>NC_134247.1:19767416-20071125 GCF_965152275.1 Natator depressus | reverse complement strand
CCAATGTCATGTGACATCTTAAATAAAAGCCGGTGTCACTCTGGTCACCATAATCATTGTACAATTTATGTACAAATACTATGTAAGGAGCTATGTGTATATACAGAAAACATGTTCTCAGAGTCTGTAGGTACTAGTCCCTTGCCAAAATGAAAAACAGGTTTTCTGTCATATGAGATGTTTCTTCAGCTGTTTGTTCACATGTAAATGGAGCATTGTCTCATTCACAATGGGTTGCTTATCATCAATCTGAGCTGAATGAAGATGAAGGATTGCAGAGGACTACAGAGAAAAAAAAATGTAACAGGAAGAAACAAGTGGAGGGAATAACCTTCTCTGTAGGGAACACTTCAAAGGTTTGCTGGACTATATCTAGGGGAGAGAAGGCATCCAGCCCCCCCACAACTGAGGGAATAAAAGGAGAGGGCTTTTACCTCATGAAAAAGTGGTCTCAGCCAGGCTTGGTTGAAAACACTGAGGAGAACTTTGGGTAAAATAAAACTTCTTTAGATAGGAGGTTAACCTGTTAGTTTAGTCTCTAGAGAGCATGTTACAATTTTGTTTTATATGTAACCATTTGGTTCCAATATTCTTACTCACTATTGCTTGCATCTTGAATCTTTGACAATAAACATATTCTTGTTTTCACTAGACATATATCTCAGTGCTGTGGTGTTAAGCAAAGGGTTGGTCCTGAGCTGGATCTTACAAGCTGGTGTGTATTGTTCCTTTGGGAACAGCAGGCCTAGTAGTTCTGTGAGTGTTCGGTGGATAATGGGCTGGACACAACAGGGCATGCTCTGAGGATTCAGGGGTTTTGCAAAGAGAGAGCGAGGCCTGGAAACCAGTGCTTGTGATTTCAGGGAGCTGATCTGCAGCGGGCATAGACAAAGCTGCTCCCCACTAGGAGCAGGTGGTAATGAGGTGCCTCACAACCCTGATTGCCTAGGGGAGAATCACACCTCCTCACCACACCCCTTTGAGGGTAAAAATCAGGGACTGTGAGGGAAGCCATTGACTTAATTTTCACTTGCAACGTGAACCATGATTTACATTTAGGTCCCAGAGTTGAGAGGCAAATGCACAAACCCACACATCACTAGTCTTATATATTGGGTGCCATTAAGCTAGAAGGCTCTTAGCAAAGAAACTCGCATTCACCATTCATTTTTTACTGGGAAAGCAGCCTGCAATGACCTGGGCCGGCCAATAGTGCGGGGGAAGGGAAGGGGGCATAGTGAGGGCAACCAGCTTCAGCAGTGTCTCTGAGCATACTCAGTACAAGCCAAGCAGCAAATCTTGGGGGCACAGTGACCCGGCCTGCTCCTCCCTCCCCCCCATGCTTCACTTCTTACAGCAGCAATGGACTTTTGTAAGAGACCCACTCAGTGCAACAAAAATAACCCTTTCCTCACAGGACTGAGGCTGGGGAACTCACTGTTCTATTCAACTGCCCCACAACAAACTGAGCTGGTGGGAAAACTCCCCCTGATAAAACAGGAAGTAGAGGAGAGGTGGAGTCTGGCTCCATCCCCAAGCACTCTGGGTAACCCATTTAACCCCATGATGACCACTTTACTGCACCACCATGCACAATTGATTTGTACTGTACTAGGTCTAGGTAATACGGGGCCCTGTGTCTTCTCCACCAAAATATACTGGTTGGAAAAAAATACTTTGCAACTACCTAATTTGTCCGTGTTGATCTAGTAACCTGGATCGTCTTCGTCCAAATCATCCCCATTAGGTGGCAACAAATGTACCTCTCTACCTTACAACTTGGCCTATTTGGGGTTAACTCACAGCAGATTCAGAACCTAAATGGTAAGAACATTAGAACTGTAATTTCAGTTTGAGTGGACTCCTCCCGAAAAAACCTTTACTCAGCTTTCACTGAAGAGAATCCGTGCATATTACACACACCTATATACCTATGTAAGTGGCAGCAGGCCAACCTGCAGGTGGAGCAGGCTGCAATTACACATGGTATGCTGCAGCATGACTGGCCATCTAACCTGGGTTGAAGACAGAAACATTGCATAGAAAGGTGTTACTCCCAAAGAGCTGGGCTTTGTACTGAGTTATTGCTCATTCAACCACTCCCTGCACTCCCTTGTAATTTTAGTTAAGCAACTCCCAGTAGTGTGATAGGCATGTGGCAACTCAAAAGGCTTTTTCTAACAAAGTGTGTCAGCAGTTTGCAGGAGAGGTAAGGCACAGCACAGCAGCAGGGGCAGGGAGCACTGTGATCTCCCTGACACCTGTCAATAGCAGAAGGTGCAAGGAGCTTTCAGGAGAATGCACTAAGATGTTTTAACTCAGCCTATTGCAGAGCTGCAATATAAGGAGGTGACACACTCTGCCCCCTATGCTCCCAGCTTGAGGAATGCAGTGCAAGGGTAGAGAAAAGGAACAACCTGGGCTTAAATCCAAGCATTGATAGTGGGAGGAAGAGGGAAGTGCAGGGGATTGGTCACTGAAATTAAACCACAGCCAAAGCCATGTTTTGAATAATAAAGTTGCCTTGCCTTGGTATAGAGTTTATTTATTGTTGCTGTTATTACAAATGCTGGCTGAACATTCAATCCAATTTTCTCTAACAAGCTGCCATAAAAAAACATTCATTTGATCCATTGACTTTTTGTTACCTTTCCGGAAAAACCCCACAGAAATGAATAGAAAGGGATCACCTTTCTACACAGTTTGTGAAACATCCTGCAGGATTTAGTAGAGAATGATTATCCCACAGTCGAATGTTATAGGTTAAGAACTATAGAAAGGATATAATTCCATATATTCTGTGGATTAGATCAGATCTCCATCAGTCTGTACCTGGAGAGGAACCCCCACCCATATGTGGAACGCGGTGAGCCTCAGTTGCCCTTTTCAACACTGTTCCACCTTCAGGCACTGCGTAGAAACTCATCCACGTAGTCCAGCATCTGTACTGGAGGAGGGGGAAGAGACAGGTTAGGCTGATCAGCACATCATCCCCTGCCCTGCCAAGCTCACAGATATGTCAGAAAAAGGTAACAGTACAGGGAGGGCTATTTTTTTCTTCTTCACTGCCTGGGACCCCCCACGCAAGGATCAGTGCAAGTCTCATACAGCCAAGCAGGTAAGACTGTCTAGAGCCAGAGCCTGTGAAGAGGTACAGGGCCTTAATGTGACTAGCCACAGCCTCCAGAGGATCTCTTGCCAGGGTCTTCCAAGTGTGGGTTGGGCCCCATGGCTTTTTCAACAAGTAAAAGGAGACAAAGCCTGTGACATGGAGAGATCTCTGCAAGAGGATCCTAGTGGGGATTTCCTTTCCCAGAACCCCCTCCATACCCTGGCCAATAATTTCAACAGAACCCCAATGACTTCATTCCTATTAAACCCTACAGGACTTTTCCATAACAATAATGGCCCATTTTAGAACCTCAAGCGGGGAGATCACTGTTGCCCACTGTAGACATGTCCAATCTTGGCAGCTAACCCAATTTACATGCAAAGGGGCAGAGCTAAACCTTAGGGAATAGTTCCCTTAGTTAAAATGGAGGTAAAGGAGATTAGCAAGACAGGGTGAGAGGAAGGATTATCCCTTAATGGAAGGTTTACTCATGGAAGCATTAGTGGAAGAGAGATGGTGTTGATGGGAAATATTGGGGTTGGAACAAAAACAATAGCTATGCACCCCCAAAGTGGTAGCATTAGAAAAGAGTTGACGCAAATATGTAGCAACAGGTTACGTGGAATTTCATGGCTGCTTCAGAGAGAGCTACTGTATTGTCATTCGGACACCACCACACTGCAAAGGAACCAACCTCTTGTTCATTTTGAAAGGGCTTTATTTTCCAGGTGAAATTGAATAGGAGGGGATGAACCTACCTTGGTGACACATCTTCAGGTGAAAGTGCCCACGTCAGAGAGAGCTACCACAGACCAGTTGAGGCTCCTAGAGAATGGGAAGAGTGGGGAGGGGGCATAGGCCACTCAAGACAATCTGCTGCCCTAGTCAAAACTTCAGTATGCTGCCCCCCTGCTATCCCCTAGAATGGAGGGGTTTCGGGAGGAATGCGTTGAGCCTTCTGATGGTTCAGAGGTTATGGTAGAAGGGGTGGCGGGATGGGGGAAACGCCAGGTTGTAGCGCCACTCCCTCAGATTTGGCCCAGCTGCCCCCTCTATCATCAGTGGGTCAAGCACCACTCAGGTTTGGCCTCATGGCTTCCTCCTCTATCATGAGTGGGTCAAGCACCACTCAGGTTTGGCCTCACTGCCTCTACCACTCTAGGCAGAATCCGCTGATCTAGGCAGCTGCCCAGTTTGCCTATAGCTAGAACATGCCCCAGGTGGAGGAAATACTTGTTTTGGACTGGTTTCCCAAGTAACCTACCATGGGTGAAAGCAAGAGTCATTCAAAGCTTCTTGCCTGGGATATGTTTCTTTAAGAAATCTCCAAAAATAGATCCCACTCCCCCTTTGAAAACCACTGCAGTTCCCAACCCCACATAGGCACTTGGGCTTCAGCAGCCACACAAATATGCAAGCAGTAATCTATAGCATATGGACGCTTGATCCACATGCACATCTGGACTTGTGGAGGCTACAATTATGGAGAAGGAGAATAAAAGTCGAAACAATGTAGGTCAAATCCAGGGACCTTTATTTCTCTGGAATGGAAACTATTCGCCAGCCTGAACGAAAAATTGCAGGCGGTGATTGTACATTCTTTCAAATAAAAAAGAGGAATTTGGCTCCATAAATTTCTGTCATAAGAAACATCTTCGAATTGTACACCAAGCTTTTTACAAAGCATCAATGTTAAGATGATTTTACCATGTTCTATCACATTCTCGACCATTTATACAGAATACACCATACCAAATGCTACATCAGCTTAAGACATTTTAAACATTAGTATTAAAAAGATACAAAGGCAGGTTGGTTTTCATTGGGTTTTTTAAAGACATTGGAGTTTTCTGTTTGCTTGTTTTCCTAAGGAAGTTGCTAAAAAAATATAATAACTTAGTTCATAGGGACCAGATGGGTTAAAAATCCAGCCTTGGTTGCTTGGCAGCCTTCTGAGCTCGTACCTCTGTTGCTTCCATGGACACATTCCGCGTGGCTCTCACTCTGCACACCAGATTTCTCCATGCTTTCAGTTAATTACCGTTTTGTTCAGAGCGTTTACCAGGGCCAGGAATTAGTTCCGGCCAAGCGCTAAGAGCAATCTTCAGCCAAATAGGGGGCGTCAGTCTGGGCCAATTTCACATGGGTTTAGCCCTTTGTCCTTTGCCTCTTTGTACATCCTTTGGAAGTCTTTAAAACGAGGGGCACAGCCTAACCTGGCCTCCCCAAATTGCATGCGTCCCGTGAAGAGGAAGTCTCCATCTCCTGGTCTCACCCCACATTCCAGTGGGGTCTTTATTTGTCCCCGCCAGCTCCCATTTTCCTCTGTGGGCTGAAAGACTTTGCTCTTCTGCCTGTAGAGTTTGTTTGCACTGATATCTATTACAGATTCTTGCTGCTCTGCCTCATTTGTTACATCTCGGATGGAACCCCTGACAACTAGGACACAAACAAAATAAAGGGAGGGTTACATGAAACTGCTTTGGGAGGCTTGGATCCAAGTTCAGCGCCAATATAAGCATCCACTTACATCACCTCTGAATGTGACCTAGTAAGTTCAAATGACTAAGAGGGATATATATAATCCTTGCAGCCCATCTCCTGGACTACACAGGCCCACTTGCTTCTATTACTTTAAATTCAAGCATGAGAAAGTTGCGTTAAAAATAGTAACATAATAATTATAAGAAAAAAGTTACACCACAGTAAAAAGCATGTTCAGAATATTCATGTTTCTCTCGGTCAATACATTTTGCTTGTTGTTGCTGCCGTTACAACTATTAGCTGAACATTAACTTTCCCCTTCAGAAATCTGAAAAGAACACAGCTTTGGTCTTTTGTTAGTGGCCCACTTTAGGACATCAAGGGGAAAATCCTATTGCATGCCCCCAAGAAACCTTTGAACTTCTACCTCTATTATTGTTGCTAGGTCTCTCTTTGTCCTCTATAGAAAGAGCTAGCCAAGTACAATGGCTTTAATTGAGGCCCTTCATGTCTCCTCCCATAAAAATGTTCTCTCTTGGTTCTTTGTGTGTCCCTTTGCCCACAGTTTGTTTACAGAAACCGGTGAAAGTTCCCTGTTTGTTGCAATTTGGTGTTTAAATTTAATCATTGTTTGCAGCAGTTTCTGTAGCCAAATCCAGCAACCACCATAGTAAGGGGGAGTGAATGGGGGAGCAGCAGCAGAGAAGAAAAAAACAACTCACCGAAATCACTAGTGCAGACAGCCAAGAGGACTTCTGTATCACTGCAGGGACGGCAGGGAGCTAGAAAGAAAGGGGGCAGAGATAATGAGAGACTGGAAGACAAGTTGCGGGACTGTTTGTGTTAGTAAACAAGTGGCTTACATTCAAATGAGTAAACATGCAGGGTCCAGTCACCCAAGTGGCTGAGAATGCTCAACAACCCAACTGAAGCCGGTGGGAACTGAATGTGCTCACTGCTCAGCACCTTGCAGGATCAGACCTTTAAGATCAATGTATATTCCAGGAGGAATTTTTAAGAGATTCACTATATAGTGATTATACTGTGTATGTATTACATGTACTGTATAAATCCTTTTAAAGTGTATAGACACACACACATATTATAAATATATATAGATAGATATCTATATATCTATACACTTTAAGAGGGTTTATACAATACATATATATGTGCAGATGCAATGTATTATGGGTATGTTTATAGTATGATCCATTGTAGAATTCAAAGCCCTTGTAAAAGCTTTGAAGATCACATTGGATTTAAAGTATTAGGGCAAAACTTCCTTTCTATAATTTATATGAGTGTAGTTGAGTTACTTCTCAAGCCATTTAGCCTAACAACAGATCAAAGATCCAGTACGTTGCCCCGGGAGGGAGGGGGGGGAGAGCATGTGTTTGAAGACATCAAGACAGAATGGAAACTCAAGCCCATATCTGTTAAAACTCAAGTAGTACAAAGACCATTTCCTGTACTGCTAGAAATATCTGAGTATCTACACTAATCTAATCAATGCAAGAATGTGGCTCCTCTTTGTACTCAGCCAGCTACTTCTGAAGAGAAGGTACTGTAGTGCAGTACAGATGTTTCTATAATACCCTATTGAGTGAAGGAATTTGCTTACTATCAGGGTCTATACTATCTAGCAATACTAATTAAGTCTGTTTGTTGAATGCTTGTGAATCAGAGCATGTTCTTGTTGCTTGATGTGATCTTAAGGTTGCACTTGAATATCAGGAAGAAAAATGAAAAAATATCAACTGTACTATTCTCTCTGGATTATTACAACTGCTAAGACAGCTAAATGGAGATCACACAATGGTGACAAGTCTAAGTATTAAAAAGCAAAGTTTACTTGGTCAGACAATCCGAGATTACGGCAAATTAAAAGTCACCCAAAATCATCATCTGAAACATTTAATAAGCAGATTTGCCAACTTTCAACCCTGATAGCAAATTCATCCATTGCACTCAGAGGTACATTTAGACAAATATGAACAAGGCTCCCTGGCTTAGCTATTTCCGCAATGCTTAACTTTTATACTTCTTATTTTAGACAGCAGAACCGTTCTTCAATGTAAAACACAGCAAATCTGTCTTGTTTTCCAAGGTCCCATCAAAGCAGTGATCCAAAGAGAATAATTACTACTACCAGTCGAATGATTAATACATCATGTAATACACTGCTTAATAGGATTAACTGGAACACAAAATGCACATTTCTGGGCAGGAGAGATTTGAGAGAATAACTCAAAGCAGGCTGTGAAATTCTTGAGAGCTACAGACTAAGAAAACAGGCAAAGTGGTTTTGATAAAATGGTCCTGACCTGAACCTTTATCCAAAGACATGAACTAAACAGAACTTCTGAGGATTACAATTAAAACAACCAAACCAAAACACACTTTCCCATACTCAGCATTTTTGTGCTATTTTATAGCATTCCACTTTTCAGTCAAGTTTGGAAGCACTGTACCCAACCCAGCCAAAGGCAAGAAATAGTTGAAGTCTTACAAGAAAGCTTGAATGGGATTTCTAGCACAATTGCTTTTGATTGGTATCCAGACCAAACCTCCAAACCTTCTGATAGCTAGCAAAACTAACATAGGCTGATTTATAGAATCACAGAACTGGAAGGGACCTCAAGAGGTCATCTAGTCCAGTCCCCTGCACTCAAGGCAGGAGTAAGGGTTTGTCTACACTGGCAATTTACAGAGCTGCAACTTTCTCACTCGGGGAGTGAAAAAACACCCCCTTGAGCGCAGCAAGTTTCAACTCTGTAAAGCGCCAGTGTAAACAGTGCACCAGCGCTGGGAGCCACGCCTCTCACTGACGTGGCCCAGCACTCTGCTGTGATCACACAAGCCACATGAAAGTGCTGCCATGGCAGCACTTTAGCGTTGTCAGTGTAGACTAGCCCTAAGTATTATCTAGACCATCTCTGACAGGTGTTTGTCCAACCTGCTCTTAAAAATCCCCAATGACAGAGATTCCACAACCTCCCTAGGCAATTTATTCCAGTGTTTAACCACTCTGACAGTTAGGAAGATTTTCCTAATGTCCAACCTAAACTGCTCTTGCTGCAATTAAGTCCATTGCTTCTTGTCCTATCCTCAGAGGTTAAGAACAACAATTTTTCTCCCTCCTTCTTGTAACAACCTTTTATGTACTTGAAAACTGTTCTCATGTCCCCTCTCAGTCTTCTCTTCTCCAGACTAAACAAACCCAATTTTTTCAATCTTCCCCCATAGGTCATGTTTTCTAGACATTTAATCATTTTTGTTGCTCTTCTCTGAACTTTCTCTAATTTGTCCACATCTTTCCTGAAATGTGGTGCCCAGAACTGGACACAATTCTCCAGTTGAGGCCTAATCAGCGTGGAGCAGAGCTGAAGAATTACTTCTCGTGTCTTGCTTACAGTACTCCTGCTAATACGTCCCAGAATGATGTTTGCTTTTTTTGCAACAACATGACACTGTTGATTCATATTTAGCTTGTGATCCACTATGACCCCCAGATCCCTTTCCACAGTACTCCTTCCTGGGCAGTCATGTGCAACTGATTGTTCCTTCCTTAGTGGCGTACTTTGCATTTGTCCTTATTGAATTTCATCCTATTTACTTCAGATTATTTCTCCAGTTTGTCCAGATAATTTTGAATTTTAATCCTATCCTCTAAAGCACTTGCAACCCCTCCCAACTTGGTATCGTCCACAAACTTTATAAGTAAAAAGAACAGGAGTACTCGTGGCACCTTAGAGACGAACAAATTTATTTGAGCATAAGCTTTAGTGAGCTATGCTCAAATAAATTTGTTAGTCTCTAAGGTGCCACAAGTACTCCTTTTCTTTTTGCGAATACAGACTAACACGGCTGCTACTCTGAAACTTTATAAGTGTACTCTCTAGGCCATTATCTAAATCATTGATGAAGATATTGAACAGAACTGGACCCAGAACCAATCCCTGCGGGACCCCACTAGTTATGCCCTTCCAGCATCACTGTGAACCACTGATAACTACTCTCTGGGAAAAATTTTCCAGCCTGTTATGCACCCACCTTATAGTAGCTCCATCTAGGTTGTATTTCCCTACTTTGTTTATGAGACGGTCATGTGAGACAGTATCAACAGCCTTACTAAAATCAAGATATACCACATCTACTGCTTCCCCCATCCACCAGGCTTGTTACCCTGACAAAGAAAGCTATCAGGTTGGTTTGACATGACTTGTTCTTGAAAAATCTGTGCTGACTGTTATTTATCACCTTATTATCTTCTAGGTGTTTGCAAATTGATTGTTTAATTATTTGCTCCATTATCTTTCTGGGTACAGAAGTTAAGCTGATAGGTCTGTAAATCCCCGGGTTGTCCTTATTTCCCTTTTTATAGATGGGCAAATACAGTGCCATTTTCCAGTCTTCTGAAATGTCTCCCATCTTCCATGACTTTTCAAAGATAATTGCTAATGGCTCAGATATCTCCTCAGTCAGCTCCTTGAGTATTCTAGGATGCAGTTAATCAGACCCCGGTGATTTGAAGATATCTAACTTGTCTAAGTAATTTTTGACTTGTTCTTTCCCTATTTTAGACTCTGATCCTGCCTCATTTTCACTGGCATTCACTATGTTAGACGTCCACTCGCCACCACCTTCTTGGTGAAAACCGAAACAAAGAAGTCATTAAGCACCTCTGCCATTTCCACATTTTCTGTTATTGTCTTTCCCTCTCTCATTGAGTAACAGGCCTACTCTGTCCTTGGTCTTCCTCTTTAGCAAAGCACTTATGCGCGTACTTTAATGCCATTAATTTTAATGGAACTTAAGCACACGCTTAAGTATTACACAGTCTGCTATGGCCCCAATTCAGTGCATGTGACAAAGTTAGGGAGTCCAGACCAAAAAAATATTTTATTGTATTAGGTTTTACAAAACCTGATAATGGAAAAGCTGTAAAATGTCGGTGAAAACAATTGTGTGTTTAGATCCAGTTATCTCTCTGTAGCTCTTACAAACCCAAACAAAATATCTGCACATGAGAACAACCAGCCTATTTTAGTTCTCAAAACAGAGTGCAATCCAAATAAGAGCATTAGATCTGAAAAGAAAATGATACATTAAAGGTTCTTTTCATTTTAATAGTCTAATGGTAGTAGTACAGATAAGGACATTTGTTGGTATATTTGAAATACGGAACCAGGTCCTGATAACAGTGGGTTCTCAGAAGAATGGACACTAGAGTGAGAGAGCACCATATTAACTTTTTCCTTTCAAATTCTAGGCAGCGGCAGATTAGCCACTAGGCCAACTGGGGGGCCCCTGGCAAAATGGGCACCCCGACCCCACTCCCCAGCAGGAGCACCAAGCAAGCCCCCGTGCCCCGACCCCATTTCCTGGCAGGAACACCGGGGGGGGGGAGGGGGGACACAGGGGGACTGCATATGGAAGGGATGGGGAGGGGACCCCACTTGCTCTGGCCCAGGGGCCCCATAAACCCCTAATCCGCCTCTGATTCTAGGTCAAAATGGGGTGCTTTGTACACCTTCCACTAAACCATTACTCAGAACTCCTTTCCCGTTCCAAGCTGACGCACAGTAGTTTAGTGGTGAGGAAGCACATTCAGAACTACTTGTAGCACCACCCATGGTGACAACACAAAGCATATTCTAGAACACCTCCCTTCACGGCATCCCTATCACCTTTTTGTCACTTGCATTCAGACCACCAGGTATACTGAGCAATGAGTGTGCGGGTCCAGGGGAGAGACAGACACCGATCCTTGCTGAGGCCAACTGACCATAAAAGGCAGAATACATTCAAAGTCATTAAAATGGAAAGTTCAATTTCATATAGTCTCATGAAGAGCAAGAAATCACAGGGAGGTGTCAATGTCTGTGGATTTTTTAAAACCATGTGCTTTATAGGGTATAACACAGGGGTGGGCAAATTATGGCTGGCAGGCCAAATCCACCAGCCATTTTAATCTGGCCCTCAAGCTCCTGCTGGGGAGCGGGGTCTAGGGCTTGCCCCGTTCTGGCACTCCAGCTGGGGAGCAGGGTTGGGGGCCACTCTGTGCGGCCCCCAGAAGTAGTAGCATGTCCCCCCTCTGGCTCCTATGCATAGGGGCAGCCAGGAAGCTCCGCGCACTGCCCCCGCAGCTCCCATTGGCTGGGAACTGCAGCCAATAGAAGCTGCAGGGGCGACACCTGCGGACGGGGCAGCGCACAGCAGAGCCGCCTGGCAGCACCTCCACATAGGAGCCAGAGGATGGACATACCGCTGCTTCCGGGAGCTGCTTGAGGTAAGCACCCGCAGAAGCCTGCACCCCCGAGCCACCCCCCGGTGCCCAACACCCTGCCCTAGCCCTGATCCCCCTCCCGCCCTACAAACCCCTCGATCCCAGCCCACAGCACCTTCCTGCACCCCAAACCCCTCATTCCCATCCCCACCCCAGAGCCCGCACCCCTAGACGGATCCCCCTGCCCCAGCCCAGAGCCCCCTCCCGCATCCTGAACTCATCATTTCTGGCCACACTCCGGAGCCCACTACCCCAGCCAGAACCCTCACCCCCTCCTGTACCGCAACCCCAATTTCATGAGCATTCATGGCCTGCCATACAATTTCTATACCCAGATGTGGCCCTCGGGATGTGGCCCTGGTATAACACGTACGATGCGTTAAATTAGTGCTGACTTACACATATTACCATACTTAACATCTGATACAGGCTGTTGGCTGGCCACGTTTTCTCCATCCAAGGCCAGAATGCCATGCACACCCTGGCCCCATCCTACAATGTGGACAGCGTATTTATTTACATCAAAAATGCAAAACGCTTATTTTGTCCCAGGAGAATTAGGATCTGATTGAAGTTCTTTTATGAAGAAACCTGCACAGTTGTTAGAGAAGAGCATCAAAATCATAGCAGGACGATATTCTACCCACACTCCACATTGCATCCCCTGCTTACTGACTAAGTTTTGTGGCTTACTAGGTTCTTTCATTTTCAACACTGAGCTATCGGAACTAGAGACAAAAGAAACCCCAAACTTCAACCAATTTGATTTTTTAAAATTCATTAATTCAACAAGCCTTAATTCATGCAGCAGCAGAAGAAAAAAGCAACGTTTTATTAGTTCCCTCCAAAGCCCAGATGCCTGTAACTCAACTATAGCGCTCGTGGCATAATGCCTGCATTGTGCATGTCGGCTGCCAAATCTATTGGGAATTCCTCTGATGGATTTTGACAGTATCCTGACCTGAAGTAACCTGAGGTAGCCCCCCCAAGCCTGTGCCTCTGAAGGCCTCTCTATTCAATTCACTGCAGAGGGGGATGTAATTACATCATTCCTCACAAGCTAACAGTCATGTCCCAGCTGCTTTGAGCGATTTGCCCTCTGAACCTGATGTTACTGAGGAGGACATGGTGATACTAACAATAGACTGCACTTGTTGGCCAGCAGACTTGTTGAACCTGTCTCTCTGTCCTTCCCATGGGGAGAGAGAGAGAGACTGCTGATAAACTGCAAATGCAGGTGATCACTGCTTGGTGTTTCTAAGCTCAAAGGGCTTCCCAACAGCATGTGCTGGAAAGGAAGTAAAGATGAATGGGTTTGGAAGAGATATCATTCGACACAGAGACTAGATTCAAGTGTGATTTTAATACAGCATCTTGTGATAAAGAACTGGTGTTCCCACCATTTAGGGAGCCAAAGAGTCAAGGGCAGGTGCTGGGGAACAACCTAGTTGAGTCCCAAAGCCAGCTTTTGGGATCTGCCAAATCTACAGCTGCAGCCTCCCCTCTTCCCCTGATGTGTAGCAGTTCCAAAATGCATATGGCCATCTGTGAGCTGCTGCTACTACCTGAAATTGAGGGAGGTGATGGTTCAGAAGAGATTACATTTTGAGATGAAATCCCTAATAATCTGCTTCCCTCCAGAATCCTCACACTGGCCCTTCGGAACACATACCACCCATGTTACCTACAATAATGTACCATAAGTTTTATAAATAACTATCCTCAGCCATCTCAACTCTCCCATGCCTTGTTCCATAACTCAGTGTTTACACCTGGGCAAAGTAGGTGTCAAATGCTACCAGATCAGAATGTCTGTTTCATACCCCTTCAATATAGAGGCAAATAACTGCACAAGAGGCAAAGCAGAGGACAATCAGTCCAATGACAGGAATTTCCAAACCACCATGACTAAGCAGAATCTTCAGCCACACTTGTATTTTTGTCCAACCATTCATCGTTAAACATCTTGCCTAGGCCAAGTGTCCAGTAGTGAAAAATTCCAGTTTCTCATGAGACATCACTTCAACAAACCCAAGATGTCTGGTTACTGAGCCCACCTCCTGCCACCCCCTGCCCTATTACATCAGCAGCCTGCATGTTGAAATTTACAAGAACCTTGCTGGTAGACAGCAAGCAGACAGGGTTCCCCTTTAGGCAGAAATGGAAAGGCTTAATGCAAAGTGTTTGCAGAAAACCACTCTACGGAGGCATATCCTTTGGTTTCAAGAAGTAGGAGTGCGTGCCTGCGGTGCAGTGGGAGGGCAACAGTGGTTTGTTTGTACTTCCCATTCCCACAGAAGATGGCATTCTCTCACATAACAACCCTTCAAAGGATTATTTATAAATCAGATGAACACTAGCTTTAACTTTAAAACCCATTGGGAGAACCCGAGCCTTGTTGAAGCTCTTATCCCTCCTAACTAAACACAGACCCCCCAAAACTATGGAACTAACCTAACATTTGCTGCCATCACTTTGATCATCATTCTGCTTGTGCGTTAACAGCCTGTTTCCCCATCTTGTGTCTGTCTGGTCTATTTAGATCACAAACTCTTCAGGGTAGGGACTTCTCTGCTCTTTGTTTGTGAAGTGCCTAGCACAATGGGGTCCCATTCTTTGTTGGTTCTTAGGCGCTATCACATAAACATGATTCCTAATAATAATGCCTACTAGTCAAGCTCAGCCCAGGAAAATCACTGTCACAACTGCCCCCCTTGTTGGCAGTTTCAGCAGACAGAGCAAGGACTGAAGGGGGCCCTGGGAGACTGAACTGTCCCTTATACTCCTAGAGGTGTTCCTTCCAGGTAGGGTTAGTGGAGTGCAGGCAATTCTGCACAGCAGCAATATGCACTGTGCTTATTTTGGGGCCCCACCAGAGGACTTCAGTCTCCAGGGAATGTCAGCACCAAATCCACATGGAACAAACTGCTTCAAAATACATCAGTGATTCCTGTGATCTAAGCTTAATTTTAAAATGCACAGATGTGGCCACTGATTAATATGCATTCCTCACGGAGTCATTTCTACTCAAGACTCAGCAAAATGAGTTTTGTCCCAATGATTCTGCTGGTGGTGGAGTATTTGAGAAACAAAATATTCTTATTCCATGGCCCAATCCCACTCCTGTTGGCTCGAGTCAGAGCAGGCTCTTAAATTAATTTTCCCAAGGCCTTCTTAGGCTCCTTTTGGAAGAGTTCAACATCTTCCCAGGAAATGAACTTCAGTCCAAAAAGCCACTATTCTGCACCAGTGGTAGCTGAGGTTTCTGGACAAGTGTTCCATTTACCAGACTATGACTGTGCCTGGATCAGCCAGTACACCATCTACCTCTCATTTGGTTTGGGGAGCTCTAACCCACCATGTAGCTTGAGGGGTGGTGGAGAAGGAACACACAAGGAGGGGGAATCTGCATCACTTATCACAGAAGTCTGAAGTGCTGCTCTAGATAAGCCTTCAACTCTTCTCCTCCCATCAGTGTTCTGGATCTGGATTCTAAGACCTGCCTGACCCCACCCCAAAATGCGGTCTGAAATGGCGTCAATGCACCTGGACCTGAATTGTGAAAGGGCAGTCATCTTAAATCTGACGCAAACAGATCTCATGTCAACAGAACTAAATCCAAGCCACCTGTACTGTGGACAATACCTCCAGCCACAAAAATCACATTTCAATCACATGATGGAGAAAATGTGGAGGTCTAACGTAGAGAGCTTCTCCACAGCTGTGGCAGAAGTTAATGACTCCTGACCACATGACACAAAGGAGCCATCTCCTCACTCCCTTGCTTTATGGCATTTTCCTGTCTCTTATTTGGATAGTATTACATGAAACTCTGCAAACACTGCAGCTTTCCTATACTAATGATTTACTATGAAAGTTCCAAACTGTATAACAAACATACTGCACTGGAACATGTGCTCAGCTAAATAACATCAGGATGCAGGTTTGAGAATGACTTTGCTTCTTTCACCAGCAGAAGAGGAGAGTCACTCACTTGACATACTGGGAAAAACTCCCGTGTACAGAATTCTACTGCAGTTGATGGAGTCACATGTGGGATAAATTCAGCTCACAGTCTTTGTTGGGAGTTATTATGTCATTAAGCAGGGCTAAGCTGAACAGAGCAGCTAACCTCAGAGTGAGATATAAATGGCAGCCCAGAACAAAGGTCATGATACTAAACACTATGCCTCCCTTCTACAGCTGGCCCATGATAATCTAACAGTTGGCACACATAGTAGGCCAATGAACCAATGGTTGGGGCCTGAATCTTGTCAATCATGACACTAAAGCAGGGGTGGGCAAACTTCTTGGCCCGAGGGCCACATCTGGATATGGAAATTGTATGGCGGGCCATGAACGCTCACGAAATTGGGGGTTGGGGTGCACGAGGGGGTGAGGGGTCTGGCTGGGGGTGCGGGCTCTGGGATGGGGCCAGAAATGAGGAGTTCAGGGTGCAGGAGGGGGCTCCGGACTAGGGCAGGGGGTTGGGGTGTGGGTGGGGGGTGAGGGTTCCTGCTGGGGGTGCAGGCTTTGGGGTGCAGGAGGGTGGGACCGAGGGGTTCGAAGGGCGGGAGGGGGATCAGGGCTGGGGCAGGGGGTTGGGGTGCTGGAGGGGGTCGGGGTACAGGCTCCAGGAGGCACTTGCCTCAAGCAGCTCCCGGAAGGAGCAGCATGTCCCCTCTCCGGCTCCTACGCGGAGGTGTGGCCAGGCAGCTCTGCGCAGTGCCCAATCTGCAAATGCATCCCCTACAGCTCCCACTGGCTGTGGTTGCCAGCCAATGGGAGCTGCGGGGGCGGCACCTGGGGCGGGGGCAGTGTGCGGAGCCTCCTCGCTGCCCCTACACGTAGGAGCTGGAAGGGGGACATGCTGCTGCTTCTGGGAGTTGTGCAGCGCCCCGGCACACATGGAGCGGGGCAAGCCCCGGACCCCACTCCCAGCAGGAGCTCGAGGGCCAGATTAAAATGTCTGAAGGGCCGGATGTGGCCCCTGGGCTGTAGTTTGCCCACCCCTGCACTAAAGCATGCATAAAGAGTTTACAAATGAGCCTTTTGCTGAAACTTGGGTGTTATGGTTCCAGAACGGTGTCTACACAAAGGGATCACTGCCAAAAAAGCAAAATAAGACAATATCTAGCCTTGCATTAACAGAATGAAAGTGAGGGCACTTATCTGCTACAACAATAAAAGTGCAGCAAGGTTAAAAAAAATCAGCTCTGATTCTCTGGCTTAACTTGCTTTCAGCGTTCAGTTCAACATACACAAATCTACAAGCCTTAGGCAGGGACTGGAACTATGGTATTTAATTTTCCAAGAGTAATTTAACCTGCAAATAAGTTTAATGAAATTCAGACTTTAAGATGCTGTGTCATGGATTGTGCCCAGAGGCCTGAGTTCATTTCACTTCCTTCCCGGAGAGAAGGGGCTGGGGAAGCACAATCTAAACCTTATTGTTGGAGACACAATGACCTCTGCACTCTGAGAAATATAAAATCCATGCGAGCGCCTAAATCAGAATTTAACTTTTAATAGAAACTTCTTCCAAGACAGCATTAAAGTTCTAAGTACCGAAGAAGCAGGTTTACATCAGCAGTTCCTGATGAAGGGATTTAGATGAGCCCGGTTTTTAAACGTCATTTTCAAAATGAAACTTCACTTGGCAGAAGCAACGATGGATCTTCAGTCCTATTTATTTTTAAAATTGGCAAGCTAACCTCATTCTGCTGTTCACAGCCACAGCACACACTCCAGCAGATCCAACAACTTAAAACAGATCAAAGGCCAGCTAGATGCACAAACATGCATTTATTTAGAAAATGCAGAACAGCTCTTTTATTCAAGCAGCTTTACACACAGTGCTAAATTGCACCTTTGGGCTCAGCCCTGAGCAAGGGCTTGTACACACCCACACCAAGGGGTTGCACACACGCGCACGCACACACACGGGAAGGAGGGCAGAGACGAAACTTGACTCATTCCCTGTTCCTCTCTGCCCACCTATTCCCAGGGGAAGCCTTCGAAGAGGCTCTGCGCCAGCCTCAGACCCAGGCAGGCCTGACTCAGCCAAGCAGGGGCGGGACTTTCCTGCCTCAGCCAGGCTGATTACAAGAGGGGCACGAATTCGGATCAACACTCTTGCACCTCAGCCGTTGCACCACCCCCATTCCTGTAACTCCTATTAAACCTGCCTGCAATTAGCCCTTTGGAGCAGAGTTGGCTGAACATAATAAATATTCTTCTGTGCTTAAAATTACTTGTGCAGACTGAATTTTTAGCTAAACCCCTTGCATTGTTCCTACCCCAGAGGGCAGGACTTGGCAGAAGTTTTTTTCCACAGAACTGATACTATTTTGTTTCATTTTGCTGTAGAGGCGAATCTTCAACAGCTATTTCTCTGCTTCTCTTCCCCACAACTCAATTAAAAAGTGAACTGAGCTGGTGGGAATTGTTGTGTCTGTATGTACACAACACACTGATATGAAGCCATAAAAAAAAAAACAACAACAAACCATGTGTTTATTTATCCCACAGTTCATGCCTCTCTGCTTCACTGTGCATAGCAGCTGCCCCCTTGCACAATCATCTCCACACAAGTGACCTAGAACAGCCCAGACATCTACCAGTTGAATGGACAGAGCGTGTAGCTTTTACCAGTCAAAAGGCAGTACTAGCCTGAGGTCTATAAAAACTGAAGAGGGGGTGCTCCCACTACCACTGAGGTCCACGGGCAGTGTGCCCTGCTGAGTAGCCCAGCTAATCTCCCACCTGCTGGAAAACAGAAGGGTGCTGGGACTGCTACAGAGTGTTACTCCTGGACCCAAATGAGCAATTCCATCTTTTATATCAGCCTCTGGCTAGTAAAACTCTCAGATGTTTGACGCTCCCCCATCTTTTAGCTGCTGGAAGGGAAAAGGAATATTCTGCCCAGAGCATAGCACCCAGTTTTCCTTCCTGCTTTCCTATAACAAGCTCCACCACTACTACTCTTGCCTTCCCTAAGCAGCAGCAGTGTGATATGGACACGAATCTTGTCTGTTCTACAGATTTCTGAACAGTAATAGTGAAACTGACCAGAGTATTAACTTTGCTCTTCCTTGCTGCATAAAATAGCCATGAGCAGTATCAGTGGCATTGGAGCAGTGTGTCTGCAGACTCAGGAAGACAGCTCACAAAGTTATCTTTATCATCAGGAGGACTGGAAAACTTATTTTAAAACAAGATTAAATTCAGCAGAAATTGATGACTCAGCCACTTCCCTCCCCTGATGAGGTGTTGGAACATCTTGGTAGTAGCAATAAGTTTCAGTTTCCCTGAATGATGTGCTAGCTACAGGCTATGGGGAACATGAAATTATGCATAAAGTATTTTTTTTAAAAAGCTGTTTCAGTTAGAAAGAAAGAAATCCTCATATAGGATGTCAATCTAAAGTTGACAGGATATTACTAAAGGTTGGTCTACACTTCCAAGGTATATTGGCATAGCTACATTGGTCAGGGCTGTGAAAAAACCACAGCTCTGACTGAAACACCTATGACAACAATACCCTCAGTGTAAATGCAGGTATGTCTATGGAAGAGGGCTTTTGTCAACACAGCTAACACCGTTCCAGGAGGGGGTATTCCTACATCAACCGAAAAACTCCATTTGTCAGGATAGGCTGTATCTACACTAGGACCTATGCCATCATAGCTAAGCTAGTATAGGGTCTGTAGGGTAGACATTCTCCAATAGGTCACCCATTTATGCTCCTGTGTTAATGAAACTATATGGTAAATCAGATGCTCTGCTCTAGTTTCAGAATTTCCCCATTGCTCTCTGGTATCAGTATAATAAAAAATAGAGAGCTGATGCCGATTAACACAATTTGGATGCTTGCCAGGAATTTTTCAACCACCCTCCTACCCTCCATATGTAGTATGGATCTGAGTGGAATGAAATTAATTGACAAGAAGCTGGTTAAAGTTAAACCTGAAAGTGACGTAGTGAAAGATCAAAGGTTAAGTGAGCCTTTAAAGACATAAGAGTCCTTTTTAAGTCCTGTTTTACCAGTGGAATTCCTCTATGGGAGGGAGAACTCTGGGGTCTGTGTATTGAATAAAAATAAAAAATAAAAATCCACTAATTTTTAAGACATTTTCTGAAACATCACTGCTCTTGAGGGACACATTTATTTTCCCCTTCAAAGTTACATGCTCATTTCTGATTGCAGGGCTCGACAGATTCATATACTGGAACACAACACAGGATTCTTCTGTGTAATAAGATCGTGCTTCTGTGCCAGATGGGCTAGACTTTCCACACTACCCTGCACCTCTTATAGGCATTTACACCTGGGCAAAATGGGTATAAACTGCTACCATTAACTGCACAAGAAACTTTGAAAGGTTTAAGGCAGTGAAAGTCAGACCCTAAACAAACTCCAAGTATTTGTGTTGTATTACATTATATATTTTGTGTCTACTGTAAATAATGTAGCAGATTAAAGATCAAGAGGTTTTTTACACTGCAATTTATTAAAACCAGGTCCCCACATGTGAAAACCTGGCCCACATCTCAGTAGTAACAGAGTTCCTTCCAGAGCGGGGGGGGGGGGGGGGGGAGGAGGTAGGGAGGGAAGGGGATGCAATCCCCCTCCTCTCCACCCATCACCAGTCCTTTCTTTTACTACAGCCTCAGGAATTAGCAAACTGAACAGTTTTGCAGAGCAAGCAAGGAGCATTATTAGAGACTGCCAAGCAACTCTGCTGGTGGGGCTATCTTCTGCTATACATAAGGGTCAAAGCAAACAGAACCCCAGCTGCCTGGATAACATACCTGATTGCTTATTGGTTTTGACTGCCCACTGAGTTGAGAAATAAGCTAAGTGCATTCATGGGGAGTCCAGCAAAAATAAGCTACTTTCTTCTACCCTCTCCCTCTGTATTTATCATTACAACTCTATTGTCACCTCCTCCGCTCACTGAAGAAGCAGACTGTATTGTGCTGGCAACATCAAAGGACAGCCACAGCTGCATACTACACTTGGAGTACAGGGAGTAAAGAAGAAAGGGGATCCAGTACCAAATTCCCTCTATATTACTCAGGAAACATGAAAACAGGTAATGGAGTGACGTATTCTATGGGACTTTATTAATAAAAAATGTTACACACAAGTCCTTTTTGAAACCCTGGGTCTCTCCCTCCAAAGTTTTAAAGGTGTTGATGCAAGCAACATTCCATTTTCTACCTTTCACTCAGGCCCTGCAATGCAAGCCTTCTTCCCCACCTCCCAGTTTAAATAGTTTAAGATTGTATATGTTACCACTACTTTGGGGGAGCTCAGTTCTCAGCAAAGGGTTCTTGTGCATTCAATCTCACCATCTCTGCCAACTACTGCAAATTTGTCCCAAATTTCCAGAGTCACATAAATGGTTCAAACAAGTTTCTGGGTTCTCAAATCTAATCCTATTGTAGCTTCCCTGCTTAGATGAGCATGTACTTTACAAATGACCAACCAAACTAGATGCTTGCCAATAACAACAGCTTCACTGCAGCTCACACTAAATCCTCCACCTTTCAACTTTTGTTTCACTTTTTTAAAAAAAAGTATGTGGCATTGGATTTTGCTTCGTTCTTTAGCCATTCATTTGCATCTGGCTGGTAGATCTCATCATCTTTTGGGCACAGGTAACAAAAAACAGCTTTAAGAGCATGTCCCGAAGAGGATGAGCAAAGGGAAGAAAGCACAATTTTGTTTTCCTAATAACCTATTACCCTTATCTGAAAATCTGCCTCAAAAGCCTCACAGCTGGAGGCAGCTCACTCACAAGCAATTGTTTCTGGGTGTAGCCTTGGTTTGGCTTGAAATGCAGCTTTATTTGTTTGAAGCCAATTATGCAATCAACAAATGAATACTGGCTGATGAAGTGCTATGAAACATATTCCACTGCTTTGTGTGGACACAAATGGACCACAGCAAGTGGTTCTTTTTTCTTGGCAAAACTGAGGCCATGTCTACACTACTACTTATGTTGCTCAGAGATTGTGGGGGGTGGAACCACCCTGAACGACATAAGTTTCACTCGGGTAGCATGCACAGCGCTATGTCGGCATAGAGTGGCTACACGAGCGATCTTATGGCGCCACTGCATCGGTGCAGCTGTGCTGCTACAAACTTGCTAGCGTAGACATGGCCTTAATCCCAAAGAGTCAGAGAATTGTTTTTAATGCTTCTATTCTGAGGGTTATTTAGTAAAAATTAACAAATCTGACAAACAGATGATTCTAGGAAAGAAGAAATAATAAAAAGAAAAGAAATGATTGATTTACAGTGGTGAATGCGTTGAAATTTGAATGATTCCTCACTGGAATTAATCCTGCACAGAGAGCTGGGAAATACCACCAAAGGATTTGCTAACATACTGAATTCCAGAACATATTTCTATTGAACCTATTATGGTAGCTTCATAAGCATCTGATGTTCACTGGAAATTAGGGCTGTCAAGCGATTAAAAAAATGAATTGCGATTAATCGCGCTCTTAAGCAATAATAGAATACCATTTATTTAAATATTTGTGGATGTTTTCTACATTTTCAAATATATTGATTTCAATTACAACACAGAATACAAAGAGAACAGTGCTCACTTTATATTATTATTTTTTATTACAAATATTAGCTGTAAAAAACAAAAGAAATAGTATTTTTCAATTCACCTAATACAAGTACTGTAGTGCAATCTCTTTATCATGAAAGTTGAACTTACAAATGTAGAATTATGTACAAAAAAAACCTGCATTCAAAAATAAAACAATGTAAAACTTTAGAGCCTACAAGTCCACTCAGTCCTACTTCAGCCAATCGCTCAGACAAAGAAGTTTGGTTATAATTTGCAGGAGATAATGTTGCCCACTTCTTGTTTACAGTGTCACCTGAAAGTGAGAACAGGCATTTGCAAGGCACTGTTGTAGCTGGCATCACAAGATATTTATGTGCCAGATGCGCTAAAGATTCATATGTCCCTTCATGCTTTAACCACCATTCCAGACGACATGCATCCATGCTGATGACGGGTTTTGCTCAACAACCTTCCAAAGCAGAGTGGACTGACGTACGTTCATTTTTGTCATCCGAGTCAAATGCCATCAGAAGGTTGATTTTCTTTTTTCTTTTTTTTGGTGGTTCAGGTTCTGTAGTTTCCGCATCGGAGTGTTCCTCTTTTAAGACTTCTGAAAGCATGCACCAAACCCCATCCCGATCAGATTTTGGAAGGCACTTCAGATTCTTAAATCTGGAGTTGAGTGCTGTAGCTATTTTTAGAAATCTCACATTGATACCTTCTTTGCATTTGGTCAAATCTGCTGTGAAAGTGTTCTTAAAATGAACAACATGTGCTGGGTCATCATCCGAGACTGCTATAACATGAAATATATGGCAGAATGCGGGTAAAACAGAACAGAAGATATACAATTCTCCCCCAAGGAGTTCAGTCAAAAATTTAATTAACGCACTATTTTTTTAACGAGCATCATCAACATGAAAGCATGTCTTCTGGAATGGTGGCCGAAGCATGAAGGGGTCATACGCATGTTTAGCATATCTGGCAGGTAAATACCTTGCAACGCCAGCTACAAAAGTGCCATGCGAACACCTGTTCTCACTTTCAGGTGACGTTGTAAATAAGAAGCAGGCAGCGTTATGTCCCATAAACGTAAACAAACTTGTTTGTCTTAGCGATTGGTTGAACAAGAAGTAGGACTGAGTGGACCTGTAGACGCTAAAGTTTTACATTGTTTTGTTTTTGAGTGCAATTATATAACAACAAAAAAAATCTACATTTGTAAATTACACTTTCACAATAAAGTGATTGCATTATAGTACTTGTATGAGGTGAATTGAAAAATGCTATTTTTTTCATCATTTTTACGGTGAAAATATTTGTAATAAAAAATAATAATATAAAGTGAGCACTGTACACTTTGTATTCTGTGTTATAATAGAAATCAATATATTTGAAAATATAGAAAAACATCAAAAATATTTAATAAATTTCAATTGGTATTCTATTGTTTAACAGTGCAATTAATCACAATTAATTTTTTTGAGTTAATCGTGAGTTAACTGCGACTGATCGACAGCCCTACTGGAAATTAAGGAGCAGTTCTCGTAATCCTCCTCACCAATGGTTCTCACCCATGACACTGATTCAGAAGGCAGGTCCTGTAAAACGCACAGATCACTGAGCTTTTAGTTAAAATGCTCTAGGAGGCCGTGCTCATTTCCACCACCTCTTTGCCAATATAGCCAATAAGCACACACACGGTGGATGGGAAAGTAATCCAACACCAATACTCTGATCCCACAAATTCTTATGCACATGAGAAATCCAGCCTAAAGTTACTCACTAAAGTGTTTGCAGGATTAATGCCCAGCAGAGCAATGTTGCTTCACCGCCAACTGCTAGGCAGTGAACAATGCAAAATGCACCTGCCCTTTTAGACAATGAGAGTCAGCAACACCACTAGTCCAAGAGGCAGAAAGCGCAATTACTCCCAAATTTAGACCAGAGTAGGGACTTGTCTACACTGGCACTTTACAGTGCTGCAACTTTCTTGGTCAGGGGTGTGAAAAAACACCCCCTTGAGCACTGCAAGTTACAGCGCTGTAACCTGCCAGTATAGACAGTGCACCAGTGCTGGGAGCTATGCCCCCCATGGAGTTGGCCAATGAAGACGTGCCCTAGGGCACTGCAGTAACTGAAGGCTATTAGCATTTTCATAATGCTGGGGTGGAAGGGTGACCCACTTCTAGTGCTTGTTGTACCCCTTACAGTGCTCAAGAGAGGCACAGGAAATAGCTGACTGGGAGTTAAGAAAGCTTCTAAATATTTGCATTGGTACCAACACTTTCTACCAGCCCGAGCCAGTGAATTAACAGCTTACAGGAAGTAGCTGGATATTGTTCTCAATTAGAAAACTGGGTTTATCCAATTTTTTTTTTTTTTTAAACATTTGAGTGTTGCACCTCAGTTAGCTATAAACAGTCTCAGCTAGTTACTGGGCATTAATAAAGGAAACTCGTAAAATGGGTAGCAGAACCTGCATTATAATGGATAGATGTCATCAAGATAAAGAACATTTCTGTTAAAGTTTGACTTTGCTAGCACAGAACAACTCACAGTCACATGAATATTTTCAGTGAACTCCAGCAATCAAGTTACAAGAACATAACATACAAACAAGCAGTGATCATACTGGATCAAACCAATCATCCATTTAGCCAAGTATCCTGTCTTCCAACAGTGGCCAATGCCAGATGCTTCAGAAAGAATGCACAGAACATGGCAATTATCAAGTGACCCATCCCCTGTTTTCCAGTCCCGGCATCTGGCAGCCAGAGGCTTAGGAAACACAGAGCATGGGGTTGCGTCCCTGTCTATTTTGGCTAATAGCCACTGACGGAGCGATCCTCCATGAACTTAACTCATTCTTTTTTCAACCCGGTTATATTTCTGGCCATCACAACATCCTATGGCAATGTGTTTCACAGGCTGACTGTGTGTTGGGTGAAGAAGTACTTCCTTTTGTTTGGTTTAAACCTGCTGCCCACTAATTTTATTGGGTAACCCCTCCTGGTTCTTGTGTTATGTGAAGTGGTAAACACTTCCTTATTCAAGTTTGACTACACAGCTGACATTGGGCTAGATACCAATAGCTTAAGTGAGGTGCTTCTCAACATGAATAAGTGAATCCAAACCTGGTCCTTACTCGACAGCTGTAATAGCAACCTTTTTCCAGCTGAAATTACCTCAATTCTCCCCCACCCCATCCCACCCCACCCCCAAAAAAAGATTCAGGATAAGAAAGTTCTACACATTTTATCACTGTAATTTCTTACTTTGGCTTATTTACTAAAAATCAGAGTCCTGAGGAGTAAAATGTCCTAAATACACCTCCATGCTTTTACAAACTGAATGTATTATGTTGTTATGGTAGAAAATTTTGTTTTGGTCTAAAAACGTTGGCAAGCATAGCAATGTCAGTTAGAAGTGCGTGGGGGGGGGGGGGGGGAACGTCCTATGCCTAACTGACACCATTGTGCCAGCAAAAGCCCTAATGTAGAGGTAGTTATAAGACTCACAGAAATCCTTTTGCTGGTATAGGCTGCGTCTCCATTAGGAAGCTTTGTCAGTATAGCTATACTGGAAAATCCTTTCTAATGTAGTCAAGGTATCTATTGTAGGGCTATCGACACAGGTGCCAACTCTGTGGGTGCTGGAGCACCCACGGGGAGAAAAAAAAAGAAAGAAAGTGGATGCTCAGCGCTCACCAGCCACCCACCAATTAGCTGCTCAGTGAGCCCAACTGATCAGCTTTTCGGCAGCGGGTGGGAGGCGCTGCAGGGAGGGGAAAGAGCAGGGGTGTAGCTTTGGGGGAAGGGGAGGAATGGGAGCGGGGCCTCGGGGTGGAGCAAGTCAGCACCTGTGGCTATCTAAATTAAAAAAAAAAAAAAACCCTCCAAGAAAAGACTTCTACTTTTGTGTGTAAATACTTTCTATACCATCAAGTAATTCTAGTATTTATCGGGATAAGTGTAAATATTAAAAGAATCTCATTTAACAACCCAAGCAAATAAGATTTCTCCTGCTTCTCTAAGGCCATTGGTCAGAATTTCACAGTGCATCAATTCTGCAGGTGAGCAAACAACCTTCTAAGAACACAGGACCTGATCCAAAGTCCATTAAAGTTAATGGAAGGACTCCTATTGACTTAACTGAGCTTTGGATCAGACTCAATGATCCCAGTCTAAAATGGATGAAAATTCAGAGTCCAAATTGTGTATCTAAGGGCTCAAGGCAGCAATGCTGCTTCATTGCCAACTGCCAGTGAGCAAAAATGCATAATACATCTGCCCCTTTAGACTAGGAGAATCAGCAATACACTCAGCTACTACTTTATGTATCTAGAGGAGAATGTATGAAATGAAGGTTGCCAAACTTTAACAAATTACATGAAGGCCAATAAAAAGAAAAGGAGTACTTGTGGCACCTTAGAGACGAACAAATTTATTTGAGCATAAGCTTTCGTGAGCTACAGCTCCGATGGAGTGAGCTGTAGCTCACGAAAGCTTATGGTCTCTAAGGTGCCACAAGTACTCCTTTTCTTTTTGCAGATACAGACTAACACGGCTGCTACTCTGAAACCTGTCATAAAGGCCAATGTAACCCTTCTTGGGCATAGCTAATTTGCATCAGACGGACCCACCTGTTGTAGCTAGCCTCCTCTTTAATATTAGGTACAACCTGCAGAGCCTACAGGTCCCAGTGTGTAATGATCCGTCTAGCCTGATCTAACTATGGCCTCTCAACGCAAACTGGAACATAGCACTGTGCGACCTGTAGTTTATGTAGACTGCGTCCACATATGACAGATGCTTGTGGGATGCATTGTTTCATAATATAGGCCACACTTTTATTCAATGCTAAATTAGAAACTTGGGGTGGCCAATCTTGGAAACCTGTTTTCCTCACTAGAAATGTGGGCCCAAATTCAACCCCGTCATAAATGCACTCAAGTCAGGTGGATTTACACCATGGATGCATCTGGCCTCTTGTCTGCTACTTTTTTCCCCATTAGTTAAAAGCACTACGGTATTTTTACAAGTGGTCACATGATAAAAATCACTAAAACAATAAACACCATGCTATAAATCATCCAGTATTGAATTACTGTAATCTGGATTACAACATGTCTCTGTACAACATGGACTCTCTACAGCTCTCCAGAGCAGCCTTAGAAAATATGATGAATGAAGCTATCGCAGATTTACAGCCAAGGAAAGGGCTGAACTCAGAGACTTAGGAAATCTTCAAGCACAGTGTTTTTTGACTGCTCTAAGCACATTAAGAAGCCTGTTCAGAATCTACATTTTTCACTGTATTATTTGCTAAATTCCAATTAAATGAGAAAGAATGACAGTAAACTAATAAAACTCTGGATCTTCTAATTAAATCACTGGCACCCTGCCAATCACTGCTGATTTATTGATGCACCCTGCAATGTCAGGATTCTGGGGGCACAATAGGTCACTAAAATATTAAACAGATGACTTGTGCTCTTTAATCAGTGCTGGGATGCCAGGTTAGGAAGAGAGAATAAATTCAAGGGCAGAATACAATAACGTCATCAGTAAACAACAACACTATGTAGGGAAACAGTGCACAGAAATTTTAGACTACCTGATTTCATTAAATATTCTAGCTTGAGGAATGGAAGGAGCAGGATAACTGCACCTGGGTATTTGTCATTTAAGTCTTTTTTTGTTTTATTTTGTTATTGTTCTTAATCTTTCAAAATACATTGCTTAGTTTAGAGCACCTGAAAGTGCACTGGCTGGATCCAGGAAAAGGGAAAGCTTCCCTGTGCAGTTTTGCCAGTGCATCTCAGCCTTGATCTGCAACAGCACCTCTAGTCACAGGCATCTTTTCAAGTAGATGCTTTCCAACTATGTTGAACTCTACCAGACTGTGACTAGCAGAAGATCAGATTCACTTTTCCATTTGCAACAGTCACACAATCAGAATCCAAGCATGTGCCAAAGTAACAAACAGTCCCTTCAGCTAGAAACAGGCCCCTCAGATCAGGCTTTCAATTCAAGGAAGGTAAAGGTTTGCTCTGGTTGGGCCTTTTTTCTCTGTTGAAGAAACAGTGGTTGAGAAATCAACTGATTGCAAATTTATCTTCCAGACAAACAGAAACCTAATAAGCAATCAAGTGAGCAAGCATTCAATCAATGATTTTATAGAAATCAGCTACAGAAGAATGGCTGGTCCAGGATCTGTCAAGATGCCCAAGATATATTGATCTATTAGAGGTGTAGGCAGCTACTTATTTGGCAGCTCCACCAGACATATAGGTATTCACAAAATTTAAATCAGGTTCATTTGACTGTTGGCAGGAACCAAACAGGGTGAACACATATGAGTAGGATGCCTCCAGGGGCTAGGGGGTTCCAAAACCAGACAACAATAATTTAAAATACACCTTGAAGATCCCTTGAGTTTGATCTGAAGACTTTGTCGTGGGATTATCACCAAGGGAAAAAAGTTCTTCCAAATCACACAGACACTTGATGGCCCATCTGATGCATGTACGCACATAGGCCATGTCTACACTAGCACTTATGTCAGTAAAACTTTTGTCACTCAGGAGTGTGAAAAACATTCCCCCTCCCCAAGCGACATTACTTTTACCAGCATAAGTGCTCGTGTGCACAGCGCTATGTCGGCAGGAGAAGCTCTCCCGCCGACATAGCTACTGCCATTTGCTGAGCTGGTTTTATTAAGTCGATGGAAGAGCTCTCTTCCATCAGAATAACACAACTACACGGGCGATCGTACAGCTGTTCCACTGTAAGCTTGTAAGTGTAGACATGGCCTAAAACACATATGTATCAGATTGGTTGAATTCCAGTGCTGTTTTCCAGAACAGTGGCTATAACAATTAAAGATGCAGTAGTCTTAGAAAAAGTGACTGTTAATATCCTTATCAAAGGAAAAGAATATGATCACATACAGTCACCAGTTTGGCTTCTAGAAAGCTCAAGATAAGATCAACTCCGAATTCCAAAATATCTCCAAGATTTTAACAAACAATATATTTTTATTAGCAACTAATAGCACTAGCATAGCTAATTCTCCAAAAATGTATAAGTTTATGCATTTAGTATATTTGGTCCTGATTCTGCAATTTACGATATTTGGGTTAACTGCTACGCTCACAGGAAGCCCAACTTCACACAGATTCAGCAGTCTGCTAGTGAACTGTAAACGGCAGGAACAGGGCAATTATTTTTCATGTTCTAACTTTGCCTACATGACAAATTAGCTTTAAAAAAAAAAAAAAGCTCTTAAAAGCATAAAATGTATGGAATGGTTTGTTACAATTTTGATTATATTTCCCACACCCCCAAGAAAGACAGAAAAATTCTCAGATTCAGTAGTTTTCAAACACCAGATTTAAAGAGTATTTAGAGTTAATGTTTTCCACAGGGGGATTTTACTGTGCAGTTAACATATGCTGTTTTCAGTATATCAGTCTTTGCAGAAGTGATCTTAATGGAAACAGCTCCTCTGTGTATATTTAAGTGACTCCATTTGTATCACTTTTAGCAATCAAGGCTCACTAGATAATTCTCTGTAGACACAATGAATCCTAGACATCCAGCTATAAAATTGCACAAGTAGCATAATGAAATAAAAGCATCATTAATAAAATTGCATTAACTTTTTGGTTTTAATGGCAAATGCGCCACCTATCAGTTATTATTGGTGTTGCATGAGTTATAAGCTTACTATATCACTAAGCTAACAATTCACTACATCATGAATACAGTCATAAACTAACAGCTGTATTCAGAAATGCAGTATGTGAATTGACATACAAATACTAGAATTACTTGACAGTATAGAAAGTATTTACACACAAAAGGAAAGTAGAAGTCTTTTCTTGGAGGGGTTTTGGTTTTTTTAAATTTATTTGGCATGAAATGACTGCAGAAATAAATTATATATGCAATCTAAGAAATATGGAGAATAAAAAAATGGAAGATCATCAGCTATGCCACCACTTGTTAAGTGGTGTCCTTCACTGGGAGCACATGTCACCAGTGCCTCAGAATCTGTACAGACTGCCTATTGCTCTCAGGGTTGAGTAAGTTTAAGATGCGAGTTTTAACTTGTAAAGCCCTAAATGACTTGAAACCTGACTACTTAGGAGACACCACTTTGTTCCTGTGATACTGCCACAGTAGAGATCAGTTTAAAAGAGAGGGGACTACCGGCAGGGGTCTTAACTTTGGAACTTACTCCCTCATTTGGTACAAAATAACCTATATCTGCTGTCCACCAGGGTACACTGAAAATCTCATCTCATAGGTTTTAGAAGGACAGGGAGCTGCAATGGGTACTCTCAGTGGACAAGAATTACAGGACTGATTCCTAGTTCTAGGCTGTAACAGCATTATAAAGGTGTTAAAGTGCCCCACCATCTCACTCTGATTGACTCCCTGCAAATACAAAGACAATAGGTACAGCTCCAGCTGAGGAAGGAGTACCACTCCCCTTGTTAAAACAAAGAGTAATTAGTTGTTTGTACTGTTGTTGTAGCCCAGTTGATCCTACGATATTAAAGAGACAAGATGGGTGAGGTAATATCTTTTATTGAGTAGACCAACTTCTGTCGGTGAACGAGACAAGCTTCAAGTGCTCTGTGTAAGCTTGAAAATTTGTCTCTTTCACCAACAGAAGTCGGTCCAATAAAAGATATTACCTCATCCACTTTCTGTCTCTGTAAAGAGTAATTAGGTCAGCAGAGCAGGAGTATCTGCAGAGAGAAAACACAAAAAGGAGGCATTGCTCCTTGTTAAAATGTTTACTATTGAAAACACACAGCTCTGGGGTCTTTTAAAACAATAAAAATGGGAAATAGTGTTAAGCAGGAATTCTGGAGCCTGATTCTGACTCACACTGGCTTTAAATGGGTGTAACTTCACCGAGTTTGTTTACCACTATGGCCTGGGCTACATTTAAAATTTAGAGCAACCTTGTTATGTCACTCAGGGTGTGAAAAATTCACATACCCCAAGCACCATAGTTAAACTGACCTAACCCCCCTCCCTGGTTTAGAGGTGGCTAGGTCAGAATTCTTCTATCAACCCAGCTACCACTGCCAGTCAGATAGATGGGCTAACTACAGGGATGGAAAAACCCCTTCCGTCATTGTAGGAAGCATCTACACTACAGCTACAGTGGCAGCACCACAGCTATCCCACTGCAGCACCCATAGTGTAGACGGTATGTGAGGGGAGAATCAGTGACTCTGTGCTGTTCTGGGTCAGTTCTTTGGAATTCAGTCCACGTTACTAGTTTTCACACAAAACTATTCTTCTACATAAAGAAGAATTTATTAGCACGACCTAAAAGTGGATGAAATTCAGACCTTGATGTGTTCCCATTTATTAACTTTACCATCTGTTAGATATCCAATATAGTATATGAAAACGCAGCCAACTGCTCAAAACTCACCAGAAACTGTGTGCAAATCAGATGCCGTCCCCTTGTTTATCAATTCATATTGGAATCCTGTAATTTTCCGGCTAATGTCCTGTTGAGGGGTGGCCTCAATAAACAAGCCCCCCTGACCATAGCCAAAGCAATACACTTTATTGGGGCTGTGATCTCCATCTCGGACCAACAGTTTCAGTTCTCCAGTTTTTTCCAAATAAATATTTGCTCCTGCGGAGTCCTTGAAAGGCTTTATGCAAACAGTCAAGTGTTTGTAAGAGGCAGATAATGTATTGGGTCGCAGATTGACTATGAGTGCTCCTGTGGGATACATCCATTTTATTGATCCTTCAGAACAGCGGAGGTAGACCTGTTCAACATCCTTCTTATGAGACTCATGAGTTAAGCCACTAGGGATAGAGAGAATAGGGAAATTAGATGAGTAGCAGAACTATTTAAACATTGTTCATAATCTCAGAAAACAGGCAAGTCAGCAAAACTCTTTACAGCACTACTAAGCACTAGGGGCCAGATCCATTGTGGTGGTTGACAGAGATCGTCTTGCAAGATTAAGACCGTGAAATGTGTTGATATTTTGGGATGGGCTTTAAAACAGCTCCAGACAAATCCATAAGAAGTTAAACCACAATTCAAAATGAATTCAGAATTAAACCTTAACTTTTTCCATTGCCTATGCAAAACATCCCACAAGAAGAACTGCAGCAGAATCTAGTGACATCGGAAAGAGGGTAGGCAAAAGTGACACTAAAAGGAGAACCTACAGTTAATTTCCAGTGAAAGGTAAATAACAGACTTGTATCTCACTTGCTTGTGACTAGGCAAAGCCTAAACTGTCTGATCTGAGGAGCCTCCACTGCCTGAATGAGGCCTAAACTAGGGACAGCCCTAAAAGATATCTACCCTATGTTACTAATGTATAGTCACTTTGTATTACTGGATTTAGTGAACAATCCTGAAAACCTGTACACATGTGACTAACTAAAGGGTCTGCAAGATATGGCCCACAATATGCAGTACATCTCCAAATTTTTCAGCATTCAAAATGGTTACGAAGGAAGTGTGGTCTAGTGGGTAAAGCACTGGACTTGTAATCAGAAAATGTGGGTTCTAGGCCCAGCCCTGCCACTAACTTGCCATGCAGATATAGACAAGTCACTTCGACTCTATGTCGGTGTTTCCCCTCCCATGCTCAGAAACTGCTTCTCCCTCTGTGCTAAGTAGCCTATAAGCACAGTGGGCCCCTGATCTCAGCTGAGGCTCTCCCCTAACAGAAATAATTAAAAGTTTGGCAATGAAGTTTAAGAACAAAAATCCACACCCGTGTTTAATAATGTTTATTCTAAGGCAGTACTGTGTGGGCAGAAAAATACAGTGAATGATTCTGAAGATGGAAGATCATGAAACGTTATAGTGGAAATCTGGTATTGAAAAATAAAGTTTAAGAGCTTCAGCTTCCCTGTAGTTTCCCCTCCTTGGAAGCCTTAAAAACAGTCAATTTCTGCAGCACATTCCATGAGAGAATCTCAAGAGTACTTTACAAATATTAAGTAATTAAGTCTCACAACATCTTCATTTTATAGATGCGTAAACTGAGGCACAAAGACTTGTCCAAGATCACACTGGAAGTCTGTAGAAGAGTCAGACACAGAACCCATTTTAACATGGCATAAATCATGAACATGATATTCTGATCTCTCAACACATATCTCCAATACACATCTCCCTCTTCCCCACTTCTTCAGCATATTTAGGTACAGAACAAATGGTGCTGGATTTAAACTCAGTCAGCATTTAGACAAGTTACGAGAAGCCATGTGTAAAAAAGAAAAAAAACAAACCAACATATGGTTTGCATTTACTGTTGATGTGACTCATTATTGTTAGTGTCAGTGTAACCCACTTGATAGAGGTTACATGAGGAAGCTCAGAAAAACTCAGTTTTAATAATACTGTCTGCAAACATGTGCTTTTGAACAATCTTGAAAGCCACATCAAGAGCACAAAGGATGGGGGAGAGCGACCAGTCCCTGACCTTTATTCTCTTGCCCTCAGACACACGGTAGTACTTGACATATTCAAGAAAGAGAAGTTTCAATGGGATATCTCATATTGACTGCCTGTTTACATCTTGTCCACAAAAATCAATTTTTCAATACTGGTTTTGTGCGTGACACTCAGCCAAAACCAGAAATGAAGAAGTTGGTCTTTTATTTCTTTGCAGTCAGTGAATAAAGTGTCCCAAAGTAATGCTTGGGGGGTAGGAGTGAAATTCACCCCTGGGCAGAAGACTTATGCATCACAGAGATCTCAAATAAACCCTCAAACTAAGACTAAGGTGATGCATAGGACTTGTGCTGGTCCTCTGTACAGGGGTAAATTTCACCCAAGAAGGATACTGTTAAAACATATGGGGAAAGGTGAGGGGCAGAATAGGGAGCTCAAACACAATAAAAATGCTGCTGCTGGTAATCCCAATATTGAGACTGTGAATTTTTGCATGGCAAAAAATATATACACATTCATGCTGTTGTTCAAATGAAAGAAGATGGATTCCAAAATTCTTACATGAAGCCAATTATATCCTACAGGCAACAAAATGATGCTGTTAGACAGATACAGTGAGTACAGGGAATAGGGCTGTCTGCCCTAAAGCACCTGGCACTGGCCACTGTTGGAAGACAGGATGCTGGGCTAGATGGACCATTGGTCTGACCCAGTATGGCCGTTCTTATGTACAGGTATCTGCTGTATACATCAAGCTCTATTATAATGGAGGACTCAAATTGAGCAGATTTCAAAACTTGAGGTAAACCTGCAGAATATTAAAGACCTAGTCCAAATGAAATGGAACTTTTATAATACTGCCATCTATCACCATATTGGAAGTTTGTTCAATTTCATTTTTACTTCTCAGTACCCAGTAATAAACTGTCCTACATGCACATAATGCAGAGGTCATAAAAGCTATTTTTAAATTAACTTGAGGTTTTTATTTTTTAAATATATGACATAGCAAGAGGTCAGTTGTTTTATGGCTGTGTTGATGAATGAAGCACCTCCCCGCCCCTCCCACAAGTTGTACTGTTTGTTCTAGGAATAGGTTCTAACAAACAATATTTCCTCCTACAGATCCCAAGAGACATATGTTGAGCCACTGCACTTGTCTGCCTGATGTTTAGCCTTCCTGAAGTCTCAAAGGGCCATATAACTGTATGTCTTGGAAGATCCATTACTGCCATTTGTGAAACCAATTATTATATATGATAATGCAACAGGCGATGTTTGTAAGATGAGAATGTGTCCACCATAGCAATGAGAAAGATGGCCGTAATAGGAGCACTTAGCTCTTACGCAGCGATCTTCATCTGTAGCTCTCAAAGCACTTTTAAAAATGGGAGAAAGCAATATCCCCATTTTACAGATGGGTAAACAGATGCCCAGAGAGGCAATGTGAATTGCCCAAGGTCACAAAGCCAGTCCATGGAAGAACTGGGAAGAGGCCTGAGATGTCTTTACTCCTAGGGTGTGTCTAAACAAACATTTATTTAGTGGCAAGCCAAGGTGTAAAAATCGACCTCACACAAGCCTGCCATACGTTGTCTCTGCAAAGCATGCTGCAGCACACTAATTGTTCCCTAGTGCACTTTGAAATACCCTGCTTTGAAATGGGAGTAGATCAAAGCACGCTAGGGAACTGTTAGTGTGCGGCTGCAGGCTTCATGCAGACACTTAGAGCACAGCAGGTTAGTGTGGGGTAGATTTACACCCAGCTTGTCACAAACGAAATGTTCATGTAGACAAGCCCACAGTCTGAGTTAAAGGCTACACTGGTTAGGTTTCAGTGGGGTCAAAGCAGCACTTTTCACTCAAAGAAAATGGGACATCTTTAGAATAAACAAAATAATTATGAATTCTGATTGGGCCACACTATGGTGTGGTTTCTAATTTCCTCAGGGGCTTGGGGGTCTCCATTAGGCCTTTTAAGAAAGTGCAAGATCTTGCTAAAGTAATCAGATTGTACATTAAGGCAAACGTTCCCTGGGAAATCTGAGACACTGAAAGAAATCATAGCTGATATTTTCAAAGATGCCTAAGATATATGGACCAGGCAATTTTCATTAATGGAAAATGGATGTCCAAAACATTAAGTGTATAATCTCACCAACTGCAAAAATGCCCTGACTTATCAGGTCTGCTTACCTACATCTGGCAATATCCTGGAACTAGTCTGTAAGAAGAAGACTGAAGCTCCAATGGCATTTAGACACCAAGATGATAGGCACCTTATAAATAGCTAAGGTAGACAGACAGCTATAAAGACAACTAATTGATTGCAAAATGCTATACTTTAAACAAAGAATTCCTTCCTGACCCCAGGGAGCAAACAGCTTGTGCCTTTAAGCATAAGATTTGATTGCCCTGTCTAAAAAAAGTTAGTTACAGTATCTATTTATTCTCAAGAAGCAAAAACATATTTATGGATAGAGTGGATGACACACAAATAGTACCCATAAAGTGACAATTAGATGATAATTGAAGGGTATCAGTCCTAGGGTCACTACCTCTTTTCAGAAGGTCTAGAGGTCAGCTTGAATCTACATGCAATTGCCTTTGTCTCACCCTGAGCTCCAAATTCATTTGCATTCTGGATATAGTAGTGACACATATGCTGCTCAATATGGGCAGTTCCACCTATTTTTAAGAAGTCAGCCCTTATGCTCTTGTGCAACTGAAAGGATCACCAAGGATGTGTCATTTCCTTAATAAGCAAAAATGGGGCTGACCGGTGACAATGGGAAATTCCAAGCCTGGGTCACCAATTCAGCTCCAAATTCTCTGTAGCAAAGAATGACTCACATTTCTCTCAACTATCCCCTTTGGCTGGCAGTCAAAAAACTGAGTGGCTCAGGACAGAGCCATGTCCAGCCCTGCCTGGTCAGTGGGAGGGTCACCAGCTCAGATAGGAGGAGGAGGGCAAAAGCCCTTAAAAAAAAGAAAAGAAAAGAAAAGAAAAATTGGATTTTTCTGTGTGTGTACATGACAGTGCCATCCATGCTCTAGGCCTTGTTTATGCAAAGTTGAAATCCTCTGCCCCCAAACTATAGGACCACAGAGCTATGTATGAAAAGCCAGATTGTTAGGAATTTGCTACTGAAATTGACAAGGAACTGTAGGCTTTGTCCCATATCAGTTGTACATTGCAAACCCCCCCCCCCCCACTGGATTTATAGTTCAACATTTTACCAATTGCCAAGAGTCATTAGAAGTTCATAAATAGTTGCCAACTGTATGCATCTTTCAGATTGTATTGATTTGAACTCTCTCCAAAACATCCTTCCATTCCAAGTTAAACTAAACTCTTATTTTAATCAATTGAGATTAAACGCATGAATTTATTACATTAACTGTATTACATTGGTACCCCATTAAAAACAGGTTTAGCCAATCAGAAAACCAAATATATGCTACATGAGTACTTCATTTAGCAACAATTTTGACTGTGAATATAAATAAGAGTTTTTAGATTATAAACAGTAGAAGAGGTTGCAAAACCATGAAGACACACTAAAGTTATTACAAAAGATTAAAGTTTAGGAGCCAAACACTTTGAGCATTCAAAGAAGTTTCACAACTAGGGTGATTAGAATAGTAATGGCAGCCAAAGAACAATGGCCTAGAATTTGCCCTAAATGACTCTGGTGTAATCCAGAGCTACTGCATTGAAGTTACTCCACCAGTATAATTAAGAGCAGAATCCGGCCCAATAGCTTTATATATCAGTGTGGTAAAGCAGTGAGTTCAATAAGGGTGAAATCGGAATGAAGCTAGGTCAACTGTTAATGGGAACACACAAAGAGCCTGATTCTCCTCTTACTTACACCAGTGTAACTCCATTGACTTTAGCAGAGTTATTCCTCATTTCCACCAAAGTAAGTGGAGAATTGGGCCTAAAATCTTTACCCTATTACAAACTATCAAGGTGCTTTGAAATAAACATGAAAAATAAACAAGGTAACCAACAATTAAAATAAAATATCTGAGCCAGACAATTCCTTAATTACCTCTGTGTTTGTGTGTGTATGGTGCATATATATATATACACACACACACACAGAGTCAACTTTCACCACAAAAAGGACTTGCAGGTGTATTGCATTACAACAAAGTTAATGCCAAGTGTAGGAGGTTACCAGACATGAGTTACAAAACAGGTTATTTGGGTGTTAGGTTGCACAGATGTGGAAGCTGTTGTGGATCAGTAAAAATACCCTTCCTATGCCTGCTAAGGCTACCTCCCCCTCATCTCCCCATGGCACATGTCTTTGGTAATGCTGATAGTTACTCCTGGAATGTTAATCAACCCCCTTCTCTATATCCCGCCTCAAAAATCAGACCAAAAGGGAAAGATTTTTGCTACAACCAAATCCAAATTCCACATACACACACATATCTGGGCCAACTTCTTCCTTCGCCCTCTATCAGGGACAAAACTCTCATTGACGTCAATGGAAGAAGGATCGGGGCCTCTATTCGTTAAAATTTCACACAAGACTATGTAGAGAGGCGCTGGGGACATGTAAACCCCATTATTGATCCACCTTACCATATCTGATCAAGACCTTCGTGCCTTTCAGTTTCAATATTAAACTGCTGACAAAAAAACACCGATTTTGAATGGTAGAGAGACGGGGAGGGGAGGGTCCGAGAGGAGAACCACCAAAGAAATAGTGTAAATCAGGAATCGGTCCACTGAAATCAGAAAGTGACACGGGGGCAAAACTGAGGAGAGGAGACTCAAGCCCGAAAACGTAGCCCGTGGCCCCGTAGCTCTCAAACAACTGCAAAGGCATTCTATCGACGCAGTAGGACTGAAAAATTATTTGGAGGGGGAGCCGAGGGGGATATCTTTAAAAGGAAAGACGCTGTTCAAAATCAAGTTGTCCCATTTCTCCTTCAGCCACAGGGGGCGGAAAGGACGAAAGGGTGAAATCCTGCCACAGATGGAACAGATCCCATCCGGGGGCTTAAATCGGCTATGGTCTGGGGTCTGCCAACTTGTGACGATTCCAACCAGATTTAAAAAGCGGGGCAGACATCCCGCAAAGAGCCTCCGCTCCCTCCCCCGGATTGCGGAATGTTAAAGAAGAGCCGCACATTGCATGGCTCGGCTGGACACTGAGCTGCCCCCGGAACGGAGAAACTTAACGAAAGCGCTTTAAGAATTTAATCCAAATCCGGGGGAAACACGCAGCGCTGACTGTCTCCTTCCCTCGGAGCTCGGGACATGCCCCGCTGGGGCTCGGAACATGCCCCGCTGGGGCTCCTCCTCCTCCCCCCAAACGGCTGGCGGGCCGGGGGGGGAGGGATGGCTCAGTCCTTACCTCCCCTTCCAGTTGCACAGGTCGCTGGAGTACTGCCCGGCGGCCCCCCGGCACAGCAGCGACAGCGCCAGGAGCAGCGGCAGCAGCCCGGGCGCTGGAGCGCTCAGCATGGTCCCTCGCAGCAGCCCCTCTGCTCTGGTGCGAACCCCAGCGAGACACGGCGCGATGCAGTGGGAGGGGTGGAGGGGAGGAATCCGCGGCGTGCAAGGAGGCTTCCCTACATGGTGGGGCCAGAGGGGGGGATTGCACGGACAGCCTGCCCCTGGGAAAGGAAGCGCAGATGCCGGCAGAGTTGCTACCCTGTGCCCATCCCGGCGCGCTGCTCCTCGCTCAGCCACTCGGCTCCACTCTGAAGTTTCCTTCCCCCAGCTCTCCAGACTCCCAGCTGAGGGGCGGGGAGCTGCCTTGCCTCCCGGAGCCACCCACAAAACTCGGCTCCTCCCGAACGGGGCCTGCAGTCAAGAGTGAGCAAAACCCGGCACCGGATTGCTTCCCTTTCGCACTCCTGGCACAATTCGAGGCCTTGCCGCACATGAACTGGTCTCGTCCTCATTGTGTGGTGTGGCCCCCTACAGTGCTACAGGTTTGTTCCCTTCCCCTAGTAGGACACATGCCCTCCTTCAGTATCACACTTGTCCTCCTGTTGAAAAACCACAGGACAAAGAGCAGCCACTTCAAAGGTACCGAAAAGTAATACAAAAAATGTAAAGCAACGCCTTCAGAGCACTCCCTACTTCTGCCCCTGCTGATCTCTTCCCTCATCTCCACTGGCACCCACCAGCATCAGCCTCATTACCCCTTTTTATGTTTGGCCCATTCCCATCTCTGTCCTTGCTTTCATATTACCCATTCCCCCACACCTGGCATCACCACCCCATTAATAGGAGCCTTTACTCTACTTAAATCCTTATGCCACACATATCAACTGGTATTCAATGCTTGAAGTGGTCTGAAAAAAGTGGGGGTCTCATTCATAATCTGGGAGCAGCAGCAGTGGTAAAACAGCACTGAGCATGCATCTCTCAGTTAACCAGCTTGATTTAAACAAAAGCATTGGTGTTGAGCACCCACTGGGAACAGTGGAAGTCGGTGCCTATACTCTGGAGCTTAGGGTGTGAGCCTCTATTGCATGAGCTAAAAGCCAACTGGCTATTAGCTAAGGCTGTCGAGCAGACTCATTTTCTCTCTCTAAGTGGTCTCGGTGCCACTAGATGGGACAGAACGCCACACCCAGGAGGTGTGTGGGTTACACAAGACTTCTATGGGGGCAAAAAAGGTTTGTCCCAGTGCAACTTACTGTGGTAACTTATTAGAGTAACTCACATGGTTTACATTAGGGATTTATTTGGGCCAGGGCAAGTTTCCTTAATAGAAATAGGCCCTATCTTTCTGCAGAAGGGTTCCCTTTGTCTCCACTTTCAAGGAAGTACTCAAATCCCACCTCATTTGTAAAACTTTCAAACTCTAATGAGCAGACCACACTCTGGATACCTTCTTGTCTTGTTTGTAATGTCCCTACCTGTAGTGATTTCAGATTGCAAACCCTTTCTGATAGATACCCAGTTGATATTTGGCAAGTGACTGAGAAAGAAGCCAGCAGCAGGGAAATACATTCAAGACTTTGAACAGGGTGGCAAGAGAAGAACCAGGCCTGAGAAAAAAACAACTGAGACAAGAGGAGAAATGAATGCCAATGGTTGAGGGGAGAAACCTGGGTCTAGCAGCAGTGGGGTGCACAGCCACACAAACCACTCTTTCATTCTTGAGGCACTGCATTTCTCTTGAATGAAATAGCAGTGGAGTGGCAGAATTACAAGGTACTTCTATAGATAGGAAAGGGGTTAAAATATTTCCAGATCATTGAGCTTCTTGGTGTACTGTGTCCTTTAAATTATCAGTCACACAGATTTTGTTAATGGGACTACACCACTTTTTCTAGGCAGCAGTTCACAGATAAGCATTAAACATTCAAATCTTATTTGCAATGTAGTATACCCTTATTGCTATTGCTTTATAGGGCACCCTTCACAAGTGTCAGGGTGCTGTGTAAGGGGACATCATACACAAACCAATATATTATACTTTTGAGGTGGTGCTTCCATTCTGCCTATGTATGAAAGGTAGAATCTTTAACAGTGCATTCCCTTCCATTTCCATTCCATGTAGTTTTTGTTTTGTAAATTAGGGATATTTATTGTTGAGTATAAAGTATTAACATAATTATTGTAATTACATCAAATGATGCAATGCATGTAAATATGTAATTTACATGCAGGGACAACATCGAGCAATGTAATAAAACATGCCATAATGCAAAATTCTTTATTCTACTGAGCATGTGCAGTAGCACAAACTTTAAAGTTCAGAACCTCAATTCTTTCTTCATAAGAAGTTTTTGTTTGTAAGGACATTTTGATTGCAAATAGTGCTGGAAAGCATACAAAAACAGCATTGTATTCTTTTAGTCTTAAATTTGTCCCTCTGTGTACCTCCTTACATAGTCGCATCACTATAATGCATGAATGCCTTTGGAATACATTCATTTCAACCCAGTGAGTTGAGGAAAAAATAAATAAGATCATGTAGCCTGTCACATGAGAACCTGGAGTAATGAGTGCTATTTTGAAAATGACCATTAGCTCTGCCTTTCTGTCTTTGCTTACTTCAAAAATTCCAGTGGCAATTAGTTCTACAGACCCAATCACACAATAAAGACATGGAGGCCGAAAGCCACTTCTAACCTCCATGTCTCTATGGTGTTTGTGTCGTACCCTATTATCAACTTCACCTCCACCAGACCAAAGCACTACTGCATGCTGATGGGCATAAAAATGGGCAAACCAAGGATCCCTTATTACAAGCCATGCCTAAGTTAAGATTTTCTCAGTTCAAAAGTGACTGTCAGTACTAGATATAGAAATTCTGTAACAAAGTGGGATGCTTGGTGTGTTCATTTGCATATCAATACCCAGAATGCTCTTCCGGCTACTCACAGCTAGTCCATAGTAGTGCTGTTGGCTGAGATCTGGGAACACACTCAATGGGTGAGGCAGTTTTTGGATGCTCTGAGCTTTTTTGTTTGAGCTGTGAAAAGCAAATATTGTTTCAAGAGAAAACATTCTGAACACTAATTTTTGCACTTATTATTCAGAAACAGCAAAAAAAAAAAAAAAATTCCCAGGGGATATTTTTGTATAAATAAGATACATTATACAATATAATAGTGAGCTATAGATATAAAATAATTCCTATGCACAGCATACCAAGTTTTCAGCAGGAGCCATTTTATTTTTGGGACTGATTCATAAAACCCTGAAAACAGAAGTTAATAAGTGACATTTCTGTAATACAGAACCATAGTCTCCAGTACGGCATATTACTCCATGGAGTCAGACACTTGAGCCAATATAAACTCTATTGCCTTCCACTGGAGGTCCATGTATGCAGAGCAAGTAGAAGGATTGAGGCCTAGTTACTGACTGGATGCTACTACATATTCATTTACATGAACTTGCTTGAATGTTCACAGTTATGTGTCCATGCCAAAAAAGGATTATATTTTTCAAAGATTCAGGGAATATGAAGCTGTAGATAGGGGGATTCTCTGGGAGGAAGATAAGCAATTTGTTTCAATACTAAAAAAAATACTAAAAAAATCTACTGATTATTGGTGATGGGCTCACACTCAGATCTGGCTTTAAACTTTCTCCAAAGGATGTCTGTGTACTAGCAGATAGAAACCATAATAAGGGCACATTCAGATCCAGGATTTTGGTTTAAGTGCGTCTCAGCTGAACATACAAAACTGGTATAAAGAGCGTGATAGAGTTAATGCATTGAAAGGCCTCATTCAACACTGTTATTCTGAAGGAAATACCTATGTAGGAAAATCCTTGAGAGCCATGCTACTGATTACGTAACCAATGGGCTCCTCGGGGCATGTGACCATGTGTTTCGCAACCCCCACAACCAGATCTTGCTCTGCTGATTTGTTTTAATCTCAGACAAGGCATGCTATTCTCATTGGAGGAGGTAAATTCGGCCTCCCCCTTTCAGGGGGACCCTTGCGCTAACCTGCAAGATGCTCTCTCGCCACTGGTGGATGATCTTCAGTCCTACATTGGTATGACAGAGGAGGAGACCTGAAGGGGTGACATAAAGGGGGCATATTTTTCAAGGAAAGAGGAAAGAACATTTTATGGAGGGTCAAGGCTAGCACATAATGGCATGGAGAGAAAGCAAGAGAGGAAGGTGCAGATAACATAAGAAGAAGAAATGAGATAAAAGCTAGAAGGAGGACAGAGGATAGAAACAAAAGGAGATAAATATTAAACAAGCAGGACTTGGAGACGATACATACAGTGCACTGATGCGCAGACTCTGAGATGCCAAGGGTTGTCTGTCCTTAAGAGTGAGATTTATAGCCCCAAAGAGTGAAATTCAAGGCCAAAGACTTTCCAGGTGGTGTGTTAGGTCGTTGCTTAAGACAGGGACTCTCATCTTTGGTCCTTGGCAACATCCAGTAGTCCACAGTTTTAATCCAATCAGAATTTAACAGCTTGTTTTGAAATGAAACACTTAAATGTCCTAATTCATACTAAAGCCTAGGGCATGTGAGAATTATATATGCAATGCAAACCAGTGGATTTTAATAAAAACAATTATTTGCTGGTTGGAACAAAAACCTGGATGATTGGAGATCCCTGAGAACGTGAATTTGTCCAGTGTGGCTTAAATTTTGAACTGTATTTGCAGAACCTGAAAACTTTCAATCAGGTCCTGCTTGTTTTTTGGGCAAACTCATATTTTTTTGACCTTCAAATATTCATCTCAACCCCTGCACAGCGTCCTCTCGCAAGCATATAGAATGCTGGTCTGTAGCTCCATGGTTACCACAGAGCCAGACAGCACATAAGCTTGGAAAGCAGCTTTCCAGGCTCTAAGTCCCATACCTCAGGCCTCAGATCTATTGTTGTCTCTTGTAGTGCCTGAGTAAAAATATTTTATATCTATATATATTTACTCAAAACTAGGGAGATAAGCTTAGGAATGTATGTGAGAGAGTGAGATAGCATGCTAATGAGTAACTCTCACACCCAGTGAATGAGACTTGACATGTCTGAAGACAGGAGAGGGTCTGAGAATAATGGAGTAGGTGGGAGGTTCAGTGTTTGAACTGAGGGATTTGGGGCAGAGAATGTCCTTGCCTCTGAAAGAGTTAATCTGAGTGGTGGGAATGAACTCAGCCAGAATCACATCTCTTGGATTACTTTTATCTGTCCATGTCTATTAGAAGATCCCATCACCGGGGATCTGAGTAAAGATCTGGTCACTCCTAAGCCATCACTGCTCATGGCTGACTTTTACCTTGGCTCAAAGGTGTTTTTTAGAGCAAACTTTTTGCCTTTGGAATGTACCAGCCTGCAGCAGATGACAGGCCTTGTATTTAAAAAAATCAAAACAAAAAATAACCAAACAAAAAAACCCCAAACTTTCCCAGGGGAGGATATCTCGACTGAGTGTCTGAGTTTATACTGAACTCCAGTTACAGGCATCACGATTTTTGGTGCAAGGCAGTCAGTTCGGACTCTGCTGTTTAACAAGAGTAAGATGGTATTCACTAAGTGTTGAGGCCAAAGGAGAAACTGCTTTGAGCTCTGCTGCCTTGTCCCCCAGAACACACAGGCAGCATTCTTAGATAAACAAACAAGTACCCACTGAACTAGCAGCTCATGCTACAAACACAATTGAACTTCCGTCTCTGGATGTTTGAATTAGGATCACAATCAGCTATCTCTAGAATCAACGGATTTTGCTGAGGACACAAGAGTGAGGCTTGATTTATAAAATCCAGTTCTCCAACAAACAGGAACCCCCTGAAATTTCAATGTTTGGCCAAGCAAGTTATGACAGGTAACACGCCAAAAACAATGGAGACACCCAGACTTGGGATGTAATAAAACCAGATGTATCTTAAAACATACATCAGCTACCAAGCATACAAGCCAAATGTGAAGAGTTGCACTACATCTGAATGAAATAAAATCAGTTTACTCTGAATTTATAAAGGCAGATAAGACAAACCATTTGTTCTTTATAGAGACAAATATCCTTTATCATCTGCCTATTTAGATACTGGCATTTATACGACCTATTACCACCATTTCCATAGTATTTGAGCAGCTCACAATCGTAGTCATCTCAATGGATCAGTAACTGGTTAAAAGAAAGGTAACAAAAGGGAGGAATAAAGAGTCAGTTTTCACAATGGAAAGTGGTAAATAGCAGGCTCCCCCAAGGATCTGTATTGGCACCTGTGCTGTTTAGCATATTCATAAGTGATCTGGAAAAGAGGGTAAAGGGTGGGTGGCAACATTTGCAGACAATACAAAGTTATTCAACATAGTAAGTCCAAAGCTGACTTCAAAGAGTTACAAAAGGATCTCACAAAACTGGGTGACTGGGCAACAAAATGACAGATGAAATTCAATGTTGATAAGTGCAAAATAATGCACCCTGGAAAAAATAATATCAACTATACATACAAAATGATTGGGTCTAAATTAGCTGTTACCACTCAAGAAAAAAATCTTGCCATCATTGTGAATAGTTCTCTGAACACATCTGCTCAATGTGCAGCGACAGTCACGAAAGCAAACAGAATGTTAGGAACCATTAGGAAAGGGATAGAAAATAAAACAGAAAATATCATAATGATACTATATAAATCCATGGTACATCCATACATTGAATGCTATATTCATACCAGCTCAAAAAAGTTATATTAGAACTGGAAAAGGTACAGAGAAGGATAAGAAAAATGAATATGGAATAGGGATATGGAACAACTTCCATTAGAGGAGAGATTAATTAGACTGGGACTGTTCATCTTAGAAGAGAGACGCAACCGGTAGAACCTGTTGCCATGGGATTTTGTAATGGCCAAAAACATAACTGGATAAAAAAAATGGCTAAATTCATGAAGGATATTGACTATTAGCCAAGATGGTCAGGGATGCAACCCTGTATTCTGGTTGTCCCTAAACCTCTGACTGCCAAAAGCTGGGACTGGATGAGAGGATGGATCACTCTATAATTGCCCTGTTTGGTTACTTGCCTCTGAAGCATCTGGCACCAGCCACTGTCAGAAGACACATACTGGGCTAGATGGACCATTGGTTTGTATGGCCATTCTTATGATATTATCCCCATTTTAAAATGGAGAGCTGTGGCACAGAGAGGTTTTGTTACTTGGCCTAGGTGACAACAGAAGTCTGTGGAGGAGAAGGGAATTGAAACCAGATCTCCCTAGTCCCATTTCAGGGCCCTAACCACTGGACCATCCATCCTTCCAGACCTCAGAGAATGGCCTCCATCACTATGGTATTGGAGTGAAGGGGGAGTGATAGTTAAAAAGTGATTAAAATGGCAACATGGGAGAAACCCTATCTCCAGCCAAATCTGAGAAGCCAGGCTTGGGGTCATGAAACCCTACTGTTCTGCTCCCCTGTTCCCCTCACACATTAGGCTGCTGAGCTTCTCTGCAACATCAGAGGTACAGGCGAGCAAAGAACTTGCATTCCCCAATCACACACAGCATTAAGGAACAGGAAAGATAGTGGTGGTTGGACCTATATGCTCACAGTTGATTGCAGCTTCTACTGAATGGATCAAAAAAGTGACCCAAAGTTCAAAGGATGGGTGAAAAACCTAGAGCACCTCCCCTCCCACACAATGACACTGCCACAGGGAAATGCAGACCCAGGCAGAAGACTTGGTGCCTAAGCCTCCAGGGGTTGCACGAATGAAACCATGCTCAGATGTCTGCGACTTTGTAGCATTAAAGCAGAAAAGGAATTTTTGAGAACAGATCTCAGTATATTGTTATTTGGGGGGTAGTTCTATGCATTTCATCCATGACTTTTAGTGTTTCCTTTCATTTCACAATAACCTAGGTCTTTAATACATTTGCCAAAAAGTTCTCAGAAACACAGCTTTCAGGAAAAATTCTATTTAATCTGAAACTTCTGAAGAGGAACACTTGTTTATTTCTACCATCTAAAACATTAATTTCCTGTTTTAGAAAACTTAATTTATGCCACTGGTAAAGCTGATATTTATCTGCATGTATATCCTCTTGGCTGGCTTACTTTTTCATTTTCTCCTGTTCTTCCAGCCTACATGCATATTGCAACCTGTGGGGACTCAGCATGTGGAAACAGCAATACTTCAAATATTATTCAAAGGTTTCTAATACACAGCATGAGCATGTGACAGCAAAAGACAGGTCCAAAGCCATCCATAGTCACTTCACATAAAACCAAAGCTAAGCACAATATTTATAACAGTTCTCTGAAAATAAGAATCTATTATTTTCTTTTCTGCTTCAATATTTAGACAAAATAAATACCACACTACACTGCACAAATGCAACCCTGGCCAGTATAAACAAACAACTGCAGTGTTGTTTGCTACATGCTTGTCATGGAATTAAGGCCAGGCAATGCATTTTAATGCATCTTTACTATAAATTGTGAAAAAATAATCTTGTACTGTGTATTCGTTGCTAGGTTACTGGGAGGGAAGAAGGTATTTTTTGCAGACATGATGAGCTAACAAGGTAAATAAATTAGCTCAATAGTTTGCAAATTTCACATGTAATTTTCAACAGCAAGTCTTTTTGAGAGCTAGGGTGAGATTCTGATCTCAGTAATACTGGGGTATTTCAAGAGTAATTCAACTGAAGTCAACGGAGAACTCGGATGGACAGCAGCGTTACTCAGATGAGAATCTCATTCTTTATAGGCAACTGGAGAGCTCACAGATATGTAGCTTTCAGGAAGTATCCGTATTTTTAAGATATTTTAAAATAGTGTAGTATGATGATCACCAAGATGAGGAAAACATGACCTTTATAGTACAAGGTGTGTTTGTGTACAAAGTGACCCAAGTGTTAAAATGTGTTTATAGTAACAGGAAACTTTTTTGGTTTCTGCTTTTCAAATATTGTCAACTCTTGTTTATTTTCATTCCATTGAGCACTAGTATAAGGGGAGTTCAGTGCTGTCATTTTACTGTGCAACTTTTCTCTGAGCTTCTTTATAAGGGCTTATCTATACACAATTTATAAACGGATTTGGTTAAATTGGAGCTCCCCCCCCCCCCAGCACAGACACTCAAACTAATTAAAAAGCTGCACCCGCTTAACTAAACTGGTTTACTATTATGCCTTAATTAAACTGGTGCAACTGTAGGTGTAGACTAGCCCTTATTCTCTCACTGGGACTTCAATATAAAATCTTACTCTCAACATCCTCTTTCTTTACAAGGTGCCATTTCATCTCAGTACTTTACTATAGATTCAGTTCCAAGGAGTCTTAATCAGATTCTTATTTTTCATGTTCAAAAATATCAAGTCTATTGGCGATTCTTATGTTAAGATCGACTTAAAGTTGAGAGTACCTCAGTAATTTATGGGTAAATGTATTAACAGAATATTGTAATTGTTCTAAAACCAAGAATTGCAAACCTGGGACATTCAGTTAAGGTTACACTTAAAAGAATTCCAAACATGTTAAAGTACAGAAATGCACTGTTAAGGCACCCAAATAACCTTAACGTTGTCCTGTAGTGACACCATACAAAAATCTTAGGATCAGAATTAAGGCATATTAGTGCCTGTGGTCCCAGAATAGATTAAATTGATTTTAATAGTCAGATTGTTTTTCACATTCCCCCCATGTATAGTGTCACTACATGTGGAGGATGTACTGGACATGCTGTACTCTTTTATATATAACGTTGGCTCCCTGTCTTCAGTGCAAAATAGAACTCAACCTTAATTATGGAGTCAGGGCCAGCACCTCCATACAACTAATATACAAATGGCCTCTCTCCTCTGTCTTTGTCCTCCAAGGATTCTGCTGCAGTGTGTAAACACAGTGAACCTGGTCCCGAAATCTTTACACAGTCTTTGTTTGGCAAAACTCCCATTGAGTTCTGTGGAAGTTATGCTTGAGTAAGAACAGCAGGGTTTGGCCAGCTCTTTCTAGAATGTTATCAATTGTACTTGGATTTTCATTTCTTATTAATCTCAGAGACTCATTTAAAATCCATTTACTAAATGTAGGCTTGTGGGTGGATGGTAGTGGTGCTTTTACTGGTGACCTATTAACAAACAACATACCATTAACACAGAGTGAGAGATTAAAGATTCATAAATACATTTTACATCTACAATCCAATCTCTAGGGGATGTGATAACATTCATCTCAAGGGAAGTTTTGGGATGAATGCAATTAATTACGGTTAAGGCAGGTTTAGGAACTGTATATGACCAGCCAGTTCTTTTATGGATTTTTCCACGTGTCCTAAGGCTGTTGTATATTTATGGAAAAACTTGTAGAAAAGCAATGGTCCAGATCACGTAACAATGTGCCTGAGATCTGTGCATGAAGAGGCCCCTCCACACCTGTCCATGTAAGTAAGAATACGTGGGTCATGTTTGTGGCAATCTACCCCCTTCCCTCAGACCTTGCAGAGGGACCCTGTCTGGAACCTCATGTCTGGTGAGAAAGAGGGTGGGGGCCAAAACTAGAGGATACATATTTTCCTCCTGCCAGGCTATAAGCAGTACATCTTCCGGGAAATGAATGTGACTTTCAATCATTTTTATTTGTTTTAAACCTTGTCTCACCTACAATATCTTTATGGCCAAATTAAGCTCTTAGTTACATAGCTGCAACTCCCACTGCAGATAGTGGTCCAATGATTAAGCATGGGACTGAGAATCAGCTGACCAGGGCACTATGCCCATCTCTTCCGCCAACTCATTATGTAAACTTGGGCAAGTAACTTATTGTTCGTATTATGATGTTGAATCTGGCTGATACAAGAAATTTCAAAATTCTTGTCTAGAAAAGAGTGGTGCAACATTATGGTGACTTGCCAGTATATTGTGAGAACAGTGGTAAAGACAAAGCAACATGGAAGCCCGGATATATTATATCAGGCCTTGCTGAGGCTAAAAGAGTGTTAGTTGAAATGATAATGAGGTCCCCGAGAACTATAACTAAATCAATAAATAGTCTCTGGGGCACTGCTTAGATACCAGGTCAACAGGCATTCTGGAAGTACCTAAAGAGAGAGGAAAGGCATTCTTACCATTCTTCCTCCGTGAGCTAGCTTGGATTCTGGATGAAAGTCTGACCAGGCTAGCTCACGGAGAAAAGGACAAATCATGTTACTTCATACTATTGCACCTTGTTGATGGCAATAGTACATTCTGGGTTCCGGCAAAAAAATGGAGAACCTTTCCTGGCATGCATCAAACACACAATATCCTATTTTTTTTTTCAGTTCAACTCCCACTGGATTCCAAGCCTCACCTTGAGGTTCTTAATGCTCCAAATGACTAAAGAACTGGCAGCCAAAATAGATGTGTCCACACTGAAGCTGGCATGTGAAAAAGGGTAGGGAGAGGGAAAAACAATGCTGGGGTTCCAGTTAGAAACCCACAGTGACATGAACAATCAAGACATTCCTGATGCTGACTTAGACAGGAAAAAGCATTGGTGAGCCTCAGATCCCAATATCCTTAGACTTCTGTTTTCAAAACCAAGAAGTCATCCTCATTTCCCATTTCTCACTCCCTCTGCACACTTCTATGTGCATTCCTTTAATACTTGCGTAGAGAGCCCTCTGATTACGAGTAGGTTAACAAGGACTCTGATCAAAAAGAGACATGTTACTAAAACACTTAAGCAAAAGGTTCATTAAAAAAGAGACTCTGAATAAAGAGAAGAGAAAAAGAAATTTAGAAGGCTGATTAAAATACTAGGGCTGTCAAGCAATTAAAAAAATTAATTGCAATTAATCACGTTGTTAAACAACAATAGAATATCATTTATTTTAAATATTTTGGATGTTTACTACATTTTCCAATATATTAATTTAAATTACAACACAGAATACGAAGTGTACATTGCTCACTATATATTTATTTTTGATTACAAATATTTGCACTGCAAAAAAACAAAAAAATTGTATTTTTCAATTCACATCATACTGTAGTGCAATCTCTTTATCATGAATGTTGAACTACAAATATAGAATTATATACAAAAAAACCCTGCATTCAAAAATAAAACAATGTAAAATTTTAGAACCTACAAGTCCACTCAGTCCTTGTTCTTGGTCAGCCAATCACTCAGACAAACAAGGTTGGTTTCAATTTGCAGGAGGTAACGCTGCCTGCTTCTAGTTTACAATGTCACCTGAAAGTGAGAACAGGCGTTCGCATAGTACTGTTGTAACTGGTGTTGCAAGATATTTACATGCCAGATGCGCTAAATATTCATATGTCCCTTCATGCTTCAACCACCATTCTAGAGGACATGCGTCCATGATGATGATGGGTTCTGCTTGATAACAATCCAAAGCAGTGCGGACTGACACATGTTCATTTTTATCATCTGAGTCAGATGCCACCAGCAGAAGGCTGATTTTTATTTATTTTTTTTTTTGGTGGTTTGGGTTCTGTAGTTTCCTCATCAGAGTGTTGCTCTTTTAAGACTTCTAAAAGCATGCTCCACACTTCGTCCCTCTCAGATTTTGGGTTGAGTGCTGTAATTATTTTTAGAAATCTCACAATTTTGCCTTCTTTGCGTTTTGTCAAATCTGCTGTGAAAGTGTTCTTAAAACGAACATGTGCTGGGTCATCATCCAAGACTGCTATAACATGAAATATATGCAGAATGTGTGTAAAACAGAGCAGGAGACATACAATTCTCTCCCAAGAAGTACAGTCACAAATTTAATTGATGCATTCTTTTTTTAACGAGCATCCTCAGCATGGAAACATGTCCTCTGGAATGGTAGCCGAAGCATGGAAGGGGCATACGAATGTTTAGCAAATCTGGCATGTAAATACTTTGCAACGCCAGCTACCAAAGTGCCATGAGAATGCCTGTTCTCACTTTCAGGTGACATTGTAAATAAGCAGGCAGCAGTGTCTCCTGTCAGTGTAAACAAACTTGTTTGTCTTAGCGATTATCAGAATAAGAGGTAGGACTGAGTGGACTTGTAGGCTCTAAAGTTTTAGTTTTGTCTTTGAGAGCAGTTATGTAACCAAAAAAACTCTGCATTTGTAAGTTACAATTTCACGATAAAGAGATTGCACTTCAGTACTTGTATGAGGTGAATTGAAAAATACTATTTTTTTGTTTATCATTTTTACAGTGCACATATTTGTGATCAAAAATAATAATATATAGTGAGCACTGTGCACTTTGCATTCTGTGTTCTAATTCAAATCAATATTGAAAATGTAGAAAAACATCCAAAATATTTAATAAATTTAAATGGGCATTTTATTGTTATAAGTGCAATTAATCACGATTAATTTTTTTAATCGCAATTAAGTTTTTTGAGTTAAATATGTGAGTTAACTGCAATTAATTGACAGCCCTATAAAATACATAAGACTTTTTTTAATCTGTCTCAAAGTTTTTCTGTCTTCAGCTTTCCTCAGGTGCTTACAGAGATGGACTCAGATCCCTTTAGAATACTACGATCCAACAACAAGAAAAATTATATATAATTGCTTATTATTGAGGGATTTTTTTAAAAAAAGAAAAATATCTTCAAGTTCCTTCTTTTATACTGAATTACAATGGTATCTCTGCTTCCTAACTTTAAAATGAGATGATTGCCACCATTGTTAAGAGTGCTGTATATGGATGAAAAGTTTTATGTTAGTAAGACTTTTGACACTCTCTCACATGAGTTTCCCTAGTTAGTTTATGACAAGTATAATCTAAACTAACCTACAATAAGGATGCACAACTGGTTGAAAAAACATACTCAGAGAGTAGTTATCAGTGGTTCACAGTTAAGCTGGAAGAGCATATCAAGTGGGATCCCACAGGGATTTGTCCCACTTCTGAGTCTATTCAATGTCTTCATAAATGATTTGGATAATGACATAGAGAGGACACTTATAAAGTTTGCAGATGACACCAAGCTAGGATGGGTTACAAGTGCTTTGGAGAACAGGATTAGAATTCAAAATGATCTTGACAAACTAGAGAAGTAGTCTGAAATAAATAGGATGAAATTCAATAAGGACAAATGCAAAATACTACACTTAGAAATGAATAATCAGCTGCACAAATACAAAATGGGAAATGACTGCCTAAGAAGGAGTACTGTAGAAAAGGCTCTGGACGTTATAATGGATCACAAACTAAATATGAGTCAACCATGTAATACTGTTGCAAAAAAAGTAAACATCATTCTGGCATGTATTAGCAGGAGTGTTGTAAGCAAGACACAAGAAGTAATTCTTCCACTCTACTCAGGACTGATAAGGACACAGGTGGAATACTGTTTCCAGTTCTGGGCACCACACTTCGGGAAAGACATGCACAAATTGGAGAAAGTCCAGAGGAGAGCAACACAAATTATTAAAGATCTAGAAAACATGACCTGTGAGAAAATATTGAAAAAAATGGGTATGTTTAGAAGAGAAGACTAAGGAGGGACATGATAACAGTCTTCAAGAACGTAAAAGGTTTTTATAGAAATGGGGGTGATAAAGTGTTTTCCTTAATCACTGAGGACAAGGACAAGAAGTAATGGGCTTAAATTGCAGCAAAGGTGATTTAGACTAGACATTAGGAAAAGCTTCCTTACTGTAAAAGTACTTAAGCACTGGAACAAATTACATCAAGACCCTTGTAACATTCAAAACCAGTAGGAGAGCACTTCAATCTCCCTGGACACTCAATAACAGACTTAAAAGTGGCCATTCTTCAACAAAAAAACTTCAGAAACAGATTTCAATGAGAAATTGCAGAGCTGGAATTAATTTGCAAACTTGACACCATCAAATTAGGCCTGAATAAAGACTGGGAGTGGCTGGGTCACTACAAAAAGTAATTTTCCCTCTGTTGATATATTACTCACACCTTCTTGTCAACTGTTGGGAATGGGCCACATCCATCCTGATTGAATTGGCCTCATTAGCACTGACCCCCCACTTGGTAAGGCAACTCCCATCTTTTCATGTGCTGTATATTTATACCTGCCTACTGTATTTTTCACTCCATGCATCTGATGAAGTGGGTTATAGCCCATGAAAGCTTATGCCCAAATAAATTTGTTAGTCTCTAAGGTGCCACAAGGGCTCCTTATTGTTTTTGCTAAGGAGGTTGTGGAATCTCTGTTGCAGAAGGTTTTTAAAAACAGGTTAGACAAACACTTGTCTGTCCAGACTACAGTACCCCTTTCAGGAGTTTGATTTGTCTTGCCTACCCCCAAGTTTCACCTCACTTCAAAACTACTTGCTTTACAAAATCAGACATAGAAATGCAAAAGTGTCACAGCACACTACTACTGAAAAATCTCTTACTTTCTCATTTTTACCATATATTTATAAAATAAATCAACTGGAATATACATATTGTGCTTACATTTAAGTGTATAGCATATAGAGCAGTATAAACAAGTCATCTGTATGAAATTTTAGTTTGTACTGACTTCACTAGTGCTTTTTATGTAGCCCGTTGTAAAACTAGGCAAATATCTAGATGAGTTGATGTACCCCAGAACACCTCTGCATACCCCCAGGGGTATGAGTACCCCTTGTTGAGAACCACTGGTCTAGATAACATAGAGTCCTGCCTCAGTGCAGGACACTGGACTAGATGACCTGATTAGCACAGAGAGCACCTCTCACTCCTCACTTAGATCAGACACTAGTTTTACATCTCCCTCCTCTCAGACTGCAGAGGAGAACTGTTTTCCTGTAGCTCCACATGTTTGAAGAAGTGCTATGTCAGGGTTATCCCTACCTCTCCACCAAGTTATCAATCTCTTTGTAATTTCTTTCTGTTCCCCATGAAAAACTAGCCATTTCAATAAAAGAGACACTACCTTTATATCTTGCTACAAGTGCTTCTCTAGTTCTGTTTTGCTTTACACCTTCCTCACTCATTTCACAGTTATACACCCTTTGAATTGCCCTCTGTGATATCCAGTACTTGCACTGTTGACCATCACTCGCTTATTCATTGCTTGTTGGCTCAGCTGGGCAGTCACACAATTAGGCCTTTGTTATGCCTTCAGACAGGCTGCAAGTCACAATACTGAAGCAGCACAAGGACGGCTTCCTCTGTTGGTATTCCTCTTCCATCATATCTAGAAAGATACAGTCCTAAATAAATGACATATATATACATGAAGTCCAAACGTAATAATAATCCCTATTACAACACTGATTTATCTGGCTGCACAATGAAATGCTTTTTCTAGTGAACCAACCTGCACGTGCCATCCACCAACTTAATACTCATGCTCTGAAGAGGTCAGTCAGTACTACTTTTAGTTTTTCAAGTTGGTCAACTGGGGAAAGACAGTTTGTTTACTTTGCACATTTCACCTGAGTTCAGGTTTCCTAAGCAAAGCCTAGACAGTGGCAGGTAGTGTTTAGTGAGTTGGAGTTTTCAGTTAAATTCCTCACTCCATTCCTTTCTTTGGCCAAACCAGATGTAATTCAATCGTCTCACAATTACTAAGCAATAAGAACAACACATAAATCATGGCTGAGAAGGTGGAAAGGTACAAGAATGCACACATCAATGCTCTCAAACAGTCTGAATTGTCCAAGTTCAATTTAATATGCAGAATAACCACAACTGGCACATGGATTATTGATTATACCTATAACTCAGCTAGGCCCCAGCGCTGCAAACACCTACAAATGTAACTTTACGCATATGGAGTCATATTTAATTCAATGGGATTATTCACATGCATATACAGTTACTCATGGGTGCAAATGTTTGCAGGATCAAAGCCTAGTTGAGTGTCTATTATCCAACAAAGTGAATGCTAAAACAGAATAAATCTCCATTAATCATAATTATTGACCCCTATGGGCCAAATCCTCAGCTGCTGTAATGAGGTACAGCTCCACTGAAGTCAGTGGAGTCATGTCCCCTTACACCAGCTGAAAATCTGTCTCAAAGAGCTGGTCATTGGACAAAACACAGGAAGTCAAGGGACTTGCAGTCTAAGCCAGTGGCTCTCAACCTTTCCAGACTACTGTACCTGTTACTATTTAGATCATAGAATATCAGGGTTGGAAGGGACCTCAGGAGGTCATCTAGTCCAACCCCCTGCTCAAAGCAAGACAAATCCCCAATTTTTGCCCCAGATCCCTAAATGGCCCCCTCAAGGATTGAACTCAGAACCCTGGGTTTAGCAGGCCAAAGCTCAAACCACTGAGCTATCCTTTCACACTTTACTCAGGGGTCTGATTTGTCTTGTGTACTTCAAGTTTCACCTCACTTAAAAACTACGTCCTTACAAAATCAGACATAAAAATACAAAAGTATCACAGCACACTCTTACTGAAAGATTGCTTACTTTCTCATTTTTAGCACATAATTATAAAATAAATCAATTGGAATATAAATATTGTACTTAGATTTCAGTGTATAGTATATAGAGCAGTATAAACAAATCATTGTGTGTATGAAATTTTTGTTTGCACTGATCTCTCTAGTACTTTTCATATAGCCTGTTTTAAAACTAGGCAAACATCTAGATGAGGTGATGTACCCCCTGGAAGACCTCTGCATACACCCGGGGTACACGTACCTGTGGTTGAGAACCCCTGATCTAAGCTATATATTATTTATAGTTTATTTCACTTGAAGTCAAAATGAGGCTTCCAGCCCCTTAGATGGTGAAATTAAATATATCTCTTGTAGCAGAAAATAAGAAAAACCTTATTGGAGAGATTGCTTGAGAGAAAAGTGTCTCAGTGGAAGTAGAGTAGCTGGATTGATTATGGAAGGATTAGACAATCACAGTGGGAGTAGATGAGTATATAGTTTGTCTCAGGCAGGGGCTCATCTAAGTAGGAGCTGTGAGGGAGCAGAAAATCCTCATGCATATCTTGTTTTACCATAATTGTCTCAGATCCTAAAGGTTTCAGGACTATATAACCATAGAGTATCTACATAATTAAATCATTTTACTGTATTCTCCATGGACCTGCATTGAAATAGTTTTGCTAACTAAATTTCACTTAGTACTAGCCTAAAAGGGGCCCTTAATAGTGTCATATAAAGCTTGCATTAAAGCAATTTTGCCATTGTTTCTTCATGTCTTATTGTGAAATATATATTAAAAAAATAATACAGCTATTGCAAACTGATGTGTACCAACGTTCAACTGTTCTTCGAAATAGTTAAGATATATTAAGAATATAAGACCAGCCATACTGGGTCACACCAATGATCCATTTAGTCCAGTATCCTGTCTTCCGACAGTGGCTAATGCAAGAAGCTTCAAAGGGAATGTATAGAACAGGGCAGTTATGAAGTGATCCATCTCCCTATCATCCAGGTCTAGCATCAGGCAGTCAGGGGCTTAGCCACAAACAGAGCATGGGGTTGCATCCCTGACCATCTTGGCTAAAACCATTGATGAAACTACTCTCCATGAACTTATCTAATTCTTTTTTGAAACTGCTTATAGTTTAGACCTTCACAACATCCACCAGCAATGAGTTCCACAGGTTGACTGTGTGTTGTGTGAAGTAATAGTACATATCATTTACCCAGTTATGACCAAATACCCATTTACTCAGCTTGTTTGCTTATTTTCTTATGGATCTGGAGACTCAGGGATTAGAACAGCACTTTAGATGGCCATACATTAGATGCCACTGCAATTGTCAGAGTACTCAAAGAGCTTCTTTAAGATCAGGTTTCAGAGTAACAGCCGTGTTAGTCTGTATTCGCAAAAAGAAAAGGAGTACTTGTGGCACCTTAGAGACTAACCAATTTATTTGAGCATGAGCTTTCGTGAGCTACAGCTCACTTCATCGGATGTATACTGTGGAAACTGCAGAAGACATTATATACACAGAGACCATGAAACAATACCTCCTCCCACCCCACTCTCCTGCTGTCACAAAAAGAAAAGGAGTACTTGTGGCAGGAGAGTGGCAGGAGAGTGGGGTGGGAGGAGGTATTGTTTCATGGTCTCTGTGTATATAATGTCTTCTGCAGTTTCCACAGTATGCATCCGATGAAGTGAGCTGTAGCTCACGAAAGCTCATGCTCAAATAAATTGGTTAGTCTCTAAGGTGCCACAAGTACTCCTTTTCTCTTTAAGATCAGTTATGGCTAGAAAGGAAAATATGTAAAAATGGGAATGGCATCTTTTTACTTCCTGAGGAAACTACAATCCATTGGTGATCTTCCTGATAACACCATCCTGGCCACTATGGATGTAGAAGCCCTCTACACCAACATTCCACACAAAGATGGACTACAAGCCATCAAGAACACTATCCCCGATAATGTCACGGCTAACCTAGTGGCTGAACTTTGTGACTTTGTCCTTACCCATAACTATTTTACATTTGGGGACAATGTATACCTTCAGATCAGCGGCACTGCTATGGGTACCCGCATGGCCCCACAGTATGCCAACATTTTTATGGCTGATTTAGAACAACGCTTCCTCAGCTCTCGTCCCCTAACGCCCCTACTTTACTTGCGCTATATTGATGACATCTTCATCATCTGGACCCATGGAAAAGAAGCCCTTGAGGAATTCCACCATGATTTCAACAATTTCCATCCCACATCAACCTCAGCCTGGTCCAGTCCACACAAGAGATCCACTTCCTGGACACTACAGTGCTAATAAACGATGGTCACATCAACACCACCCTATACCGGAAACCTACTGACCGCTATTCCTACCTACATGCCTCCAGCTTTCACCCTGACCACACCACACGATCCATCGTCTACAGCCAAGCTCTGCGATACAACCACATTTGCTCCAACCCCTCAGACAGAGACAAACACCTACAAGATCTCTATCAAGCATTCTTACAACTACAATACCCACCTGCGGAAGTGAAGAAACAGATTGATAGAGCCAGAAGAGTTCCCAGAAGTCACCTACTACAGGACAGGCCTAACAAAGAAAATAACAGAACGCCACTAGCCGTCACCTTCAGCCCCCAACTAAAACCCCTCCAACGCATTATTAAGGATCTACAACCTATCCTTAAGGATGACCCAACACTCTCACAAATCTTGGGAGAAAGGCCAGTCCTTGCCTACAGACAGCCCCCCAACCTGAAGCGAATACTCACCAACAACCACATACCACACAACAGAACCACTAACCCAGGAACCTATCCTTGCAACAAAGCCCGTTGCCAACTGTGCCCACATATCTATTCAGGGAACACCATCACAGGGCCTAACAACATCAGCCACACTATCAGAGGCTCGTTCACCTGCACATCCACCAATGTGATATATGCCATCATGTGCCAGCAATGCCCCTCTGCCATGTACATTGGTCAAACTGGACAGTCTCTACGTAAAAGAATAAATGGACACAAATCAGATGTTAAGAATTATAACATTCATAAACCAGTCGGAGAACACTTCAATCTCTCTGGTCACGCAATCACAGACATGAGGGTCGCTATCTTAAAGCAAAAAAACTTCAAATCCAGACTCCAGCGAGAAACTGCTGAATTGGAATTCATTTGCAAATTGGATACTATTAATTTGGGCTTGAATAGAGACTGGGAGTGGCTAAGTCATTATGCAAGGTAGCCTATCTTCCCTTGTTTTTTCCCTAAACCCCCCCCCCCCAAGACGTTCTGGTTAAACTTGAATTATTGCTGTGCACATTGTAAGATGAGCTATTGCCAGCAGGAGAGTGAGTTTGTGTGTGGGGTTTTTGGAGGGGGGTGTGTGGGGGGGGTGGTGGTGGTGAGAAAACCTGGATTAGTGCTGGAAATGACCCACCTTGATTATCATGCGCATTATAAAGAGAGGTTTCAAAGAGGGATGGGCTATTACCAGCAGGAGAGTGAGTTTGTATGTGTGTCTGTGGGGGGGGGGGAAGGGTGAGAAAACCTGTATTTGTGCTGGAAATGGCCCTCCTTGATGATCAATTTAGATAAGCTGTTACGAGCAGGACAGTGGGGTGGGAGGAAGTTTTGTTTCATGGTCTCTGTGTGTATATAATGTCTTCTGCGGTTTCCACAATATGCTATGCATCCGATGAAGTGAGCTGTAGCTCACGAAAGCTCATGCTCAAATAAACTGGTTAGTCTCTAAGGTGCCACAAGTACTCCTTTTCTTTTTTCTTTTTACGAATACAGACTAACACGGCTGTTACTCTGAAACAGAACAGTTTCCTGTCTCTGTTGTGCTCATATCTGCTTACTTTTGTGGCAAAAAATAACTTACTACTCTTTACTCCTGTTAACAATGCAGAGCCAATACAGCTACAAGAGAATGAGCTAAATTTTATTCTGGCTCATGTATTATCAACAGAATTGTTAAACTTAGGTTTAGCTGCAAAATCTTTATTACTGATTATCCATGAACCTGAAAGAAGAGGATTTGACTGTCAGATCCCAGGATGAGTTTGAGGAACAAAATCTTTAAGACTGGGCAGATCTGATATGGATTCAGACACAAGCACCAATTATGCCACTGTTTAAAGTCCCTTTTTAGGGCAGAACCACACTTTAATAATATAATAGATAAGCTATAAATACTGAAGGGGAAATATTTAAACATCTTACTGTGTTCCTTTCCAAGGAAGATGGATCAAGAGAAGGTTGTATTGGTCTCTGGGGTCAGAGAGTTTTTGAAGTCTCTTATGTAGAGGCCTATGACTAACCTATAACTCAAAATGTTATTCATTTTCCTTCCTGTTCACGTGTCATAAAAAGATATGGCATCAAATACATTGTTTTGTGGATCATTGTATATTATAGATGTTCCAGTTCTTGTTACATCTGCATTCCTTTGTAAGGGTATGATTTATTTCTTTAAGCACTCTCCCATCTTAAAATGTCAGATGTTTCCTGCACTTATACGCAAAAATGTTTAACTTCCCAAAGGTACTGAAGTTCAGCAAAATTCTAACTGTATACACTACACATTTACCAGTGACTTTTTGGAAGGTATTCAACTTCACCCACTCTCCTCAGCTCTCCAGCATAACTCTATTTTATGAGTGCTTTGCACTAAGGTCATTAAGAAGATCAAAAGGATGCATGACTTTGAAAAACAAAGAACACAAACTGAATTTTCTAAAGATTTATTCTTACTCAAGGAGCAGCTTTGATTCTCAAGGTTTACCACTTGTGGCACACGGGATACTTGTTGAGAATAGGGAAATGGGATTTAAAGGCTAACTTTCAGCTGTCTCCACCAGCTGAATATTGCAGCCTTTTGTAAATAACATCTTTCCACATAATTCAACCAGTAAAGCATTTTTGGTAAATTGGGGAAACACTATTTTTACTTTAGTGGACTCACGACTAATTACTTAAGAACAAAACCATACTGCACAACCCCAGATGGATATCCTATAAAGTGCTATCAATAAACTGCACAAAATTCTCCAATAAAAAAATGTCTCCTTAATGTCACTGTTTTTCTTTTAAAAAAAAATTAACTAAATTATTGTGAAGGCATGTACCTTCCATCTGGAAGAGATCAATTAAGTATTAGTACAGTCTGATCATTTGACTATGCATAACACTCCCTCAGCTATGGAGGACCCTATACAAAGAAAGACCTGTGGTGCCCCAGTGTAACTCCCTCAATATATCTTAATAAAATTTTTAAATCCCAGTTCTTTGCCTGCCTCTGATGCCATGGCCTTGGTGAGGAGATAACTCCCTTCATCTGCTTGTGAGGCTTTGAACCAACTCCTACGTGGATACATCTAAAACATTATAAAGGGAAAAGACAACAGCAAGGAAATATATTCAACATCTTAAACAACAACCAGATAAGACAACAGCTGAAGTGCAACAAAGGAGAACCACCTAAAATGATAGTGGTGCGACATCTATTCAGAGAAGGACAACAAGAAATGAAAGAGTACTATTAGTGGGATGGTAGTTCGTGTGTCAAGAAGAGCCTGCATACAGGTACTGGAATGAGTGGGGTCCTCTCCACCCACACAGGGGCCTAAGGTCAGCACTGCTGATAGCAGCACATTCGGAACTTTTATTAGCTCATAAAAGCAACCACAATCTTTTCAGGATTGAGTCATTTAAAAAAAACAAAAACATGTAATGTGATGTACTCTATTATGACAGTGTAACATATTAAATAAAATTATAAACAATTAAAGTGTGGTTCTACTCTAAAAGGTGACACTGTCTTTGAGTGATTTCATCCAAATTAAATGTGCTCACATTACAAGTAAAAATATTATTTATTTTTACCTGCCAGCCTTGCAAATTCAGCCTGGGATCTGGGGGCTTGTCTACATGGGGAAATTGACTGGGTTTTTCCATACTGAGTACCATCAACAGTAATTTGGCTCTACAGGCCAAAGTATGTCATCAGTGACACCCTTGCCTTAACAGATGTACACAGGCATAACCAATCGTAAATTAGTACACAATTTTGTTGTTGATGCACAAAGAAGACAACACAGCTCACACACTCTTGGCCATTTTGGCCCTGCTTGGCTTGAAGGAATAAAAAGCAGTAGAACATTATTATATTCACCAAAGTCATGGATGCCACAACTACCACTTCTTGCTACTTGAATATTTTGCTTTTTAAAAATCACGGTGCGGTCATGAAAATGTATTTAAAAATTAATACTTATTGTATAAAATTGATTTAAAACTAGTTACATACTGAATGCCTCTCCTGCATTGTTAGCTGGATCATTTAGTATTTATTTAAAAACAGTGATACAAAAATGTGGAAATTCAAAGTTAAATGTGTTATCCAGGATATTTTTATGCTCACTTATTCTATGTCCACATAATATGTACGGAGGATTAGACAACACTTGTCTGAAATACTGTAACTCTTTCCAGCAAATATAGAAATAAACCAGAATATTAATATACTGTACAATATAAACAAGTATTTCCATTTGTAGGAGTAACCTTTCAGAAGCTCCCACAGCAAGGGGTCAATATTGTACTCTCACCCATGTGGCTAAAACACTACATCCATACAGAACCTGAATGTCATGGGGTGCTTCATAAGGATCTCCCTATCAAGTCAATTGGGTTCCTCACAAGCCCTCACAGATCAGATTACAGGATTGAGGCCTAAAACTGTCCATATGGTAATTGATGTAATTTGTGAACTGTAAGATTTTAGTGTAATCCTACAGCAAAATGTCTTTCTAATTAGAAGTGGCATAACCTGCATTTCCTGATTGTTTAGGTCAAGAGGGTTTGACAGCTAAAACATTTAGAATGAGCAAATTACAAAATGAGAGTACATCATACAGATATTCAAAAGATATAACTATTAATATAATACAAAGTAAGTGTTATACCAACATGACATGACTCCTCTAAGAAGCTGTAATTGTTGTTATGTGCAACACTGCTTCAGTACAATGTTACTGCTCCCACGGTTTTCTGAAACAGTGTTTAAAGTAAGACAGTTCCTTCTCTATCAATTGCTTTAAAGCTGGGCACACTATGTTCTTGAAAGAAGAACTTGATACAGTTCATTATTATACCTCTCTCCACTGTGATACATTAAAATAAAAAAATAAATCAAGGATAGAGTTTAAAACTATGTAACAAAGGGCTAGATTTGTAAAGGTAGTTAGGTGTCTAAAGATTCAGCCTCTCCCTGCGTCTTTAGGTACCTAAATACCTTTACAAATCTGGCCCAATCTTCCAATAGTACTTATAATAATTTAATAAGATGTAAGCAGAGTCAGGATGGGCTCCACCCTGACATCTGGTGGTGAGGTGTGGCAAGTAGTGGAAAAGAACTTCAGGGGCTGATCTCAATTTGCATAGGCACACCCACCCCGCCTAGAATGAGGCCATAACTGCCCAAATGGTCACTTTGGCTGTTGTGGGATCCCCAGTGTCTTTGTTATTGGGGCGGGAAGAGTAAATTGTTATTACCCTGATTATGGGAACTGTGCTTGGAACTGTACTTGGCCTTTTGTTATGATGGAGGGACTCACCATCAACTGAGTAGCACTCGCTAGGCAAGGGACATGGGTTCCAAAACTCTGTGAAGGGAGAGAGACTTGAGACAGGTATTAGTACCTGGTGGTGTGGGCCCCTTTGTGAGGGCCTGAAGCACCAATTGCACCTCTGTCTCTCTCCACTGTGGAATGTCAGAGCTAATTTTGGGTCTATTAAGAGTCTTGCTACAGGTACTGTGCTGCATTCACTTTGGCCTTATGGTGCACCAGCACTAAGGCCCCCACTACTATGAGCTGAAATCACTAAGAGCTGAAATCACTGAGCACTGTGTCAAGTAGTGGGGAGCCGGAAGATCTAGAGTGCAGTGGTGCTGTTCGTGAGACGGCGAGCTGTGCAGAGCGGAGCCGTTCGCGAGACGGCTAGCTGAGCAGAGCTGTTCGTGAGACGGCGAGCTGTGCAGAGTGGAGCCGGTCGTGGTGGAGCGGAGCCGTTCGTGAGACAGCGTAGCAGAGCAGAGCCCTGTGGGGCAGTCAGCTTCAGGACACGTAAGGTACCCCTTACCTCTTTCCCCCACACACAGGCACATTTTAGCCAGACTGGGGAGTAACACTCTGCAGATGAACTTTTGAACTCTGGGGCTGGACTTTTTGGATTTTGGGTGATTTGAGGATTGCTGGACTCAAGAGACATTTGGGTTCTGGGACTCAAGAACCCGAGGGAAAGGATGTGGCCCAATTTTCTGGGGTGGGTCTTTGCTCATGGTTTGGTTAATGAACACTAGTTGTGGTGTTTTCCCAATTTAATGCTGATGTCGTTTACCTCATGTTATTAAAGATTCTCTACTACACCGAGACTCCGTGCTTGCGAGAGGGGAAGTATTGCCTCTTCGAGGCGCCCAGGGGGTGTGTAAGATTTTCCCAGGTCACTGGGTGGGGGCTCGAGCCAGTTTTGTATTTGCTTTGATGAGAGGGAACCCCTGTGTACTGAACCCGGCCCTTGCTGCTATCAACTTGGCCTGGCAGAAGGGTTACAAAAATAAAAGCTTTTATTATATATTTAGAAAGGAAGTTAGTTTAGCTGCCCTCTGTAGCTACCTGTGGAATATAACTCAAAATGCATCTCCAGTTGCCTTGTTTGGGTCTTCAATTACTTAGGTCTGGTGTATACCTAAAATTTACATTGATCTAGCTACCTCACTCGGTGGTGTGAAAAAATTCAGACACCTGAGATGGGTAGTAAATCCAAACTAAGCCCCAGTGTAGACACCACTAGGGCAATGGAAGAATTCTTCCACCAGCCTAGCTGCTGCCTCTTGGAGGGGTGGATTAACTACAGTGATGGGAAAAAAACCCTTCGTAGTTGTAGCAAATGTCTACACCACAGTGCTACAGTGGCACTACTGCAGGGCCATAGCTGTGCCTCTATAGTGAGGATAAGCCATTAGATTGTTTCTCCTCCAAAGAGAAACAATCTGGTCCATGTTTGTACAGCACCTAGCACAATGGTGTCCTGGTCCATGATCGGGACTCCTAGGTACTACTGCAATACAGATAAATAAATAAACTTCTACATCTATTTTGGATAAAAAAAAAGTCATGAAGGCAACAAGGAAGTACAAAGTTAGTCTATGTTATCAGAGGGAAAAAATATTACATTTCCCAACATTGCCCACAGAGTGGGGGGCGGGAGGGAAGTTGGACAGATAATTTTAAATGAATTCCAATGATGAATTATGATTGTTTGGCTGTCTTCCCCACATCCTTCACCCCTCCATATTTGCATGCCAACAAACATTTTAAGATAACTTTGATCTCTATGCTTGTTGAACTGACTGTTTAATAGAGTCTTTAAATAATCCAGGGACAATTGGAAGATTTAGGTTGCCAAAGATGATTTTGAATTAGGGATGTAAAAGTTTAACCAGCTAACCGATAAGCTTGATGCTTAGTGGTTTCTATTAACGATTAAACTCTGCCCAGGGTCCCGGCTGCCGGCCTGCATGCTCGGAGACCTGGCTGCCAGCCCCATGCCTGGGGTCCCGGCTGCTGCCATGCCTACGGCTCTGCTGCTGCCTGCGCCCGGCATCCTGGGACGCCCAGGGTCCCAGCTGCCGCCCCACGCAGAGCCCTGGGGGCGGGCCAGCATCCAGGACCTGTGGGACGGGGCCATCAGCTGGGACCCTGGTGTGGGCAGCAGAGTCCCAGGCTTGGGGCCAGCAGCCGGGAGCCCGGGGGCTGACAGCAGGGACCCTGGGCATGCCAGGCACGGGGCTGGCAGCGGGGATTCCTGGGCACAGGGCTGGCAGCTGGGACCCTGGGAGCATCGAGATGCCAAGTGCAGGGCTGGCAGCAGGGCTCCCCAGGTGCAGGGCCGGCAGTGGGGATTCTGCCTTAAAGGGGGGATCCCCTTAGTTCCCCGGTTAAATGTTTAACTGTGTAACCAATACAATTTTAATCAGTTACACATTATTGTTTTTAAAACGTTACTTACATCCCTACTTTGTATAAATATTTTATATTCTAAACACTTGCCATATAGGTCCCAACCTTGCAATCACTTATAACTGTGAGCAATCCTACTGCATAAATGTTTCCAGGATCATTGCTTTAATCAATGTTATCTTTACTGATGATATCATTAAGAAAATACAGTTGTTGGGTTGTTTTTAAAGCCAATTTAATTGTTATTTAAAAATGTGATACTGGTTGCATTTGCAATACCAGTCCTTAATGAGACACAATAATAGATGAAAGAGACACAGAGAGTATTTTTTAATTGAAAAATAAAAAAAATCGGAAGTTTAAAAGTGTGACAACTAGATAAGCTGTCGGATAAGTAACTACAGGAACATATGTTACTATTAAAACAAACAACATTTACGTGCACAGCCATCTAAACTTCATTACATCATGGAAAATAACATGACTGGTATATTTAAAGGTGCATCATCTGGTGAAATAGGGTCAAAAATTTAGATATTGTAAAAACAGTGTTTAACAAAGCCTGGGGCTAATGAAAACAAGAGAAAGTTTCCATGAAATTAAAGCAGTTTACAGTGGAAACAGTTTTCCTTACACAAACAAACAAGTCCCCTGCCAGATACCAAGGCAACTTGAAAATCAGGCTTGAGATGATCACCCTTTACATCCCCTCTGGCAGAACCCCAAACACCACCCATCCCCCCCTCCGCCCCTATATCCAAGACCCACCTCTGCTGCCAATAACCAGTGAACCACAGTTCCTCCACCCCCTCCCTCATCCTAGGTCTACAAACATCCAGGGGCACTGGAACAATTTGAATGGGAGCGGTGTGCGTGTGTATGTGTTTGCTGAGAGCCATTGAACCAAACTGCAAACCCTGCAGACACTTCATCGGATGCTGTAGCTCAGGAAAGCTTATGCTCAAATAAATTGGTTAGTCTCTAAGGTGCCACAAGGACTCCTTTTCTTTTTGCGAATACAGACTAACACGGCTGCTACTCTGAAGCCTGTATGTGATGGAACCCAAGCCAGGGTGCAGCAGGTCCCCCAGTTCCAGCACCTATGCCCCCATCCTCAACCACCCCAGGCCCCCACACCTCCATCATTCCAGCCTTCCCTCCAGTCTGCCATAGCTCCCGAACCTCCCACCACCGCAGAATCACACTTTCCTCCCCATCACCCTCAAAAAAACCACCAAATCCTCCTGCTCTATGGTTCCCCCCCACTCCCTAGACTGTCACCTTCCCGCCTCTTCAGCTTCACTTCCGGCCCCTCTAGCCGCTGTCTCCACTCCTCTCCCTGGCTGGCTCGCCGGGGCAGGGAATTGGGGATTCCTCTCGCGCGGCGGAGAGCGTTGGGGGCGTGTCGGCTCTGGGGCCGGGGCCCGGCTCTAGTGAGCGCTGAGCCGCCAACGGCTGGGGGGCCGCGCGCGGGTCCAAACAGCACGTGGGGGGTGAGCCGAACGGGGGCGAAGAGAGCAGGCAGCTGAAGCACCCGGAGGGGCAGGAGAGCAGCACTTCGCAGAGGGGGAGAGGAGCAGCAGCAGCTTGAGGGAGAGTGTGTGTGGAGGGAAGCAGGACACCCCAGGGCGGGGAGGGGAAAACAGCACCCTGAGGGGGGAAGAGGGCGAGCAACCCCCTAAGTGGCAGTGATTATGCATTTTATGGGAGTGTTGCGTGGATTAACACTATGCATGGCCTGGACCCACCGAACCCCTGGTACTTTCAGTCTGAGACCTGGACATTTTGACTGGTTCAGAGGCATTTAGCAGTAAACTCTGTGGTTCTCTCACGTTGGCAGCTGCCTGGAATGGGGCCTTCCACCCCCTCTGGAACATAGGCTAGAACTGGACTTGAGTTCCCTCTGCTCTCTCTTCTCAGGAGCCACTCCAAGGAAGCAGGAATGAAAGTGTTGTCCTCATGCTCTGTTGCCATGTGAGGACCTCTTTTATAGTGAACCTGCTGTACCCCCTTGGTGGTATACTTCACTCCTCTCCCCAGAGCTTGCCTTGTGTGTGTCCAAAGGGTGAGAAAGATAGAAATGTCAGAAGAAGTTGGGGCTCCTAGGAGCCCCTCCTCAGCAGCTGGAGGTCAAGTCCCCTTTCTGCAGAAAGGACTGTGTGCTTGTGATTCTGTACCTGCCAAGTGTAAATGTCCAGCAACTCTATCACCTCCTGTTCCAGACAATCCCCAGCTGCAGTCCAGAGCATCATTGGACTCCATAATTGGGCAAGGATGTAGAATTCAAGTGGTATGTTTCTCATTGTTACACTTACACTCTTGAGTCTTCTATACTTGGTGGTCAGTCTCAGAATTTGGAAATAATTATTCCCTTTCTGGCCAAATCCTTCTTTGCATGCTTACACCAGTTGTCCCTTTGAAGGGGAGATTACTCACTTAGGGAAAGCAAGCAGGATTGTGGCCCTCTCTTTTTACAACATTTGTACTTACAGAGAAAAGGAATTGCTGTTATGGCTGGACATACCCCTGTCTCATCACTGAATATGAAAGGACATTGCCCAAAGTTTCTTATAGCAATTGTTTATTTTGTATTCTGTACTCTTTGTAAGGTGTTTCTTTTGTTTGTTTTGAAGGGGGGGGGGGAAGTATTTTCTTCTGTTGACATAGCTGTTTCAGTTCAAAAATAACAGTAGTTTGTGTTTTGCTCTACTGAAACAAAACAGCGCATTAGGAAAAAAATAAAAACAAAGATCTTTAGACATCTAAAAGCTCTTCTCTCCACTGTTTCTAACAATATAAAGTCAGATCAAATGTTGGGGCCTAAAAACCTTATTAACTTAATTTGAAATAAATGGCCATCCTGTGGAAGACAGTTGCCACAACTAATGCAGTCTTGCCAGAAGTAAAGGACTGAAATGGCTTGGAATAAAGAATGATATGTTAAAGAAAACCCATGCTGGTTTCAAAAATTGACATTTGTTTCTGATGGGTAAAATTGTCAAAAGTGCCTAAGTGCCATGTTTAAAAGTGACTAAGGTGCCTAAGTGTCATTGAAAGTCAATGGGACTTAGGCTCCTAAGTCAGTAGGCACTTTTGAACTATTACTCTCTGTTTTTAAATCTCAACTTTTAAAGAGGATGGGGACTGGAAAAGAAGGCTTTTTAGTGCAGAATCACTTGAACAGAGTGCCATTTTAAAAGTGTGTGTTATTTTCAGTACTCTAATTCATGAAAAAATGACTTGTTTGGTTTAGTGACATTTGTAGAAGTAGTGGAGACTTATCATATAATAATCATTTAGTAGTAGTTTAGTGTTTTTCATCCATAGATCAAAATGCATTTTACAAGGGGTTAAATTTCATTATTCTCATTTCAAGGATGGGAAACTGAGGTTTATAACAGTTAGAACCCAAAACCATATAGGTTCTTTTCCAAAGCTTATTAAATCAATGGAAAAACTCCTATTGTCTTAAAAGGCTCTGGATAAGTTCCACGTTGTATAAGTGGCAGAGTTGGGTGTGAAACTCATGTCTCTTGAACTCCCAGTCTTGTGTCATATCCTTGGGACTTGGTGTGAAGTTTCTGCAAGCTTACGGGTCCTTAAAATACTCTTTTGTTGGATTCTACTACAAATTAATGCCAGCTACTGATGATATGGCTAATTACAACTTAAACACTTGTGAACTGAATTTGTGAGATGACAATAAATGTATAAGCTATTTGCAAGACTCTTGTCTGTGCCCCTGGAGAGATGTTACCACATAATTATTTTAAAAGTGCATGTAATGTATTCCTATAGTGAGGCATGTTAGAGCCTCTGAATGAAATTTGCTACTTTGCATGGTTATTTTCTCACTTTAACTGCAGCACTTTAACTGGAACACCTGCTTTAGCATTTGTAGTATGGGGTCATTGCCAAATGTAACTTGTAAACCAAGTTAAAAATGGAGAGAAATGAACTGCAGGAAAAATTAAAGGTTTGGATTTTGATATTTGTAACTTCTGTCTCTGGACTTGAGTGGGTCCTGGCAACCACAGAAAACCAGCAAACTGAGTAGGGATGATAGGACCTGAAGCAATGGCACAAAACCCCAAAGTCATCAGTCACTCTGAACTGGTTCATAATCATGTATGTACTGTTATATACATTTAATACTTCTTTCTTGAAACTTTTGCTCAGAGGCATCCTCAGGGATTCCACAACTGCACTTAGTGTGACAGGCATCTATCTCACTTTTGCTGTGGTGGCTCTGAGGAGAGGAAACTTGATCACAGTGGTTTTTTTAAAATAATATTTTAAAAACATTATAAACTATCGTGCAGAGCTCCAAGCACCTTGATGGTGCTGGTGGTTGTTTACAAATTTTGTAATACAGGCTGCACCATGAAAGTGCTGCTTTTGCAATTTTTGACTATTCATATTGGATGTAAGTGTGTTTGGGTAATATAACACCTTGCCTTTCTACTTTTGTTTAAAGATAAAATCCAAGAAAAATATAGACAGATTCAGCTAATGCATTTTATGTGTATTTTTTTAAATACTCAAATTGGTGGTGATAGAGTAGTCAGCCAAACAAATTTTGCATTGAGGTTAGTTGGTTAGAAAAGGTTTGAGAACCACTGATTTGCATGGATGTGTTGTGGCTAGTTAATGCTACCACTAAGCCTATCAGAAGACATGGGGAGAGTACTTTTCCTTTTTTAAAAATATAATAACATTGGGTTAATGTGGTTCAAAATATGAAGTCTTATTCTAATTGCCATCTTGGGAGTACTAAAATCCTTAGTGAATTGAATGTATTGACTGAGTCAGACTGTGTAGTGTAGCATTAGCAGTTGCTTTTGAAACAATCTCAGGTTTCTGCTTATGTGCTTGGCAGTCTCAAAGTACTAATGTGAAGCAAAGCTCTTTAATCTCAAAACTTCATTTCTTAATTTGCATGCCATATAATTCTTTGTCTTCTATGTGATATTAATAATTTTATCAAAGCAGAGGACCGAACTTATTTTTCTGAAAATTTAAGAAAAGCAGAGAAGGCATTATTGTGCAAACACGGCCCTCCCACTTGTTTGAAATACCACTATTCCATAGTAGAACACCCTGTTGAAAACTAGGAGGTGAGCTCATTCATAGAGCTTGATTCCCTGGCACCTTGGAATATAGAATTAGGTTTAGAATATAAAGTCTGAAATGAATATCACTTTGTATTTTGCTGTGAAATACTGGACAACTTGATATTTGCCAATCATAATATCAGGCCATATGCTTCATCAAGCCTAAAGTAGATGCATTTTGTGCGTATAGAGATGTGTGTATAGATAAACACCTACACACACACACACACACACACACACAACGCAGACCATTGCTAATTTCATTTTAACATTTTTCTAATGTTTTTGCTTTCTTCTTAATTCTAATATAGTGATGACATGAATTAATCTTTGAAAGAAACATGGTCTTGTAGTTAAATCATGGGATTCTGGAGATCTGGATTCTGTTCCTGGACTCTTCCACAGACTTCATGTGGGACCTTGGACAAGTCATTCAACCTCTTTGTCTCAGTTTCCCCATCTATAGAATGATAAAATTGTGACGATACTTATTTCCCAGGAGTGATGAGAGGATTAATTCACGTGTGGTAAAGTTCAGTAATTTTTGTTAGGTCTGTGGAGGGAATGTGCGAGCGAAGTGCGAAGTTATAATTCACATGATTGTTTTCTAAGCATATATTACATTACACAAAAACTACTCAGAAGTTAGGAAATGCCAGAGTTTGTTCAGTCCTCTTGTGTGTATTGCATTACAATACAGTCTTTAATTACATGATCACATACCATTTTTTTCCATAGGACCCCTGTCTCATTCAGTGCACAGAGTGAATGGTAGTCACTTAATGAGTAGCTATTCAGTAATTTGTTCAAATGTTGGAAGTATGGTCCCAGATCTTTTATTTACTGCACACTATTCAAACCATACTTTGAAGACAGAATTATTAATTTCCTCACAGAATTTTCTATGATATCACTATAGTACCTGAATGCTTCAGAAACCTTAATATTCACAAAGCCCCTGTGAGATAAGGGGGTGGTATTATCCCATTTTACAGGTGGGGAACTGAGGCACAGAGAAAATAAGACCAAAAGTGCCCACTTTGAGACACCTAGGACCTAATTTTTCAGAGTGCTTAGCATATAGCGAGGGTCCTACCAAATTCATGATCCATTGTGGTCAATTTCATGGTCATAGGATTTTAAAAATGGTAAATTTCATTATTTCAGCTATTTACATCTGAAATTTCACGGTGTTGTAATTGTAGGGGTGCTGACCCAAAAAGAAGTTGTGGGGGGGCTCACAACATTATTTTAGGGAGGGTTGTGGTACTGCTATCCTTACTTCTGCGCTGCTGGCGGCAGCACTGCCTTCAGAGCTGGGTAGCTGGAGAGTGGCAGCTGCTGGCTGGGAGCCAAGCTCTGAAGGCAGAGCTGCCACCAGCAGCAGCATCGAAGTAAGGATGGCATGGTATGGTATTGCCACCATTACTTCAACGCTGCTGCCTTCAGAGCTGGGCGCCTGGCCAACAGTTGCTACTCTCCGGCCGCTGAACTCTGAAGGCAGCAGCGCAGGCGTAAGGGTGGCATGGTATTATATTGCCACCCTTACTTCTGCGCTGCTCCTGGCTGGGCACTGCCTTCAGAGCTGGGTGCCCGGCCAGCAGTTGCCGCTCTCCGGTCGCTGAGCTCTGAAGGCAGTGCAGAAGTAAGGGTGGCAATACCGCAACCTCCCTAAAATAACCTTCTGACCCCCCCTGAAACTCCCTTTTGGGCAGGACCCCCAGTTTGAGAAATGCTGCCCCCCCCCCTGAAATCTGTGTTGTATTGGGTAAAAGCACACAAAAGACCATATCTCACAGGGGAGACCAGATTTCACAGATGCATTTTTCATGGCCAAGAATTTGGTAGGGTCCTACATATAGGACTTTATATGTTAAAAGCACAGCTCCCATTGACTTCAGTTGCAGTTGTGGGTGTTCAGCACTTCTGCACACCAGATGCCAGGGTCTCATGTCAGGCACCTAGAAAACGAGGAACACAGAATTAGGGACCACATGTGAAAGGATTGGTCTAAGTGGCTTGCCTAGCATCACGCAGGAACTCTGTGATAAAGGCAGGAATAGAATCCTGTTCTCCAGGGCAGCATTCAGCTACCTTTATCTCCTTTCTCTTTCTGCAATCCTCTGTCTCACCATTATACACTTCCCACTTTGGCAACAAATGAGGGAAGGATCCAACAGAAAACAGTTTCTTATGTACAGAATGCATATAAGTTCGACCCCTTCTGCCCTGTCTCCTCCAACTTATTCCCCCAACACCAGCCTCCCCCATTAATTTCCAGAATCAGTATAATTGCTTAGCTAGTCCCATTCTCCCTCAACCCATGCACTGACTTCGGTCCCCCTCCATCCTCCTCCTGTTCATAGCTTCCAGTCCCAGTCTTCTTTCCAGTCAGACTAGATAATCTAATGGTCTCTCCTGGCATTAAGATCTAGGAATCTGCCATCTCACCCAGCTCACAGTCTCCTTGCCCACCCAGTCCCACTCTCCCAATCCCAGTTTTCTTACCATGACAGTCCCCGTTTCCCTCTCTTCTCCCCCACTATAAGTCACTAGTCCCAGTTTTGTGTTGTCCACTCCAGGTCTTTGTCCCAATCTGTTTCCTGTTCCCTTCACTCTCATCTAGTTCTTGTTCCCTCAGCATTTGAAGAAACCATCTTCCCTCTCCATGCTGCCTGAGCCCCTTCAGGAGACATTGAGAGCATTGGCAAGATAGTCTTCCTGCTTTCATTTCCAGTATTTGGCTACAGCCTGGAAGAGGCAAGAGCTGAAATTGCAGTGAAGTTTCTGCTCAGCCCAGGGTTGGAGGATGCTTAGTGCAAACACAGTCTTTTGGAGTTTTTAGCTGCCAAGCTCTAATAAGCCTCTACTGATCATGTGCAAACAGATTTTTTTGATGGTTTATAACTTGTTCAAAGTTGGGTAGATTTTTGTATGGATAGCAAAAGGCACATCTTTGATACAAAGGCCACCCCACTGGCAAATTTTAAGTCCTTGCTTCAAAGTGTGGAGGAACTAAAGCATTTCAGAGAAACGGTCTCCATAATTTTTCAACATTGACAAAACAACATTGTTTTTCACTAGCCTTGGTTCTCTGATTTGTTGTTGCAGAAATTTTCCAAAAAAGAATTCAATCAGAGACAGATATCCTATATAGAAAATTAGTTAAAGTATGGAAAGTTATAAGCAACTGGAAAGAGGGTTTTTTTCATGAGAAGTATTAGGCAACATTAATAATAGGTGGTGCTTTCAGTTATGCCTATAATAATGTAATTCCGTTCTAAATGTGTTACCATGATAACAACGGAGTAAGCTGTATTAATGCTGTCACACTGTGAACTGAATGAGATCTTTGTTTGAAATACAGATATTTTGTTTGCGAAACATCATTGAAAACATTAATGGGTTTTGCTGTTTAGTGCCTTATCATTTGTAATTCACAGATAATTTAAAAAAAATTAAATAAGTTCTACATTTTATACATATGTGTCCCACACATAGAATAGTTGGTGCAATTAGAGAGGCAATTTTTTATTGGGTGGAGCAAAGAAGTCTCTTTGATATTTACTTAGAAGCAGCCTCTCTCAACAGTACATTGGCCAAGTATTACAAAGGATTTCTGAGATGAGATATGTAAGTTGCCTACTTTACAGATAAAAGTTCAAACTGGGTAGCTGGGATAGAAAAGAATAGAGGTCCCCACTGAACTGAGAGAAGATGGAGGTAAAATTGTGAAGCTGAGGATAAGTTAAGAGACTGGAGACAATTAATAGTGCTGCAAGTAAATAACTGGTGGTGTATACATTTTGTTTGCTTTTTGTTCAAAGAATTTTCAAAGAAATAAAAACTCAGAAACTAACACATAGTGGGTTTTGCAGAGTAAAAAAATAAAGCTTGGTGGAGAAGAAATACCATTTACTTGTGAAGGAAAGAGCAGTTTTCTTTTTTATGGCCAATGTACATATTTGATGAAAGGGTATGAAAGGATCAGGCACTTTCCTTTTTTAAATGAGTATTCTTTGGATAAACAGCAAATAAACAAGGAGAATGGATGCTTTCATGTTTTATAATGTTTGTGTGTTCTCTGTTTGTTCATTGTAGTCTGTTATTCTGCCTGTTTGCAATACTGAATGTTGGTTGGATGAATGCTTGAAGTCAATTGTGGAGCAAGATTTTGAAGGTACCATGGAGCTATCTGTGTTTAATGATGCTAGTAAGGTATGTATATTTTATATTTAGTTTTAAAATATTATCTAACCTAATTCTTGTAAGAATTTTTATTTACTTTAGCTTACCCTATAAGTTAAAATTGTTGCCTCTCTGTCATCACTTTCTCAGGACAATTCAGTTAATATAATTGAAAAATGGAAGCTCAAGTTAGAAGATGTGGGTATTCGGGTTGTCATTGATGGTCATGATTCACCTCAACCCCAGGGAGGTATGTTGTTTAATAGTGATTTTAAAGAATGGCTAAATAATTTGGTTTGGCAGGCACAGTTTATTGTTAGTTTAAGAATGGTCTCTGCAGTAAGATGGAATTGCTATAGAAAATCATTTTCTGGAGATCCACATTCAGAGGCACAGCCCAAATAAAGACAGAATTTGGCCCTACTTTTTGATTTTAGTGGAAGTTGTCTATACATGCAGGAAGGCGGAATATGGCTTAATATTTATGCTTTACTCAGCAAAAGTTTTTTGTTTATAATGTATTAACAATGTTGCCAACTCTTGCAATTTTATTATAAATCTGGTGATACTTGGTGGTGTTCTTAACACCCTTGGTCCTGGATACAAATGATTACATGAGTATCTCAGCTTTCATAAAAAAAAAGTAAGTTTCTAGGTTGCAGAATTGCAGAGAAAACCCTGAATATCTGAACTGAGTGTACCCAAAAGGTTTAGAAACCAGAAGGCAAAGGTAAAAAGAACTGCAAATTTATTAGTTTTTAAAATATCATGAATTTAAACCTATCTCATGTTGTTTTGCAGCCAGACTCATGATTTTTAAACACTTGGGGTTTGCAGTACTGTATACATTTAGTCAGATGCATTGGATCTTTTAATGCTGGGCAGTAATATAGTTCTTCTAGTTAATCAGTTGAACTAATTTATTTTTTCAGTATGTGTTCTTGGGAACAAAGTCTATTTTCATGTATAATGTAATTTAATTTAATTTAAAGGCTTTGTAATGGGTGGGATTTTTCCTTTTCCACAGCCTTAGTTGCAGAGAATGAAGATGCTAGGCCTGTTTTGTGTGTTAGTTCCAGTACTTGAATGACTCTAAATATGGTTACATTTAGATCCAAGTCAGAAATAAAAAAGTTGCTCTGAAATAGTCATAATTGGCTGGTAAACGACAGATTCAAGTTGTATTACCAAGGACAACTACTACAGAATGAAGATAGGCTTAGTAGGGTATGAACTGTAAAGCTTGTGAGATGAGTTTTCAACCTAGCTTTCTTTTTCTATGATGTGGAAGAAAAGACAGAGTAGTTGCTTTCATGAGAAGGGGCAGAGGCCTGAGGAGGAACAGAACAAAATACCTTTTAATAAATGTCTTCTAAAATTTATCTGTTGATTTGTTTATTAAGAAAGTTTTAACTTGTTAGTTAGGAATTCCATCTAATTTCACTAACCGTACGACTATAGCAGGGGTGAGCAAACTTTTTGGCCCGAGGGCCACGTCGGGGTTGCGAAACGGAATGGAGGGCAGGGTAGGGAAGGCTGTACCTCTGCAAACAGCCTGGCCCCTGCCCCATATCTGCCCCCTCCCACTTCCTGCCCCTTGACTGCCCCCCTCAGAGCCCCTGACCCATCCCAACCCCCCCGTTCCTTGTCCCCTGACTGCCCCCTCCCGGAACCCCCCACCCCAACCATCCCCTGGGACCTCACCCCCATCCAACCCCCCTTGCTCCCTGTCCCCTGACTGCCCCGACCCCTGTCCACACCCCCGCCCCTTGACAGGCGCCCCGACCCATCCAACACCCCACTCCTTGTCCCCTGACCAGGACCCCCAAGACCCCCATCCCTAACTGCCCCCCCAGGACCCTCCCTCCCACCCCCCCAGTTCCTGTCCCCTCCTCCCGGGAGCCCCTGGGATCCCACCCCGTATCCAGTCCCCTCCTCCTGCCGCTTCTTGTCTCCTGACCAAGCCACCTGAACTTCCACCCCATCCAACCGCCCCCTGACTATCCCCCGGGACCCCTTGCCCCTTATCCAACCCCCCCTCCCCCTGCCCCCTTACCATGCTGCTCAGAGCGTCAGGACAGACTTATTGGAAAGCCTGGGAGGTGGGCTGGTGGAAGCCGTGCTGCCTGCACGGCTGCAAGGGAAGAGGGACAGCAGGGGAGGAGCCAGGGGCTAGCCTCCCTGGCCGGGAGCTCAGGGGCTGGGTAGGACGGTCCCGTGGGCCGTAGTTTGCCCACCTCTGGTCTATAGCCTGTAGTGTAAACCTTTATAAGGGTACCGTGTGTTCTCCGATTGATCTTCTTGTTTATCTGTCATCATTCTTAACATGAATTAAATGTACATATTGAATAGGTGGGGAAGCAGTCTCCTAGTAGTTTGTTTTTCTTTTACTCATACTGTTTTTTCACAGTTCATTTTTTGCAGACAGTCTTGCTCAAAATATAAGACTACAACAAAAAGTATGTTGCTGTGTGAGGCTTTTGGTGTACAGTAGAATCAAAGTTTGCTTAGCTTATCAAATACAGTTTTTAAAATTTCTGACTAATAATTTTAAATAAAGTTAAGAATAAAATCCTCCTCAGGATTCCAGTTCATTGATAATATTTTCAAGATACATCTCTAATTTTCACATTTGCTGAAGAGGTTCTGCACTGCTTAGTTTGTGGTGTTAAAATCCTAACATCGGCATCCACCCCCTTCCCTGTTACCCATATGCTCCCAGGATACATCACAGTTGGAAATTAAAAGACTGTAGCTTTATTTACCACAGACTGATGTTGTACAGTGTTTTTAATAGAGCATTTACCCCAGTAGTGAAGTATTCAGTAGATATATAATTCATTCCTTTTGTATGTGGGCAGCCTTCTAGGTCAGCAGTCAACATCCAACTTTGTTGAGTTGGTAAAAATTGCCATTGGTTATTTGCATGGTAAACAGTAATGCCTTCCTCCCCCATTAATATAATTCTTAACTGGGTTTTCTTCCCTTTCCATTCTCATGTGCGATGAGTTAGCCACACTACTCTCCAAAGATACTTGGTGACAAAACAAACTAGAGTTTTAAAAACATCCCTATTTCATTGCATCTGTATACTCTATTAGCTTTGCAATTTGTGTGTTCTGTTTGAAGAGATCCAGATACTGCTTAAGAAAGAAGCAAAGTAATCCCATCTAATTATGCTGTATTTAAATGTAAACCTTAATCACATCACCTGCAGATGTATCGCTCAGCCCTTCCATCATTGTAGAATGAGACATTGATCCCTGCAATGCAGCTCACATCATTGTTACTCTTCTTGTCTTCCCCTCTCACCTTTCTCTGTCTATTCCCTCTTCTGTGCTCCACCCAGCTATGTATAACTTTGCTCCACCCAGCTCCATGTATAACTGTGCTCATGCTGTTCTCACACTGGCAGTTCACTTCTCTTTCTGATCTCTTCTTCAGTCTGAGCAGAGAACAAAGTGGAAGACTGGTCAGAAGAGCAGAGAGGAGGATGGTGTGCTGATAGTCTCTGTAGGAGCTGTATAGGCAACACCCGTGGATAGGGATAGGGGACAGAAAATTGACCTTAAACAAATGTCCTGCAATATACCAGTAATTTGAGAGGCATAATTTTGGAAAATCTTGAAACAATACTCTGGGTCAGTTTCTACTTTCTTTGATGAAGCAACCTGTTTGCAGCCCAAAAGAAACCTGTACTCATTCTAGGTGATACAGTCCCATTCAAGAAAGGCCTAATTTTATTTCAGGTAATTTTTAATTTCCTCTTCACAAACATTTCCAAACAATTTTGGTGTCAGTATATGGAAATAAATAAAATTTTGTTTGTACACTGAATTAATCTGTGAATGACAAAAGCTCCTCTAGTTTTAGCAAACAAAACGTAATCAAAAGGTGTGTTCATGTACATCCCATTAAATAATAATAAAACAAAATACACTTGGTTTTAAAAAACAGATTATTATGTAGGAGTCAATGTGAGATCACTCTTCATATAAGGACCTCTCTTGTTTTAGACGTTGTTACATTTGGGGAGCCAGGGTAGGTTGAAATCTTTATTATGCTTTTGTCTTCAGTGATTTATTTTGGTATGTTTATGAGTAATTACAATTGGAAGGAATATTTCCTGTGAAAGAAGCCCCAACACAGAAACAATGTGGCAGTCGGTATTCAAGTCTTGGACTATTTATATGGGATTAAAATTCATTTCTGATTCTTTTCGATCATGTAAAAGAAAGGGGGGGGGGAACTAAAAAAGAAAGGGTCACTGGCTTTAAAAAAAATCCTTTTTCTTTCCAAGAGCAAGGAATGTTAATATCTCACTGAGGCTTAAGTTTTTACTGTTGTGACCATAGTAACAGGCTCTTTTCACCAAGTAAGCAGGCCTTACAAAAGAGACTTCTGGCACAAACATTTGATTTTCTTCAGTACAGTAATATTGAAGCAAATTCTTTGCTTATGCCAAACACAGGATTCATTGTGAGAAACCAATTTTCAATATCTAGTTTCCCCAGGGAGTTAAATCTCTTCTTAAATCACAAAATTAACATACCTTTTTTATTCTTAAGACACTGTTGTTATAAGTAACTGTTTAATAAAATTCCAGACATGTGTTTTAATCTAGAAAAAATATTTTATACCTTTTTTGACATAACATTTTATACTTCAAATTTTCCCCCCTAAAACATTCGATTTAAAAGCAGTATCTTAAAGATTTTGGAAAGTTCCTTATCTGTGAATCTTTTAACTTTCATCTTGAAGTTGAGTCACCTTGCCTTTTTTTTTCTTGATCACTGCTTCCTTGGACTTCACTCATTTTACAGTGATGACTGTTGAAATATCATGTTAATAGTGAGTGAAATATGTATATAGGCTTAGTTACAGCTGATCCTGGTAGAATAGGTATTGATCCAGTGCAGGGATTATGAGTGCAAGGTCAACTCCATCCTACTCTTTTTCCCTTTCCCTTAGGAGGCAACTGTTCAAAACTATGGATTCTCCTGTTTGGCATGTCCAAACTTGCTAATTTGCTTTAGCTGTTTCTTACTGAAGCTGTGGATGCCAGAAATTCAACTCTAGTCTTGTGAGAGCTGTTGAATTTACCAACTGGTTTAGTCGTATGAATTACTCTTACATATAAAAGGTATTAAAAACAACTCATTTAGGTCTAACCTTGAGTGCTACTGTGCTGTTGGTGGTTGGGCCAAAGTGCTCCCAGGAGGTAGTGGAAAATGCAGACAGGAAATAATCTCTTTGCTTTGAATTCTCAGGAAGAATGATGAAGGACTTATCTGTACTGTACTATAACTGACTTATGGAAGTCAGTTACAGTACAGTACAGATGTTATAGTACAGTACAGTCAGAGTACAACAGTTGTTCCTTGATTTACTTTCAGTATGAATCTGTCTGTATTACTAGTTCAGAGCTCTAGCCTGGTTAGGGAACATGCTTAAGGTCCCATAGAAAGTAATTTCTGTAAATACGGATCAAGGATCTTTATTAGAATTAGATGAGGTATTATCCTTAAAGATACTCTGTATCTGTGCTTCACTTTAAAGCTTCCCCACCCTTGCCATTACTGTCTGCCTGCTGTAGATTTAAAGATATACTACACATATCTTCTAGACTATACAGTGGAATAATCTAGTAACCTGGTCAGGTGACAACCATCTTGTAACAAGGTTCCTGACTTAGCTGCACTTGTGGCATAGTCGGGGCCTAAATTACAGGTATAGTATTAAATAGGACTCGTAAGGTTTTTCAGATTAAATTAGGTGCCCTTGTGCTTGCCTCCTGCAGAACAATCTGTAGAAGGAGGAAAAGTATAGGTACCAGGCTGTTAACTTAGGCCTTGTCTACACTGGAAAGTCACACCAGTTTAACTGAATTGGTTAAAATCACTCTTTAAGTTAACCAGTGCAGCTTTCTCATGTAGACAACATCTTAGATATTAACTCCTGGAGTTGTCACCACATTTAGCCCTTTGGGGAAAGGGTTTGTAAATGCTCAGAGAAGGGCATGCAACTTTGAAACCCTATGGACTCTAATGAGGTATGGAAGATCCAGTGCTATTCTTGTATCTTTCAGGGCATGCATGTTAAGCACTCCTGTGCTGTTCCTCGTCCTTTGTCTTCCACTTAAGAGAGAATGCACTGAAAAGCCATGCTGTCCTTTTTTCTTCTGCCTTTTCTTTTCTAGGGGATGGTAGAATTGGTGGAGGGGGGTTAAGGATGACTACACCAGCTGTTTGGCATGGCTTGCTTCTTGGCTTCGCCTCTTTTTTTAAATAGTTTTGCTTATTAGTAGGACTTCTCTTCATGTACAAGTGACTTTTAAATAGATTTAGTTAATCCGGTGCAATAGGCTGGGTGAACACTTTTAATTCAGTTTTAAACAGGCTTAAAATTTGCTTTAATTTCATTCCATTAGGAATAGATTTAAGCTAAACTGAAATAAGACACTCATAAACAGAAATAGGAGTATCCACACAGGTTTTCAGTGGATTAACTAAACTGCTGAAAGTTTTTGTGTTGACAAGGCCTTAGTAAAAATCATTGTACGCTTTTAGAAACAGCCTGGGTCTCCTCTCTTAGAGCTGCACTGTTAAGGTGGGCACAATGGATCCATGATATCAGCATTATAATTTGACGACACTTTTGTGTGTGTCTGTGTTCCCATGGAGAGGTTTCCATGTAAGCATTCCATATTTATACTCATTGTAACTGTATGCCTTTTGATTTGCTCCCCTCAGCACTCCATGTAGCTCTAGATAAAGAGAATAACCAATATTATATTATTTCCTGTTGAGAGAGAGGGGCAGTCTGTCTAAAATAGTCTCTGCAGCACTGGAAAATTTTCTGTTTATTACAGAACAGGCAGAGTAGTACTCTGCAGGCTTTTTTCTCTTATGCCTTGCTGCAGTCCTCTAAAGGGCCCACGCCACAGGCCAAAAAGATTGGCTGGTCTGCAAATTCTTGCCCTTTTGATTTTTTTGTCTATGATTTACATTAGAATAGCATCTAGAGGGCCCAGATGAGGATTGAGGCCCTGTTGTGTGAAGGTTTGTACAAACACAGTAAAAGTCAGTCCATGGTCTAAAGAACTTGCAGTATTGGTTAATGACAAAAGGCAGATGAAACAATAGGTGGGAATGGGGGAGGGAGGACAATGTAACAGTAATACCAGAGTGTTTTAGCATAGACTAGATGTGAATACAGTGTACACTTGATGTAGCTCAGCATTTGCCTAGTTGTGATCAACTGGTGAAATTGCTAAATAAGGGTGATGTGTACATCTGTTCACTAAGGCCTGGACTGAGCCTACCAACCTATTTCATGTAGGCCAGCATAAAATGGTGGTTATATGAGCCATAAAGTGGTGGTGATTTGTACTCATTATTAATTTGCTTCTGGGTTTGAACCAGTATTGTAGATTGACCAGCGTTTTAAACTAGTATGGTGAAAGTCCATTACAGTCCCCATAGGTAGAGAGTACACTATCCATGCTCAATCCTACTTAAGACAAGGAAGATTATGAAAACTGTGGCTATTGAATTTTTTAATTTCTAATGAATACAACTGTAGTTTAAATTAAAAAAATCCCTGAGCATTTTTTTAACCCTTTACTGAAGAATCTAAAGAGAAGAGCACCAACATTTACACTAGTTAGGAAAAAATAAGTGTTATCTTTTTCTTCAGAGCATAAGATGATCACCAGTTGGAGTCAGTAAGAAATGTTCCTCATGATATGCTACTGTATATGCCTTCTTCTTAAGCATCTGCCATTGGCTGTTGTTGGAGGAAGATTACTGGCCTAGACAGATTAGTAATCTTTTCCAGTGTGTCAATTTTTATTATTTTAGGGTAAAGACCGCTAGAGCAGAGGTTCTCAACCAGGGATCTGGGACCCCCTGGGGGTGTGGGGGGACAGTGAGCAGGTTTCAGGGGTTCCACCAAAATAAACCAGAGAGCAGGTCCAGCGTTAGACTCACTGGGGCCCAGGGCACAAAGCCCAAACCCGAGCAACTTAGCTTTGCGAGGCTCCCTGTGATGTGAGGCCCTGGACAATTGCTCTGCTTGCTACCCCTAACACTGGCCCTGGCTGTTAATCTACTGAAAAACAGTTGTGGCACTAGTGGGCCATGGAATTTTTATAGCATGTTAGGGGTGGGGGGACCTCAGAAGGAAAAAGGTTGAGAACCCCTTCTCTAGAGCAGAGTGTACATAGACAAAAAGGAAGCACCCATGTAAAATATGTAGTCAAGTTTGCATCCGAAGCTTTTCATTAAAAACAAATGTTTCTCTGCAGTCCTCTTGGTTTTCAACTTGAATAACAACCCCACACCCCCCAGAAAATTCAAACCCCTCAAAGAGTCAGATTCCTGGTTGTCCATTTGCTATTCAGAACTGCAAATTACTGTACAGAATATCCTCACCAAATCTTGAGGAAGTCACTTACACCCATAAAGGCAAAGAGTGGAGTGTCACATATTTTTCTTCCTTTAGTTTCCCTATCCTGAAGAAATATATTTTTACACACATTGGTTGACGGTCGACCATTTGGTCATCTAAACACTATAAAATATGTAATTTACAGGTGGGAAAAAAAGATTGCCCCACTGTTACTACCTGAGTGCCCGTGGCTTGTAATTATGGAGCTGTATTGTTAGCACTAGTAGAGCTGCAGTCTTTTCCATCAGACTAAAGAGGGACGAAATCTACTTTAAAATGGAATGCTTCTCAAAGTAAAGGAAGCCATTCCAGAAATAGAAGGCCCAGAAGGAGGAGTGTAGGCATGAAGGACTTGGACGAAACCATGGGCTCATTAAAGGTGGAGAGATCAGAATGAGGGGGATTGCATTCAGGAGTTTGTTTTTCATAGATGTTTTGTGCTTTTAAAGAGTAAAGTTGTGTGTGTTTAAGAAATTCCTTTGCTTTGCTTTTTGTCTCCTCCCTTTATGCCCTTAGAGGGATTAACTAGAAACCTGAGCACTCACTGCCAGGTGGTCTCAGGGGAATGCATTCAAGCAATTGGGGGCTTGGGTGGGCTGAGAGCTGAGCCCAGGCTTCCAGCGTCTAGGTGACCAGACTGCAGGATCCCACTGCTCAAGAATGATTTCAGACATGGGGCCTGTGCCTGAGGAGTGTGCCTGAGGAGTGCACCTGAAGGACCCAGAGCCAGGAACAGTGATCAATCACTTCCCAGACCCAGAGATCTTAGCAGCATGTGAGATGCAGTGTTTGGATCACATCACAACAGACTGGTGTTGTTGAGAGCAGGACTGGACCAGGTAGCCACAATACTTCAAAGATTCCTGTTTAAGGCATGTAAAACAAAACATTTTTCATGATAACATAGATCACCACTTGTGTGTCTCATTTAATCTTGACTACAGTATAAGTTAAAAAATGTTGCGATGAAAATAATTCTAAAGTTATGTGAAACATTATCTCTTTACTTTCTCTTTAGTTGGCTTTGCTAAAAACCAAGCAGTAATACAGAGTTCAGGGACCTACCTCTGCTTTCTGGATTCTGTAAGTTAACTCTTTACATTTTATTTAGTTTTGTCAACAAAACACTTAGATTGTTTTTAATATGGTGGTTGATTTTTCTTAAGTCAAGTTGTTTAAATGTGTTTCACACATGTTAAGTACTAATTCCAACTTTGTATTAATCTTTCAACCTTGTATATAGCTGCAGACTTTTTTACCTTCTGCTCTGATCCCATTTGATCTCACAAGCTGCTGTAAACAAGGCTGAGTCAGCTCAATATTTAGGCATTCTGCAGGAGAGATGCTATTGATGATTCAGTAAGACTGAATTTGAGTTGGAACTGAACCAGGCCTTTGTGTAGTGATGGGGCACTATGCTGCTGCTGGAAGTCCAGTTTTTTGGATACAGTGTAAAATCAAAGTCCTGATTGCTTGTGGTCTTTATAAAAAGTGTCATGAGATCTTTTAAGAATGGAGATGTTAATGCTAGAGTCCTGGCTAGATTTTTAACTCAAGTAATCACATTCTGATTCTATAAATTCCTCTTGCAATATCAATTGGATGCAGTATTTTTTAAAAATGTCCTATATTGATCTCTTGATGCTAAACATTATTAAACAGCTGATATGTTTTACATTTGTTCATGGTCCAAGGAGTCTGCCAGTGATTTCTTGTCTCTGCCTTCCCATTCAAGAACTAAGTGTGGAATATGTTTTGCTGGCAGTTTCCTGCTTGACTAGTTGAAATATTGCTAATGCCATTTAGTGCTGTATTTGGTGACATAGTTACATGTTGCCTTTTTAATTTAATTTCATTATATTAAGGTTTTTCTAATTTCCTACCTAAATAGATTTTTTTTTTTAAAGGAGTGTGGTACTTGAGGAAGGTTGTGGAAAGTGACTTTTCAGAATGTGCATGTCAAATACCACACATACAGTCCAGAGGTGACAGTTTGAGCATTCGGAGTTATAGATCTTATATGAATCCTTGGGTGTTTGGAAATCTCACTTCATTCACATAGCACAAAGTTATTCATTTCAGTAGCTTGTACCCAAGTACAGTGCAAAAGTGTGTTTACCAGGTCTCAGTGTTAGTTTCCTAACCGTTTCATTCGGAAGCAAATGTTAAAAAAGTAAGTCTGAGGAGATAAGTTCAGTGTTCTAGATTTTGTTCGCTTACTAAACAACATCGTGTTTTAAGCAGGTTATAGATGTTTCATGTAAATTGTGCCTATGAAGTGAGTGACTAAGGCCTTCATCCTGCATGATTGCAGTCAATGGGCGTTTTCCAATTGATTTTAGTGGGCTTATGATCAGGCTCCATTTGTATGAATGTGGGCAGGTTCAATGCAAACTGCCCCAGGCATAACCAAATCTTACCCATCGTAACTCCTGTGAGTAGTTCCATGAATTTGAGTCCTACTGATTTTTGGGGTTCAATGGCACTACTTGCATGAGTAAAGCAAGCAAGATGTGACCCAAAGTCAGTTGTTGTTTGCAAACCCCTAGGTATCCCAGCCTTAGACAATTGCTCCACATTGTGTAGCGTGGTTAAATGCTGGGGATTTAGGATGAAACCACCGCACCAATTTTTCTTGTGAGCTTAGCCAGCAAAATCCCATGTCTCCAGAAGTAAAAAGTCTGTTGCACCATGTAGCGCAATGTCACATCTCTGCAAAATACATATATATATGTGATTCATTGTGGTAAATATCAGAGGGGATTACAGACAGTAATTTCAGTACAGACAAATTTAGTTTTAAATCAGGCGATTATAAATCAGAGCATTACTTATATTTTTTATTTGACATTGAAGAGGAGAGAAACTGTGTGTGTAAATCTCTTTTAAATGTTTGAATTCTTATTTACATGTATATGTCATGTACCTTTACACTGCTGCATAATTTCCCTTCACTAGTTAGCTCTAGAGGGTAAAGTAATCTGTAGCAATCATTCACAAATATTAAGGCTGAATAATATTTTTTTCTCCCAGATGTTCTAATGGATGGTTCGGATTTGGTGGAAGATTAATTTTGAAATGAACGTGTGCTGTGTACATTCAGGACCATTGGAAGTGGTTCCAAACAAAACTTTTATTGTCCAAGCTTGAAAAATAATTGAAAATAGGTAGAGAATATTGGTTCTCTGTTTAATTTCTACATATTCACACTAACAACTAGATGTTTCAAAGGTGAAATCATTCTGAGCTAGCAAAACTCAAGTCCCTGTATACTAGAAGTTATATATCAAATATGTTATTAAAGATAATGTTCTGCTATTTTTCTTTGTGGCTGCTGTTGTTGGCTAAAAAACATTAATATAGAGGGGATAAAATAATTGCAGAAACTGCTACAAAACTAGAAATTCATCAGTATTCTGTCTGACAGTAGCTACTAGATACTATGTGGTAATAACCCAAACACAGATGTTTCCAGCTATGTGACTGAGCTGTCTGTGTCTGCTTCCATATGCCCCCTCACTTCTTAGGTTCAGTTCACCAGCCCAGTATCAAGTTATTTAGAAAAGAATGTTGATATCAGGCATGTGGAATGTGCTGCATTATTGCCAAGAAATTGATTTTCAGATTTGCATTCATAGTTGCAAGTTCTGGGTTACTACAGAGCAGGTTACATAATTCATTATGCATTTGGTATATGTGAGGAGAGAATGTGTTGCTTTTTAGGATTTCTTGCTTGTGTATCTTTGAGGAAGTATTGACTCCAAAGAGAACTGTTTACTTGCTATCTCAGCTGGAGTCAAGCTGCTTATATCTCAAAGCACGAGTAGCTTTGTGATGACAGCGAATTGGGAAGAAAGCAGACAAAAGAGGATACAAGGCTCAAAATTTTCAGAATTTGATCAGCCCATTCTTGTGTTAAGTGCTGGTGGTTTGACTAAAAGCTAATATGTTTTTGTTTTCTGCTATAACCATTGTTCTTCTTCGAGTGCTTGCTCATGTCGATTCCAAGTAGGTGTGTGCGCACTGCGGGCAGTTTCCGGAAGGTTTTTCCCCTAGCGGTATCTGTCCAGTTGGTCCAGGTGCACCCTGGAGTCATGCCGTCATGGTGCCACGTATATAGTCTTGCCAACCCCCTGCCTCTTCAGTTTCTTCTTACTGCCTGTGACAGTTAGCCAGAACTTCATTTCTCTCTTGCTTCTGCAAGGGTTTCCCTAGTGGTTTTCTTGTAGTTACCTGTAAATAGTTAAAATAGTTTTTCTTATTTAGTCTTAGTGCACCCAGCGTATCAACATCAGTGTGGTGTGCACCAGCATCTATGAGGGAGACCTCGGCGCTGAGAAGGGACTCTAGCTCCAGAGACTCTCGGTACCAACAGGATTCTCTGATACAGAGGTGCCCCACCCACGGCTCAGTCAGGCACCGCTCCCAGTCTCCAGTACCCCATAAGAAACAGAAGAAGTTGGAGAGGGAGCACTTGTCCACGCCAACGTCGGGGCGAAAGGCCCTGTGACTCGTGCAGGGCCACTCAGGCACTGCACTTACGTGTCCAGAAGGAGCGGACACAGATCGGAGTAGAGGCACACAAGAATGGACCTGGGTCAGCAATTCCATAATGTGCCCTGGCCTGCGCAGTGGCAGTTACTGGTGCAGTGGCCTTTTTGGACTCCATGGACATTCCATCAAGCCCCAGGGTCTCATTCCAGGAGGTCTCAAGTCAGTGATCTCTGAGAGCCGTGCACCTCCTCCGCTTCCCTTGGTGTAGAACCAACCGCACGGCACTGAACTAGCCACCGTACCAGAGGAGCCAGCACCGCGAGACCCACTTGGTGCGAAAGGTCAGGAGCAAGAACCTGTTCCCGTACCGGCCTCATCATCCTCGTCACCAGATGAAGCTGTAGCAGGATCTCTCCAGCCCCCGCATTCGAGGAGAGTAGTGTTCACTAATTGCTTTTGAGGAGAGTGGCCCAGAACCTGGTACTCCAGGTCGAAGAAGTCACCGAGTCCTCGGACCCCATGGTGGACATTCTGACTTCACTGGGCTTGTCCTGTATTGCTCTGCCACTAACTCAATGATTCAGGACACCACAAAGTCTCACAGGCAGACCCCTGCCTTGCTGCCCCTGACGGCAAAGGGGACTGAGAGGAAATATTTTGTCCCCTCTAAAGGGTTTGAATTAGAGCTGTCAAGCAATTAAAAAAATTAATCGCGAATCATGTGATTAATCGCACTGTTAAATAATAATAGAATACCATTTATTTAAATATTTTTGGATGTTTTCTATATTTTCAAATATATTGATTTCATTTACAACACAAAATACAAAGTGTACAGTGCTCGCTTTATATTTTTTATTACAAATATTAGCACTGTAAAAAACAAAAGAAATATATTTTTCAATTCACCTAATACAAGTACAGTAGTGCAATCTCTTTATCATGAAAGTTGAACTTATAAATGTAGAATTATGTACAAAAAAACCCTGCATTCAAAAATAAAACAATGGATTTCAAACCACCAGGCGATCCTCAGCAGATATAGCTTCAATTCGTGGGGAGCTATATCAAAGTTTATTGAGCTACTGCCATCAGAATCTAGGGCAGAATTCTCCACCTTGGTGGAGGAGGGGAAGCTAGTGGCACGGGCCACACTGCAGGCAGCCCTGGACGTTGCCCTTTCAGCTGTTTAGACCATGTCTTCAGCCGTGGCCATGAGAAGGAGCTCTTGTCTGCAGGCCTCAGGACTCCCAAATGAGGTCCAGCAGTCCACTCAGGATCTCCCATTCGAAGGCTCCTCCCTCTTTTTTCTGAAAAGACAGACTCACGACTACATCACCTTAAGGACTCAAGGGCCACCCTCAAGTTCCTTGGCATGCATACCCTGGCATTGCAACGAAGGCATTTTAAGCCCTAGCCCCTGCCACGCAGTTCGCTGTTCCCTGCCAATGCACTAGGACTGCCTACTTGGCTAAGTGGAGTACTTCTCCCATGCACTCATCAGTACCCTTTATCTTGGACTATCTGTTGAACCTGAAGCAACAGCGTCTGTCAGTGTCATCAATAAAGGTTCAACTGGCTGCCAGTTCTGCTTTTCAGCCAGGGGTTGCAGGCTGATCAGCCTTCCTTAACCCAATGATTGGCCGCTTTTTAAAGGACTGGACAGAGTATATCCTCAAATTCAACAACCAATCCCTGCATGGGACCTTAACTTGGTGTTTTCAAGACTGATGGGGGCCTCCCTTTCGAGAACCTAGCAACATATTCGCTACTCTGCCTGTTGTGGAAAGTAGCATTCTTGGTGGCGATAACCTCATCTAGGACAGGGTCCAAGCTTAAGGCCCTAACATCCAAACCTCTATACACTATCTTCTCTATGGACAAGGTTCAGCTTTGACCTCACCCAGTCTTTCTTTCCAAAGGTTACCTCTCAGTCTCATGCCAATCATGACCTTTTTCTCCCAGTTTTTTACCCTAAGCCACACGCTAACAGCTGGGAACAAAAGCTCCGTGCTCTGGACGTTTGGCAGTCATTGGCTTTTGGTATCGAACAGATGAAGGCTTTTCGAAAATTGAGCCAGTTTTTTGTTGCAGTAGCAGATAGGATGAAGGGCCTCCTAGTGTCTTCTCAAAGAATCTCCTGGTGGATTGCTTCCTGCGTTCGAACATGCTATGACCTAGCAAAGCTGTCAGCTCCTGTACTGACAGCACACTACGCAAGGGCGCAAGCGTCCTCAGTGGCATTCCTGGCCCAGGTCCCAACACAGGAGTTCTGCAGGCCGCAACGTGGTCGTCAGTCCACACCTTCACCTCACACTACGCCATCATACAACAGGCCAGGGATGCTGCATTTGGCAGAGCAGTATTATAATCTGCGAATCAATGAACTCCGACCCCTCGTCCTAGGAAATGCTAGGGAGTCACCTACTTGGAATTGACATGAGCAAGCACTTGAAAAAGAAAAAATGGTTACCTACCTTTTTGTAACTGTTGTTCTTTGAGATGTGTTGCTCATGTCCATTCCAAGACCCACCCACCTACCCCTCTGTCAGAGCCAGCTGGCAAGAAGGAACTGAAGAGTTGGTGGTTCAGCAGGGCCCTCTGTGCAGCGCCATGATGACGGGACTCCAGAAGGAATATGAGTGTGTTCAGTTATGAACTACAGTTACTGATTACTCAACCCTTCATACTCTGTAACATATACTGTACTATCAGACTTATTTTAAACACCATTGAAAAGCTTTGTGCCAGCTACGTTGTGGTACACGATTTTTGTTTTATGTATGCTTGTTTCTTGACCAATTCAAAGACAATATTGCGTTTACTGCCAGAATGCTGCTGCTCGCTAACAATTCAAAGTGATATTATCAGGAAAGGAGGTTAAGTTTATTTACTGTACGTGAGGAGAAAGCTCAGGAATTAATGTTCCTTTATTTGAATTGGTGGCTGCTGATCTTTTCCTCTTCAATTGCCTATGATGCAAAACTGAGCATATGGCTGCATATGTTTGTTGACTGACTAGAAATAAAGGGTCAATACTAGCTACAGTACTATTAGACAGAGTGTGTTTGGGGATTTCCTCCAAAGCTCTCCATTCCCATTCTCCATCCACTGTATTGTAATTTCAATTATTTTGGTAATTTTTTAAAACCAGTGTGATTATATTGTGTTGTTTTGACAAATAAAATATGCAGAATTTTGCAGAATTTTAAAATATTGTGTGCAGAATTTTTACATTTTTGGTGCAGAATTCCCCCAGTAGTAAGTATTTTTGCTCTGTCAAATCAGTACTCTAAAGCTTAGGTAAAGAAGCAATGATCAGACTTTCTATTGTAGATTCATTTATTTTGTGGGGTTTTGTAATCTATTTACTCTCTATCCACCCAAAAAAAAAAAATCTTTGACATGTGCTAAGGCAAGCTACATTTCAAAATAGACAGAAGACAAGGTGGAAGCAATTTTAATCTCCGTTACCTGTGCAGCGATATAGAATGAGCTGTACACTGTTGCCACTACTCATAAGCATTAAAAAAGAAAGAAAGAAAGGTCAGTTGAGGGCACATTATGCATTCAATGATCTATAAAAGAATAAAATTTTTACTAAAACTTTTCAAATGTTTTTAAAATTTGAATGCTTTCATTTAGTATGTAAGAGGTTTAGCATATAATTTAAAACAATAAAAAAAGCAAACATTTAGTTCAAGTATTTAAAATACTTTCTAATAACTCGTAGGTTTATAGATGTTTTTCAGTGCCTATATGAAGTTGTTTATTTTTAAGTACATACTATGAGGAGGGTTTAATTGATTTTCCTATATGCTAATTAGGCAAATTCGAACCTTATCCCTAAATACTAAAATAAATGTAGGAGGCAAAACATAAAATACGTTAATTAAACAAGTGAAAGTAGTGGAATTTGTAGGTGACGATTTTAGCATTAACCTTTGGTTTCATTCTTAATTTAGCACTTAAAATGGAATTGTTCCTTCTGTTTTGTAATACAAGGTCAATCTTAATGAAGAATGTATTTTACATGTTGAATTGCTATGTTCAGTCAAAACATGGAGAAAAATTAAATTTTCAGGCAAATTCTTCAGCAGGTTAGCACTCTGTAGTTTAGTGTAGTCCAGGCAGATTATGTATAGATGTGGCTAAGAAATGCTTGTCATTTTGAATTTGTCCAGACTGATTTAAGAAACAAATAGTTAAACAGAGACAACTTTAAATAATGTCCTGAAGTTCAGATTTTTTGTTCTGAAGTTTTTTTTTTCCCACCAACCAGTGAAATCAAAACAAATAATTCGCTCAGTTAGCAATGTTTGTTTTGTTTTTAAGTGCAGTGTCTTGCTGTAAGGAAAACAGTTATCTGCTAAAACTGGCTTTGGATATTTAGCAGCATCTGCAATTCTTCCAAGTGTAAGAACTTGTGGAACTTGACTGAAGCAAGCCAACCCTCTGTGGAAGGGATATAGCTGATATGAGCATGAGCAGGCAGAGTGCCTGTCTGTCTGAAAGGTGATGGAGCTCACGGCCCCCCAAAGGCAGAAACACATCTGGGCTTGTTTAGAAATCCCTGTTGGCTCTTCATGTGGAATAAAGACCTTTTCATTCCCCCATCTTTCAGCAAATTGCTTCTCTGCTTAAAATGGATTATGGAGAACAGAAAGCATGTTTGTAATCAACAACATTTGTATAAATTCTGGGTTATTTTGAGGACCTATCAAAGGATTCTATTTTTGGTTTGGTGCCTTGCTTATTGCTACTTAAATAGTTATTTGACAGCATTTACATTTTATATACCTATATATATTTACATTTACAATAAACCACATATTATCTGACATCTTTTCATTGAATTTGTCGGTAAGTTTGTTATATGTGATTATTTTTAATAATAATTTCAGATATTTATGTGAGATTTTTATTAACTTGTAGCAACCATTTTGTGAATATGTAATAAATCGAGGTGTACACTATTGACATAATAATTGAAACTGCAATGTCCCTCAGGGCTGGAAACTATCCTTTTTCTATTGTTTCCATTTTATTTCTTAAGAAGCATTGTATAAATACTTTCCTTTTAGCAGGGAAAATTAATTTGTGAACTTTTTTCTAAAGGGTATGAAAAGCACTATTAGAATGTTATGACTAATAGCTTACATTAGTAATATACATTTCATCCCAAAAGATTCCATGGTGCATGCAAATTGGAGTCATTTAACTGAAATGCAGACACATTCGAGTAAAATGGGGCAGTTGGTTAACAGCACATAAAAGCTTTTAGGACAGGAAGTCAAGAATTCCAATCTGGTTGAAAGTGCAGGGAAAATTTAAATGGGTAGAATCTTAATACTAACTTTGACTATGACACTAGTTCCATTTTGGAAAAAAATGGCTTGAGATGCTTAATAGCCACCGGTGAAATTGATGGATTTGATTGATCACAATGAGCATCACATTTCGCTTTGCTGAAGTAAAATATGACTGTGATATTTGCTGTGAGATTTTTCTCATAGTTAATCTACTTCTTGTGAGCCCTTACTGTTTTGAATCCGTAACATGTTCCAAGAACTAATTTAATTGTTTACTGTGATCTGTGTATCAGTCTATGATCCAGTCCATAGCAATGAGGAGAATTTTGCAGTGCTCCTAGAGCTGTATGGAGAGTCACAATCTCTCTCCAAGACTCCCCACGACTCTTTGACATGCTGGCTTTACTACACTGCCAGGCGCAGTGGGGAGGTAGGGGTAAGGCCCCACACCACGCATTCCTTGCCTCCTTCTGCCCATCTGCACAAGGGAGGCATGTGCAACTGCATAGTCTGCTTCATGCTGCACTCAGGAGGTGGTGGTACAATGCGCTGGTGCAAGGAAGTAAAGGGGTGCTTTTATAGCCTCTCAACTCCCTTGCACTCCTGCATGGGAAGGGCCACAATCTGGGCCAGTATCAGTGGAGAGCAGGTGAGAGGAATGCAGTGACGTGAGTATAGAATATAAACACATATTTGGAAAGTGCAGTGAAACTTGTAGCAAACTATTGTCCTGGAAAGGATGAAGGTGCTTCTTGTCCACTGTTGAATTAGTTTGATGTGCACACGTCAATTTAAAATCTTCTGGCATAATCATATAACCTAGGTTAAAACTGTTGTTGAAAAACAGTATTCAGTGGCAGCTCCAGAGGGGTAGCCTTGAAACTAGTTATCCTGTCAACGATTAGAACTGAATCACTTAGAATATTGCATATAATTCAGGGTACCTCAGAACTGAAAAATGTCAACAAATTGGAGGGAATTCAGAGAAATATGCAATTGAAGGGGCTACAGCACGGGTGGGCAAACTTTTTGGCCTGAGGGCCCCATCTGGGTGGGGAAATTCCATGCAGGGCTGGGGCAGGGGGTTGGGGTGCAGGAGGGAGTGCGGGGTGTGGGAGGGAGTGTGGTGTTCAGGAAGGGGCTCAGAGCAAGGGGTTGGAGTGCAGGGAGGGGTGCAGAGTGGGAGGGGCTCAGGGCAGGGGGTTGGGGTGCAGGAGGAGTTCGGGGTGTGGGCTACAGCCCGGCGCCACTTACCTTGAGCGGCTCTGGGGTGGCAGCGGTGTGCAGCAGGGTTAAGGCAGGCTTCCTGCCTGCCCTGGCCCAGCACTGCTCCGCTCCTGGAAGTGCCTGGCATCATGTCCTTGTGGCCCTGGGGGGGGAGGGGGGAGAAGGGAGGCAGATGGCTCTGTGCACTGCCCTCGCATGTGGTTACCTCCCCTGAAGCTTCCATTGGCCGTGGTTCCCCATTCCCGGCCTATGGAATCTGTGGACGGCAGTGCCTGCAGGCGAGGGTAGCGCGCGGAGCCCTTTGTCCCCCCCCATCCCCCCCAGGGGCCACAGGGACGTGGTGCTGGCCACTTCTGGGAGCGGCACAGGGCCAGAGCAGGCAGGGAGCCAGCCTTAACCCCACAGCACCACGGGGGTGCCAATCCCGGGGGCCGGATCCAAAGCCCTGATGGGCCAGATCCAGCCCATGGGCCATAGTTTGCTCATCCCTGGGCTACAGGATTGAGTTAGAAAAGAAAAAATGATAAATAATGGACACAGTAATGTGATTGGAAGGACATGAAAACCAGTATTTGAAGTTTGAAAACAGTAAGGAGGAAGAGGAATTGTTTGGAGTGATCTAGGGATATAACTAGGAGTAATGGGATAAAACTGAGCAAAGGAAATGTTAAATTGGCTGTAAAGAAAATATTTCTGAAAATGAGGTCTCAGACTGTGGAGTAATCTCTTAAGGGAGTGGTTGAAGCCCCATCACTTAAGTCATTTAAATCTAAACTGGACAAACTGAAATGTACTGTAGAAAACAATTTTGCAGTGGTTGATGGGTTTACAAGATGCACTGACGGGTCTTTCCCATCTCTACTTTTTGAGCCTTTGAAAGCAAATTTGGACATGATCACAAGCTCTTGGCTACTTTAGTTGCACTTCTGAGAATCACATAGATATCGTAGTCTAGTGAAACTAAGCTACATTAAATTTTCAGTTGAACTTGGTCTATGGATTAAATCAGAAAAAAATGATTTACTTTTTTCTGAAAAATTAGTCTGGATGCACGCTTTTTGTTTTTAATTGAAATCTGTTTAGTAATATGGATTGAATAATGTGATTTAGTTCTTAAAATAAAACATTATTTCCAAATTACATTTAAAATTATGTTTCTCAATGTCATTTATAAAATGCCCCCTGAAATATGAAAAAATTAAGGCCTCCCTATTTTGTGACGTGATTTAAATTCATGATTTTTAAACAAAATGTGCCTAACATAAGAGGAATATTTTCTTTAAAATATGTTTGTCCAGTCACTGCCTTTTTGTTCCAAATTTTAAACCAAAAATCAAATAAAATCTCATGTCTGTAGTTATAGAAACCAATCTTAAACAGTACATCTGTTATATTCATTATCTTAATTACTATATTTTTATAGGATTGCCCCATAACAATTCTGTAAATGTACAATAACTATTTTTGCATAGAGATAATCATTAGTATTAGATAACTAGAATTTCCAAAGTTGCTGAAAATTCTCAGAACCTTAGTTTAGTTTCACTATTATAGTGTGTGGTACACAGTGAATGATTTCTGTTCTTTGACTGGATAGTGGAGAAAACTTGAATGTACATGAACTGTGGAATAGTAAGAGAAATCTCATGTTTGTAGTACTTTAGGTATTATTTGGACACTAACTTGTTTAAAAAAAAATAAAAAGATTGGCACCGACCAAACAAAGCACAAGGCTACCAAAATTATCCAAAGGTGTTCTTATACGGTTTTATTTTGTACTTCTCACTGCATGTTTTACAAACAAAAGATTGTATGCAGTAAATGCCTAAGTGCTGAAGATGAGCAGCTGGGTTAGTTTCCTTCTCTGTCTGGCCAAATACAGCCAGAAGAGGTGAATATACAGAGATACTGATGGTTCTGGTTTGGGGTTTGGTTTGTGGTTACAAATAGATGTATGTCATGTTGTTCTTTTGCTTTACCTGCTCCATTCTTTTGAACAGGCAAGGTAATGACACATAAAAGCCTCTTGGTCTCATTGTTTTGTGGTGTAATACTACTTTTCTGTACCTATCTCCTTTTCACAAGAACAGAGCAGGTGGGGGAGAACTGAATTAAAGTGCATCATACATCCCCATGTCTGTGATAGCAAAAAAACAAAACAAAACAAAAAACCCTCTTCCATTGGAGTTATTGCCAGGGTCACTTAGCAGAAAAGTTTGTATTTTAACCCTCATTTTCAGCATCAGGAGGGAAGTTAGAAAAAAAGTGGGAGGAGAATTTTAAAATTGGGTTACAGTTTGAATTTGTCTCCCTGGGTAGTACTGCCCCTTTTAAAACAAGCTAACATAGGCACTTTAATTAAGAATGTTGCTGACCTCTGTGGAGGCATAAGACAAAATCTGCAACCTGGTTCCTCTGCCAGTGCGGGGAGAGGCACCTGAATGACACAGCCTATTGGGTGTGGAACCAGTAATTTCTTGTTCTGCCACTTGTTAAACCATGCTAATACCATATATTTCTGTTGGGTTTGAAGTGATTAGTTGGGATGGACCCATTCTTCTTATGCAAACCATGTATTTATTTTTCAAATATCGAAACTGGAAGGAATATATCAGGTCAGGTAGAGGTATGGATTTTCATTTTATTTGTCTCTTGGGTAATACTCTCGTTGGTACAGATACAAATGCTCAGACTGTTACTACATTCATATGGTTGAAATTTAGCTCATAGCATGTAACATTTGGGTACTTTGAATGGGGTTTTCAAAAGCACTTAGTGTTGGCCTAACTCTGCTCCTTTTGAAGTCAATAGGAATTTTATTATTGACTTCAAGCGGAGCAGAGGTAGGCCACTGTTGAGTTATTTTGAAAATCCAGCTCTGTATCTGTAATTGTGCATTGTTGTAATGTTAATGAATAATTATTGCTACCACGAGGAGTAGTGGAGAATACAGTTAGGATACAGACATGATGTACACCCACTTCATACAACTGATGAGATAGAATTCCCCTGCAGACACTTCTGTGTGTGGGTTGAGTGGTCCAATTCTAGCATGGAAATGAGCATGGTGGGAACACAGTGAGAATATTTCACTGACAGAATGGCATCTGTGGCTTGACTGGAGACTGTTTAATGGCATAATTGATGGTGGTTGCTTTAGCGGAAAATAGAGGACATGAGGGAATCAAGTGAGGCATTAGCCCAACAAAAACTAAGCTGGCTCTTTATATAAACTCTGTGTGTGTGTGTGTGTGTGTGAGTGAGAGAGAGAGTATTGTCATGTCAACAGTGCTAATAAAGTTGCAGCTTATTACCTTTCCACTTACTGCATTTCTGCCATGAAATTGACATTAATTCAGTGCAGTTAGCAGTTTAGACTGATGTGTCCCTGCAGTAATAGTGTTAGTTTCAAAAGTAATAATAGCTGAATTATTTATTGGTCCCTCCCTGCTGAATATAACCAGATTATTCATGTAAAGGCACTTGGCAGTTGAACTAATTTCATACCTGCATTTAGAATCCAAAATGTTTTTGGTATTGAAACCAAATCTCACTATGTAGACCTTAGCTGTCAAGTTATCAGTCTGGTTATAAAAAGTTAAATCTAGTCATAGTTGATATATGTGCGCAAGGCCATGCCAGGTTTATCTGAATGGTTTTGTCCTTTGGTTTGATTGTGTTTATTTTATTCAGGAAGCCCATTTTTTCTTTGTAATTTGAACGTAAATCAATCAATTTCTGTTAATTATGCTCCCAGAATATTAATTGTGCAGGATCCATATATAAGGAGTCACAAACACTGAAATTGTTTAGAACAAGAGTATATGTGGAAGGGCTGTGAGAGAGAAAGACAGCAATAACATTCCTTGCTTTTTAGTGGGTTTGTCTCTTACCACTCTTGTTTTCTTTTGTGTTTAACAAGTACTCAGTTAATAAGCCCTATATAATTCCAATAAGTGGTAGATTTAAAGATTACTATTTTAAAAATGTCTTCTGAAGCCTCTATAAAGTAACATTTTATATTAAGACCCATCTCTCTTCTTGGCATAAAGAATTAAGGTGATGGTTCTTTAGCAGATGAAATGAACAGTCTAACTGAAGAGTGAATCCCGTTCTGTCATCCAGATAGTTTGCCTTGTGATTTGCCAAGCTTTGTTTCAGGCTTGAGCCTACATTTGTTAATGTGCCTGTTTCCCTTCCTCTCCTCCCCAATTTATATCTTTTTCGTCAGGACAGTAGAATAAAATTTTACTGGAACACTTGTGCAATAGTGTACCCGGATTCACTGGGACCATGCTATATTAATAACTGTGGACTAGGTGGTAAAAAGAGCTGTCATACTTTTGAAGTATTTATGATCTATGGAGTTTCTAGTCTTCCCTTTTTTTACTCCTGGAGGAATTCTATGCCAATGCGCTTGCGCAGAATTTATGTCCCCTGCAGATTTCTTTGCTTCCCCACAGAAAAATGACTTTCTGATGGGGAAGCAAAGGAGAGCCACAAGAGTGGTCATGCGACCCTCCCCAGCAGTTTTGGGTGTCAAGGGCAAAGAGGTAAATCACTGTGGGGCATGGGGTAGGACTGGGGAAGACCTGGTTGGTGGCTACTACCCTGCACCGGGATCAGTTGCTAGTCCCAGCTGGGCTGGGGAGGACAGGACTTCCTCTTCCCCTGGACGGCATCCGGGGCCGTGTCAGACCCACCCTCAGATTTCTCCCCTGGCTGTAGGAAGCTCTGGAAACTGCCCTTCCCCTCCCTCCCTGTGCTTCCTGCACCCATTGCTCCTCAGCTGCAGCGGGACAGATCACTGTATGGGAAGCTGCTCCCCCATCCACCCAACCCCCATGCATCCAGACCCCCTTCACACCCAGACCCTCCCGCTGAGCCTCACCGCTCCTGCTTCCAGAATCACACCTGGTGAGCCCCTACTCCCCCTGCACCATCCCAATGAGCCATATGCATCCGGATCCCCACCCTACCGAGCCCCAACCAGCTGTACCTGGATCCCCACCCACTGAGTCCCACACCCCCAGCATCTGGACCCCCCACTGAACTCCCCAGACTCCCCTGCTGAGCTCTATCCCCCCACCCGCAGACCCCTCCCTGCTGAGCCCCAACCACCATCACTTGGACCCCCCCTGCAGAGTCCCATTACTGTTGCACCTAGAACCCCTCAACAAGCCCCTCTGTATCCCTGCACCCAGATCCCCTACTGAGCCACCTGTACCCAGATTGCCCAACACAGAACCCTCTCAACCCACAGCTGGATCCCCCCACACTAAGCCCCTCCTGTCAAGGTTCCTTCCCCACTCTGAACTCTAGGGTACAGATATGGGGACCTGCATGAAAGACCCCCTAAGCTTATTCTTACCAGCTTAGGTTAAAAACTTCCCCAAGGTACAAACTTTGCCTTGTCCTTGAACAGTATGCTGCCACCACCAAGCGTTTTAAACAAAGAACAGGGAAAGAGACCACTTCGAGACGTCTTCCCCCAAAATGTCCCCCCAAGCCCTACACCCCCTTTCCTGGGGAAGGCTTGACGATAATCTCCTGACCAATTGGTACAGGTGAACACAGACCCAAGCACTTGGATCTTAAGAACAATGAAAAATCAATCAGGTTCTTAGAAGAAGAATTTTAATTAAAGAAAAGGTAAAAGAATCACCTCTGTAAAATCAGGATGGTAAATACCTTACAGGGTAATCAGATTCAAAACCTACAGAATCCTTCTAGGCAAAACCTTAAGTTACAAAAAGACACAAAAACCGGAATATACATTTCCTCCAGCACAGCTTATTTTACAAGCCATTAAACAAAGGAAAATCTAACACATTTTTTAGCTAGATTACTTACTAACTTTACAGGAGTTGTAAGGCTTGCATTCCTGATCTGTTACTGGCAAAAGCATCGCACAGACAGCCCAAACCCTTTGTTCCCCCCCTCCAGATTTGAAAGAATCTTGTCCCCTCATTGGCCATTTTGGGTCAGGTGCCAGCGGGGTTACCTTAGCTTCTTAACCCTTTACAGGGGAAAGGATTTTGCCTCTGGCCAGGAGGGATTTTTATAGCACTGTATACAGAAAGGTTGTTACCCTTTCCTTTATATTTATGACACATCCACACTTGGATCCTGCCTTGATGAGCCTGCCTGCGCACACCTGGTGCATCTGGCATAGAGGGCCAGGGCCCTGGGGTGTTTTGGGGCAGGCCTGGTCCTTGTGCTGTGTCACGGTTGGGTGCAGCCTCACCACTGAGTCCGTGTCCCGGGGGAATCTGCACAGTGATCTCCCGCCTCCGTGCAGCCAGTGACCTGTGCTACCCAGTGCCACACTGCAGCCTCCACATTTATTTGACAAATAAAATTTGCAGAATTTGGCAGAATTTTAAAATATTGCGTGCAGAATTTTTATTTTTTTTTGGTGCAGAATGCCCTCAGGAGTATATTTTGTACCACTTGGACTGCACTTGATGAGTAAGACCTTTTCCCCCAATGTCTTTGCAAATCAGTCATGTTTCTTACGTTATTGTAAAATGTTGCCTAATGACTAGATACAAGAAATACTTGTGACTATATATCTTATATTTTTTGGAAACTTGTGTTCATGTGATAAGAAACAGCTTCTGTGATTATTTCATTAGTTTATCTTTAACCTTGAAGTGCATTAATTAGTTGGATCCACTTCCAGGAATTTTTCAATTCTTGTTTTGGTTTTTGATGAAGTATGGCGTCACCCTTATATCAAGGTTCTTCAACTGCTTGGGTGTTACTTAGATCACTCCTACTGGCATTGTTCTGACTTAAACTTTTAATGAGAAAGGAAGAAAGATTGGTTGAATATTTGTTACTTGTTCTTAGTAGAGAGCTTTGAAAAATGACATTGCTGTATAGAAATGCAAGAGGATGGCAATTAGAGCTGGCCAAAACTTGAGATTACAAATTTATGTTTGTATGACATTTCAATATTTCAGTTGTGTAGGTCTGAAACAGCCCCAGATCAAACTTTTAATAATTTCTCACAAACTGGAAACCCCCCGCCCAAACTGAGCTTAGGAAACAGACTGACTGACACATGGTGTTTGGGAAACAAAATATGCCACCTGAGACAGGCAGCTGCTGACTGAAACTGACATTTTTGTCAGTTTCACTGCTGAAGCCTGCCTGCAATTTGAGGAGGCTTGCTTTCAGGAGACACTTCTGGTTTGACAAACCAGTATTTCTGACAAAACTCAATCAGAAAATTTCCAACCAGCTCTAATGGCAACTTCTAGGACACAGAATAGGGATTCAGGGCTCCTCTGTGGATTCACTTAGCTCAGTTGCTAGAACTTCACATAGACAAGTGAAGTAGATACTGCTCATCAGGATGATAAGTGAGTGATCTCTTAGCTCCAACCAAGATATGAGAAAAGTTGGAATGTTTCTATGAAGTGAAGGGAACAAGGGGCTGGAACAGTGGAAACCTATCAGACAGCTTATCTTGGAGGGAAAGCTTGGGCTAAAGTTTGATTTTATTAATATTTTAAAAACATTAATACCATACCCCAGGCAGAGGGGTAAGTTTGGACTATGTAAGAGGTGTTTGTACTCTGTTCAGAGCAGGAAGGGAATTACCCCAGTTTTACAAGACTGCCTATCTTGTTTAAGAAAACACTGTTTTTTTTATGCTAGAGTGGAAAGAAGAATGAATTCAAAATCTAAATGTATGGAGTATGTTTTAAGTACCGTCTAATTGCTGATGCATTCTGTTTTAAAAGTCCTGCCAGGAGTAATATTTTTTGTAAAATAATGTTAGAGTATATGGAATGTTTGATGTTTTACAGACTCTGTTTGGGTTTCTTTTTAGTTTTCTTCAATCTTTCTTTTTACAAACATGAGTTTTTTGTGGTCATGAAAGATACTGCATGACAAGCCTGAAGACTGAAGTCTTTTACTTACCAACAAAACAAGTAAAGAACACTTCCTCGTGCTGTCAGCATTTCTTAATTCTGACTTGGAGTGAGAGCCTTTTAGGTTGAGAGGTTAGCTCATTCTCAGGCCTGGTCTACATTACGAGTTTGTCGGATTTAGCAGCATTAAATCCGAATTAACCCTGCACCCGTCCACAGAATGAAGCCATTTTTTTTGACATAAAGGGCTCTTAAAACCGATTTCTGTACTCCTCCCCAACGAGGGGATTAGCACTGAAATCTACATCGCCATTTTGAATTAGGGTTAGTGTGGACGCAATTCGAAGGTATTGGCCTCCAGGAGCTATCCCACAGTGCACCATTGTGACCACTCTGGATAGCACTCTGAACTTGGATGCACTGGCCAGGTGTACAGGAAAAGCCCCAAGAACTTTTGAATCTAATTTCCTGTTTGGCCAGACGAGCTCATCAGCACAGGTGACCATGCAGTCCCAGAATCGAAAAAGAGCTCCAGCATGGACTGAACGGGAGGTACTGGATCTGATTGCTGTATGGGGAGAGGAATCCGTGCTATCAGAACTACGTTCCAAAAGATGAAATGCCAAAACATTTCAAAAAATCTGAGGCCATGAGGGACAGAGGCTACGTCAGGGACGCAACACAGTGCCGTGTGAAACTTAAGGAGGTCAGACAAGCGTACCAGAAAACCAAAGAATCAAACGGATGCTCCGGGACAGAGCCCCAGACATGCCGCTTCTATGCTGAGCTGCATGCAATTCTAGGGGGGGCTGCCACCACTACCCTACCCGTGTCTGTGGACTCCGATGATGGGGTACTCTCCGCCATGGCTGAGGATTTTGCAGATGGGGAAGATGATGATGAGGACGACGAGCTTGAGGAGAGCACACAGCACACCGTTCTCCCCAACAGCCAGGATCTTTTTATCACCCTGACTGAAATACCCTCCCAACCCAACAAAGCCGGAGAAGGGACCTCTGGTGAGTGTACCTTTTAAAATATAATACATGTTATAAAAGCAAGCGTTTTTTAATTATTAAGTAGCCCTGAGGACTTGGGATGCATTTGTGGCCAGTACTGCTACTAGAAAAGTCTATTAACGCGTCTGGGGATGGAGCGGAAATCCTCCAGGGACATCTCCATGAAGCTCTCCTGGAGGTACTCTAAAAGCCTTTGCAGAAGGTTTCTGGGTAGAGCAGCCTTATTCCGTCCTCCATGGTAGGACACTTTACCGCACCATGCTAGTAGCAAGTAATCTGGTATCATTGCATGACAAGGCCTGGCAGTGTATGGTCCCGGTGTTTGCTGACATTCAAGCCACATCCATTCTTTATCTCTCTGTGTTATCCTCAGGAGAGTGATATCGTTCATGGTAACCTGGTTGAAATAGGGGAATTTGATTAAGGGGACATTCAGAGGTGCCCATTCCTACTGGGCTGTTTGCCTGGGGCTGAAAAGAAATCCTCCCCGCAGTTAGCCACGCAGTGAGAGGGGGGACCATTGGCACTGAGCTGTTTGCGTTTGGCTAGCAGGGCTCTTCCCTGATACCAGCCAGGCGGTGGGGGGAAGGGAAAAGCGATCATCCCAGAGAACTGGATGCAGGGAGGGGGTTAGTTTGGTTTCTGCTGCTGCACATTAACAGGAAAACTGCAGCACTAAATGGCTAACTCAACGGGCTTTGCTTGGTATGGGAAAGGATGGGGCTGCTGTTATGAAGGTTGCAGAATCCGAAAGACTGTGGCTTACTATGGCTGCCTGCAAGCTGAATTCTGTTGCCCGGTCCTGCGTGTGTGATCTCTAACACCAAAGCCGCAGGCACTCAACATAAGATGCAAAATGCGACCTTGTACCAAAATCACATGTGCTATGTAATGTGAATAGTGTTGTTCACCGTGAAAGAGTATAGCCATTGTTCTGTAAAATGTATCTTTTTAAAAACTTCACTCCTTTTTTCCTCCAGCAGCTGCAAATGTTTCAAGCCCCCCTCCTGCATCCCAAAGGCTATCTCAGATAAGGCGGCGAAAAAAACGCACGCGCTATGAAATGTTCTCTGAGCTCATGCAGTCATCTGGCACTGAGAGAACTGTGTGGAGGGACACAATAGCAGAGCACAGGACGGTGGCCGATGAACGTGAGGAGAGGTGGCGGCAGGAAGATCAGAGGAGGCATGAGGAAATGCTGGGGCTACTGCGGGATCAAATGGACATGCTCCGGCATCTGGTGGAGGTTCATGAACGGCAGCAGGATCACAGACTGCTGCAGCAGCCCCTGTTTAACTGCCCTCCCTCCTCCCCAAGTTCCATCGCCTCCTCACCCAGACGCCCAAGAACGTGGGGTGGGAGGCTCCGGGCACCCAACCACTCTACCCCAGTGGACAGCCCAAGCAACAGAAGGCTGGCATTCAACAGGTTTTAAAGTGGCCTTTTCCTTCCCTTCTACCCTCCTCCCACACCCCACCCGGGCTACCTTGTGAGTTATCTCCCTATTTTTATAATCAATTAATAAAGAATACATGTTTTTTAAATGATAGTGACTTTATTTCCTTTGCAAGCAAGCTGTGATCAAAGGTGGGAGGGCAGGTGGCTTACAGGGAATTAGAGTCAACCAAGGGGGCGGGTTTTCATCAAGGAGAAACAAACAGAAGTGTCACACAGTGCCCTGGCCAGTCATGAAACCGGTTTTCAAAGCTTCTCTGATGCGCACCACTTCCTGCTGTGCTCTTCTAACTGTCCTGGTGTCTGGCTGCGCGTATTCAACGGCCAGGTGATTTGCATCAACCTCCTACCCCGCCATAAGTGCCTCCCCCTTTCTCTCACAGAGATTGTGGCGCACACAACAAGCAGCAATAACAATGGGAATATTGGTTTCGCTGAGGTCTGAGCGAGTCAGTAAACTGCGCCAGCGCGCTTTTAAACGTCCAAATGCACATTCTACCACCATTCTGCACTTGCTCAGCCTATAGTTGAACAGCTCCTGACTACTGTCCAGGGTGCCTGTGTATGGCTTCATGAGCCAGAGCATTAAGGGGTAGGCTGGGTCCCCAAGGATAACTATAGGCATTTCAACATCCCCAACAGTTATTTTCTGGTCTGGGAAGTAAATCCCTTCCTACAGCCGTTTAAACAGACCAGAGTTCCTGAAGACGCGAGCGTCATGAACCTTTCCCGGCCATCCGACGTTGATGTTGGTGAAACATCCCTTGTGATCCACCAGTGCTTGCAGCACCATTGAAAAGTACCCCTTGCAGTTTATGTACTGGCTGCCCTGGTGGTCCGGTCCCAAGATAGGGATATGCGTTCCGTCTATAGCCCCACCACAGTTAGGGAATCCCATTGCAGCAAAGCCATCTAGTATGACCTGCACATTTCCCAGAGTCACTACCTTTGATAGCAGCAGCTCAATGATTGCGTTGGCTACTTGCATCACAGCAACCCCCACAGTAGATTTGCCCACTCCAAATTGATTACTGACTGACCGGTAGCCGTCTGGCATTGCAAGCTTCTATTTTTTGCCATTCACTTGTGAACTGTGAGGGCTGCTCTCATCTTGGTATTCTTGCGCTTCAGGGCAGGGGAAAGCAAGTCAAAGTTCCATGAAAGTGCCCTTATGCATGTGAAAGTTTCGGAGCCCCTGGGAATCATCCCAGACCTGCAACACTATGCAGTCCCACCAGTCTGTGCTTGTTTCCTGGGCCCAGAATCGGCGTTCCAAGGCATGAGCCTGCCCCATTAACACCATGATCTCCAAACTGCAGGAGAACGTGGTTTTAGAGAAAAGTGTGTTCATGTCCTCATCACCGCCTGCCGTCACCGCCTCGCCTGGTTTTTCAGGTGCTGGTTCTGCATACATTGCACAATAATGCGTGAGGTGTTTACAGTGGTCATAACTGCTGCAGTGAGCTGAACGGGCTCCATGCTTGCTGTGCTATGGCGTCTGCTCCTGCTCGGGCAATCCAGGGAAAAGGGCTCGAAATGATTGTTTGCCGTTGCTCTGGCGGCGGGAGGGGTGACTGACAACATGGCTTACAGGGAATTAAAATCAACAAAGGGGGTGGCTTTGCGAGAAACAGAATGCCCCCTCAAGGATAGAACTCAAAACCTCAAGGATAAAACTCAAAACTGGGTTTAGCAGGCCGTTGATTTCACGGAGGGAGGGAGGAGAAAATGAATACAAAACAAATCTGGTCTATTTCTTGTTTTGATCAACTTCATCTATCTTTATACATCTTGCTGGCAGCAGACTGTGCAGTATAACCGCTAGCCATCATCATCTCCTGGGTGCTCGGTGGAAGATGGTGCAGTATGACTGCTGGCCATCATCTTCTGCTGGCTGCTGATTAAAAGACAGTGCACTGCTGGTAGGACTGAATCGCCATGAGATGAAACTTAAAAGGGAAATGACCTGGCTGAGTCACTCCCATGTTTGCCCAGGCGCCCTGACCTCATCGAGGTCAGTTAAGAGCACCCTGGACTACGTCGATGATGGCTACCAGTCATACTGCACTGTCTGCTGCCAAAAGGCAATAAACTGCTGCTGTGTAGCAATGCAGTACCGCGTCTGCCAACAACCAGGAGACATACGGTGACGGTTAGCTGAGCGGGCTCCATGCTTGCCGTGATATGGCGTCTGCACAGGTAACTCAAGAAAAAAGGTGCAAAATGATTGTCTGCCCTTGCTTTCACACAGGGAGGGAGGGAAGGAAGGGGGGCCTGACGATATGTACCCAGAACCACCTGTGACAATGTTTTAGCCCCATCAGGCACTGGGATTTCTACCCAGAATTCAAATGGGTGGCGGAGACTTCAGGAACTGTGGGATGGCTACCCACAGTGCAACGCTCCGGAAGTCGACGGTTGCCTCAGTACACTCTGCCGACTACATGCACTTAGAGCATTTGTGTGGGAACACACACAATCGATTGTATAAAAACGCTTTCTATAAAACCAACTTCTATACACTCGACCCCATTTCGTAGTGTAGACAAGGCCTCATATTCAGACCTCTGCCTCTCTGCTGATATTCCTAATGAGGTTTCCAGTTGTAGTCATGGTGGGTATTTTTAGGGATATAAGATTTGCAGGGGTATCTACAGGAATTGTTCTGAAATGAAAAGACAATTTTCAGAAAGTAACTTTTGGTCACTACTGACCTGGGTAGGATTCAAACTACTGACCTATAAGTAAATATCTTCATATCACATTACAACATTCCTGAATTTTTGTTTTTTGTTGGGTTTTGTGTCTGAGTACTGGGAGCTTACAGACTCCGTGAAACCTCTTCACAGGTTTTTGGATTTCTCCTTCAGAATTAGATTGCTCTAGTGTTCCAGTGGAATATCCTTTGTTTGATTACACTGTAAGCAGTTTGTATTTCCACACTGATGTGTGGGATGCATTGTACCTGTAATTATTATTCATACACACAAGTTTCCTGTGATACTCCCCCATAAGTTGATGGGAGAATAGACTCTCATACTTCTAATACTAAGAAAACAAAAGCCTTGTTCTTTGTATTTATTTGGTCACAATTCTTAGCTCACTGGGTTACTAAGTTGCATGCCGAAAATACTGTAGAATTAGATATTTTTGGTAATGGGTTTTGTATTTTTTTTATACAAAGACTGACAGGTGCATGCATTATATATAAAAAATTTTAAAAAAACCAAGCTCCTATGCGTCATCGGACTACAGTTTTAACAAGGGGTTCTTTGACTTCAAATCATGAAACCAAAGGTCAAGAGGCTTGTGTAGTCACCAGACCCCCTCCAGGTCTGGTGATTGCTATTTTTTAGTAACACACAGTGATAATTTAGCCTTTCCCCTCCTCATTGCCTCTGCCATGGAGTGACATCAGTAGCTCGGTCACCTCACTGGTTAAGCAGGAAGGCAGCATTTTACTTTTATTCATGGATTCTTGTAAACCATGGGCATTTGATATTGCTGTTTTCTGCATGGGCTCTAGACTGTTTGATGCTACTCTCCATATATCTGGGTGTCTACTGTAGCTATCTATTGTACAAATATTCCTAGTATACCTGCTTACTAAGCTGATGCCCCCGCCTGAGGCCTGTGGAGTGTCAGTTCTGTTTGTTTTTTGGGAGCCAGGATGGACACCACTGCTGCATTCTGGAATTCCCTCCTGGTCAGAGCTTTAGAGCCAGAATTTGTCCTAGGCATTTATTCAGGGATGTCCCTACCCATACACGAAATACGCAGCTGTGTAGGGCACCAGGAAATTTGGGGCACCAAATTTCGTGGTGCTGTATGCAGCTGTGTGCTGCTCCAGCCCCTGCTCCGCCTCTTCCCCCTGCTCCGCCCCCACCCCACCTCTTCCTGCCCCAGCTTCGCCCCCGCCTGGCCTCTTCCCACCCCCTGCTCTGGCCATGCCCCCACTCCACCCCTTCCACAAAGCCCCCGCCCTTGCTCCGCCCCAGCCCCACCCCTTCCCGTCTCAATATCTACTTTGTTGTTAGCCTGTGGAGTTGAGGAACTCTTCTATACATGGCTTTATTTTATACATATGTGTCATGATCCCTGTCATACTGTGCACCTAGTGTACAATCTTCAATTACAAGGCTTGTTACCCCTCAAAAATCTACTTAAAAATAGCAGAGTAAATGTGCAAATGAATGAAGCCTACTTTCGTTGTCTCCGACTCAAGGAATATTTTCAACACACCACTGAACAGTGCACTGACCCACAGGAACCCTCCTGCCAACACTACAAGAGGAAGAATTTTGCGTGGACTCCTCCTGATGGTTGAAATGACAGACTGGACTTCTACATAGAGTGCTTCTGCAGACATGCACAGCCTGAAATTTTGAACAAACAGCATCACTTGCCCCATAACCTCAGCCGTACAGAACGCAATGCTATCCACAGCCTCAGAAACAACTCTGACATTATAATCAAAGGGGCTAACAAAGGAGGTGCTGTAGTCATAATGAACAGGTCGGATTATGAACAGGAGGCTGCCAGGCAACTCTCCAACATCACATCCTACAGGCCACTATCCTCTGATCCCACTGAAGAGTACCAAAAGAAACTAAACCAGCTACTCAAGAAACTCCCTGCTACAGCACGGGAACAAATCTACATGGACACATCCCCAGAGCCCCGACCAGGGGTATTCTATCTGCTACCCACGTTCCATAAACCTGGAAACCCTGGACGCCCCATCATCTCAGGCATCGACACTCTTACAGCAGGATTATCTGGCTATTTGGACTCTCTCCTCAGACCCTATGCTACCAGCACTCCTAGCTATCTTCAAGACACCACAGACTTCCTGAGGAAACTACAATGCATTGATGATCTTCCTGAAAACACCATCCTGGCCACCATGGATGCAGAAGGTCTTTACACCAATATTCCACATGAGGATGGACTACAAGCTGTCAGGAACTGTATCGCTGATGAGGCCATGGCACACCTGGTGGCTGAACTTTGTGACTGTCCTCACCGACAACCATTTCAGATTTGGGGACAATTTATACCTTCAAGTCAGCGGCACTGCTATGGGTACCAGCATGGCCCCACAGTATGCCAACATTTTTATGGCTGACTTAGAACAACGCTTCCTTAGCTCTCGTCCCCTAGTGCCCCTCCTCTACTTGCGCTACATTGATGACATCTTCATCATATGGACCCATGGGAAGGAGGCCCTTGAAGAATTCCACCTGGATTTCAACAACTTCCACCCCACCATCAACCTCAGCCTGGACCAGTCCACACAAGAGATCTACTTCCTGGACACTACAGTGCAAATAAGTGATGGTCACATAAACACCACCCTATACTGGAAACCTTCTGACCGCTGTACTTACCTACATGCCTCCAGCTTCCATCCAGGACACATCACACGATCCATTGTCTACAGCCAAGCCCTAAGATACAACCGAATTTTCTCCAATCCTTCAGACAAACACCTACAAGATCTTTATCAAACATTCTTAAAACTACAATACCCACCTGTTGAAGTGAAGAAACAGATTGACAGAGCGAGACGGGTACCCAGAAATCACCTACTACAGGACAGGCCCAACAAGTAAAATAACAGAACACCACTGGCCATCACGTACAGCCCCCAGCTAAAACCTCTCGACCACATTATCAACCACCTACAACCGATCCTAGAAAATGATCCCTCACTCTCACAGACCTTGGGAGGCAGGCCAATCCTTGCAGGGAGGCAGGCCAGTCCTCGCTTACAGACAGCCCCCCAACCTGAAGCAAATACTCACCAGCAACTACACACCACACCACAGAAACACTAACCCAGGAATCAATCCCTGTAGCAAACCTCGTTGCCTACTCTGTCCCCGTATCTACTCTAGCGACACCATCAGAGGACCCAACCACATCAGCCATACCATCAGAGGCTCATTCACTTGCAAATCTACTAATGTTATATATGCTATCATGTGCCAGCAATGCCCCTCTGCCCTGTACATTGGCCAAACCGGACAGTCTCTATGTAAAAGAATAAATGGACACAAATCTGACATTAGGAATGGTAACATACAAAAGCCAGTAGGAGAACACTTCAATCTTCCTGGACATTCTATAACAGATTGAAAAGTAGCTATACTTGAACAAAAAAACTTCAGAAACAGACTTCAAAGACAAGCAGCAGAACTAAAATTCATTTGCAAATTTAACACCATTAATTTGGGCCTGAATAGGGACTGGGAGTGGCTGGCTCATTACAAAAGCATCTCTGCCTCTCCTGGAATTGACACCTCCACATCTATTATTGGGAGTGGACTACATCCACCCTGATCGAATTGGCCCTGTCAACACTGGTTCTCCACTTGTGAGGTAATTCCCTTCTCTTCATGTGTCAGTATAATAATGCCTACATTTGTAATTTTCACTCCAGGCATCCTTTGAAGTGGGTTCTAGCCATGAAAGCTTATGTGCAAATAAATCTGTTAGTCTTTAAGGTGCCACCAGACTCCTTGTTCCAAACGAATGACCAGGGAACTTTAGACTACAGGTACCATAGACAAATTTTATTCAGGTTATTTCTCTGACTTCACAAAACAGTGAACATTATAACTCCTTGTTCTGTACCTTTAGAGATCTTGTGGGAATTTGGGAGATTTGTGTATACAACTTACGAATTCTGTCTGAGACTATGAACTCTGTATGTATCTTTACCAAGACGCAAACTCCATTTTTAATGAGGGAGCTAACTGCCTCTCTGAGGTCTCTTTGCCTCCATATTGGACTAAAATTCCAAAGAGACTCATTAACTAGGGATGGTCCTCTATTCAACTACAAATGTCCTAGACCGGGTGAGCTCCCCACCCTCTGAAGAACTAGGTCTTCAGCCGCTTTCACTGGCTCTCTCTAAGACGGGTTCTCAAACATCATTGCACTGTGACCCCCTTCTGACAACAGAAATTACTACACAACCCCAGGAGGAGGGACCGAAGCCTGTGCCTGCCCGAGCACCGCTGCCCCGGAGGGAGAGGGGGGCAAAGCCTGAGCTACACCACCCTGAGCTAGGGGAAGAGGGGGGAAAAGCCTAAGCTACACCGCCCTGAGCTGGGGGGCCAAAGCCGAAGCCCAAAAGGCTTCAGACCCAAGCAGGGGGCCTGTAACCTGAGCCCCACCAACCAGGACTGAAGCCCTCAGCGCGGTGGGGCTCAGGCTTTGGCCCCAGGCGGTGGGGTTTGGGCTTTGGCTTTGGGCTCCAGCAAGTCTAAGCCAGCTCTGGTGACCTGTCGCAACCCCCTTTGGGCTCCTGACCCACAGTTTGAGAACCGCTGTTCTAAGGGAAGCTGCTGCCAGAGCCTGATGAGGCAGGAGAGAATATCTGCGTACCTGAACACAGATTACTTCCACCAAGGATTCCCAATGGATGGATGAGCTAGACTTGAGTGAGGGGCATTGCATTTAGGATATTTGGTTTTTTTTTCCCTATACCATCTGTACTCTTTGTATTTCTCATGCTTAAGTAAAGAGCAATAGTGTGCTAGAATCCTATGCAAAGTGTCTGTGCATTTAATGCATTATACCTACCATGTGCCCCTTGAAGAGGTAAACCAGAAGACAGACACCTTCAGGTAGTGTTCTGGGTAATGGTGTGTTTAAGCTGTGGCTGGAGTGTGAGAGCTCAGCACTGTTTGGAGGGGCTGGTTAGTGGGCTGAAATGGTCTAAATGCTCAGGAGGGGGTGGTAGATGGAGGATCTTCACTCAAGCGTGTTCCTAGAGACCCCCAAGAGAGGGATAATGCCTAACATCTAATTTTTAATTCTGCAAAATTTAATTAGGTTCCTTTTAAAATACCTTTTATCTCTATGTTATAGTCCATTTTAAAGGAAACCAAACAATGGTCAAAGTGGTTTTAATATTTGGTGCCTTTGTATTTTTAAAAAGGCTTTGTTTGCAGGCCGGTGAAATGATTATTAACCTAACAACATATTCTAGTGTGTGTTGAGTACTGTACTGTGACCCTTTTTCTGTTCAGTAACAGTGTGCTATTTATTACAGGATGATGTGATGATGCCACAGAGGGTGAGACTGCAGCATGAAGCTGCCATTCAGCACCCAAATAGTGTGAGTACTACTTTCATTAAAAAAAACAAAAAAACCACCCCAAACCATAAAACTGTGTGGCCGGATACATTTCTTTAAAAGGATGGGAAAATTTCACTGGGCTGGTGGTGGCTAAGCATTCTCAACATACAGTTTTCCTTTAGCTAGAGCCTTGTATGTAATAGTTACTTTGAATTTTTTTCTTATGCTTGTTTGCTGTTAGGCAAACCAAACCTTTTGACAGTAATATACTAGTTTCAGATAGGTTAGAAAGGTTTCTCCAAACCAGTATTAGAATAGAATGTCATTTAAACTAGAACACTTTTTAATGTAGCACGCTATGTAATATGAAAAACTACAAAGGAGAATTTACAACAATGATTTAAACAACTGTGGTTAATGTTTACACGTCCTCAAACAATTGGAATGTATGGTTTATTATATAAATGGTTGCACAAACCTATAGTTAAATTGACATTTGTTTTTTCCCCAATACTGGCTCTAAAATAAAGTAGTCATCTGTAGAACAATTGTTCTTTATTCCTGTGATATAAATGTGTTTATTCAGTGAAATTAAGGTTTTATGAACAGTGTGGTTGTTAGAAGCACAGTTTTAAGTGTATTTCAATGGCTAGAACCAGCAGTAGCAGGCCATTTGAAGTTCTTATATATGTTCCACTTACCTTCCCGGAGATGGTAAACTTGATGAACATGTTGATGTGTAATATCAATTTTATTTGTCCATATGTGGTTGACATGAAGAATTCTGCCTCTAAAAACTAGTTGTATCTCTGTCAAATATATTTGGTAAAAACAGATTTCACAGTGCAATAAAACTCCCAAGAGAAAATGTTAAAGCTTTGAAGGCAGTGTTCAAGGGATTTCTGTAAAGCAAAGGTCAATTGACTTTATCTGTCAAAAAGGTATTTACTATAGGAGGTCTGGGAACAAAATAGACATTCTTAAAATTACCACTCTGAGAGTTAATCACCTTTGAACTTTCCCTCCCAAACACACTTAGTCCAGAATAGAGAGCATTGTGGTTCTTACAGCTAAGGAATGTCTGCTAAACAACCTGTTGTTCAGTGCTGGGATGTGCACCTGCTCTTCTCCACACCTGTGTGTTCCAAAGCTTCATGCTGTTAGCTTTCTTGTGAAATATGATATTCCTTTCTATATAATTTATGGGATTGGTGGGACTGCTATTGAATAGTAGTTTGTACTACAAGCATACTTGAATAGAGATAAGTGGAAAGTTGTGTGGGGGGATTTGTGTTCTGATATGTATAAATGAATATAATTGGATATTAAGATACCAGAAATTGAAAGATATGTGGCACCTGTAAATTTGTTTGGGCAAAGACTTATGAAAACTGTCCTGATGCTATACTGAATAGACTTATGCGTGCTTAGATGTTGATCTTTATTAGCATGATTACTGCTAAATAGTGGTTTGTAACCTAACTGTTTTTATAATCACAACTCAAATTAGGAAAACTATTCACATCAAGAAAAATCAGTGTCTGAAAGCATCAAAGTCTCTACAGTAGGGAGGTGCAACAGTTCTCAAAAATGAGTTGGGACAGAAGAGACAGGGCTTTTCTCATTTCTGGTCCTTTCCACTCCCCACCCACTTGCTCTCGGGGATTAGTATCTAGCAAGTAGACTCTGCTTTCCCTCCCCCAAGGCTGGAGTACAATCTGGACAGGGGAGTAAAAGGGCTTTGCTCCCCAGTGTTTCCATGGCCGAGCAAGGGCTGTTAATATATGCCAATGTCAGTCATAACCTGTCTTTGTAGCACAGTTACTTGCCTTTTCTCAAATGTGCGTATAGTATACTTGACATTACTTATCAGGTGGCAAAACTGAATATATTGTTATCATTTTTACTTCCACAGCAAGATTTGGAAAGTATTTTCTAGCTTTAAAAGCAAAAATTTGCCTAATGCTGTAGTTTGGATTTAGATCAAAAGTTGTAATGCCTAAAGCTATTTTTACACAATATTATCTCACTATATGAATGTGAGTGAACTCCGGCGTGGTTGGTTATATGGATCTTTGATGAAACCTTCAAGTAGCTAGTGGATTGGGTGAATTAGAATAATGCATTAGTTCATAGTCCTGTTCATTTACCGCTGGAAAAACTGTAAACAAATATTGTTTAAGCATCAGATGAACTGAACAGAGTTGTCTGAGTTTAATTCCTTCAGGCATAACTCCACCCTGCAACATTACCATGCACAATTTGGCAAAGCATCTTTGTTCAAAAGAGGCCAACGAACAACTGAGCTCAAAAGTGAATTATTTTTTATTCAGTGTGGGCAAATTTCAATGCATACATTTCTTCCTAATAGAAAATATATTGTGCAGTAGATAAATGTGTGTTCATGTTTTGCTCTGTCTAATTTTGCTTGTCTGGACCTGTTGTGTAATAGTGATATATGTCAGTAAGGATGGGATTGGCACAAAGGAAAGATTTTTTTCATGACCTTGGACGTGTCCTCACCTACTCCTTAGTCAGAAGTGTGCATGTAGTTTGAATAATCCATGGCTGACTTAAAACTTCTCTCTCGCCTACTGCAGCAATTTTTTTCATTCCTTACCTGTGGGTAGAATTACTGGATTCCATTGCTGCTGATACTGATCGGTTGAGCATTGCAAAGGAAGTTCACGCAGCAGAAGAACCTCCATCTGGCTAGTTGTGGCATAGCATCTCTCTCCCCTGCATGGCACCATATGCTGATGCTTGCTCCGTTGCTGCAGTGATGTTTCTCCTTGTAATTTGGCCTTCTGACCAGGTCATGATTTAGTTGCCCCTTTCAAGATAACAGAAACCCAACATAAAACAGTCCGATTTCTTGAGCCTCCCCATCTCCAGGCCCCTGGTCTTCACACCCTTGCCTTAGGGCGTTCCAATGTTCTAGTCCCATTCTCTGGACTCAGGCTACCTTCCCAGTGTTTGGTAGGGGAACCTGGGCCCATACACTACACCAGATTTCAGCCCAGGGAACCTATAACGAGCAGCCAAGGTCCGTGCAGTCCTTCTCCTTGCTGCTATTTCCCTTGGCTCCTTCTTACCCAATCTTTCTCAGGCTTGCCCTTTCAAACTTCTTAAGTTCCCTTTACTCTGTTCCTCCACAGAACATCTTCCAGGTCTCTCTGTCTCTGGCAGTCCAAATTATTCCCTTCTTTCAGGGCTCACCACGAGGCCTGCTGCACCCCAGTAGCTGCTTTATGTTTCTGTGGCTGTTTGCCAGCCTTCTCCAGTCAGGGTAGGGTTCCAGGACTTATTCTTCCCCTTGGGTTTCCTCCTTACAACCTCTCTGTTCCCAGCGAGTCACTGCAGACACTCCCCTGCAGCCCCTCTTCTGCTACAAACTTTGTCTCTTTATACTAACCAGCCTGCTCCTGCCCAGCTGAGCTTCATCGTCAGTTAAGCCTGGCTCTGACTCCAAGTGCAGCCGGTAACATAATTGGCCTCTCAGGCCCACATTAACCCATTCAGGGCCTGTGTGGGGTACTCACCCCTCACAAGTATCCATATCATTAATTTGACCTCACACCTGAGATTTCAAGTGAGAACTGAGGGTGAGTGAATGGAGGCAGGAAGGAAAGAGTATAAGAAGCTAACTGAATGCTGCTTCTTTGGAGATCAGTAATATTAGAGCCAACTTAGTGATGTGCCAAGTAGATATTAACGTAAGATAGAATTTAAAAGCCCAACTTTCAATCTGGATACAGTAGAACTTTGTTTAATTGAGCCTCCATTATCCAGCTCTCCATATTTACTCAACCACCAGCCTCCTGGGGCTGACAGCAGTGGGGGCTCCCGCTGCTCGGGGCTGACAAGGGGAAACCAACCACCCATTTTTCGCTTTATCCAGATTTTTGGTTATCCGATCTGACCCTGATCCCAATTAGATCAGATAATGGGGGTTCCACTGTATTTATATGGCGCTCATCACTGTAGGATCTGATCTTATCTAATTGCTTAAAATATGATGGAGTTTTCTTCCTCCTTTCCATGCCTCTAGAAGCAGGATTAGGGTTTTTATATTTTATTTTGTAATGAATGAATTTATGAGAATGAGGATACTATTGTGCGAAATACTGGGCGAACAGGTGGGATTTACATTTTGTCCTGAATGCAGCAATATTAAGGGTCATTCTTATTTCATCTGGCAGTGAGTTCCATATTTCTGATGCAGCTCTTGTGCAGATTCTGTCTTCTGCAAACACAAACCTATTCCGTTTGGTTGGCAATATCATCATTCTAGTGAAACTCAGCTGTTGTAGGGGATCATGGTCATGGGTGGAGGGATGTGCTCTCAGATAGCCAGGATCAGTTCTGTGCAAGGTTTTGAAAATCAGAACAGTGACTTTGAACTGTGTACAGTGGGGAGCCAATCCAGAGAATGGTTTGTTGGGGTCATGTGTTCCTGCTGAATAGTCAAGCTGCTGCATTCTGAACAAGCTGGAACTACCCCAGGGCATGTAGTTCGCTTTCCAGATATAGAGCAGTGGTTCTCAACCTTTGCTTTACTGTGACTGTGTGTTACAATAGAAAAAAATTTCAGTATCTCCCTGCCATAGTTTCAAGACCCTGTTCCCAATAGGCATGTAAAGAAAGGGAATGAGGCCTTTTCTTTAGTATGACTGCATGGTACATTAGAAAAAAGTTCCACTACCTCCCTGACAGTGTTTCAAGACCCTGTTCCCATTAGCCACATAAAGAAAAGGAGGGACGTTGCAATTCCCAGGCTGAGATCCATGATATCAAGAATTGCATTAGTTCAGTCCAGATGTTACAAATGTGTGAATCACTGTGGCGAGGTCTGCATTCATTAGGCACCATTTTCTGGCCAGTCACAGATGGGTTGTTAGTGTCTTGCTGCTGTAACTACCTGGCTATCCTAGTACCATGCTGAGTCTAGGGGGAAGCCCAGGCTGTGACCAATATTACAGAGAAAATCTTTGATAAAAGTGATTGTTATGGAGGAGAAGAGTTCATCAAACCATTTTCCTCTTCCCACTAGCAGTTCATTCTCATTCAGATTCATCTTCAGCCAGTTGCTCTTCATCCAGCTGAAGATCTGTATTAAAAAAATTAGCAGCCTTGTTGACAGACTGATCTCATGGACTAAAGATTGAATGGGCAAGAAGACTGCACTTCTTTTGCACTGCTAGAGAGACGTGAAATAAGCAGCAGGAGAGCTGCATTTGTCTTACTGCTACATCCATTTAATCTGAGATGGACAAAATTCCAAGTATTTGGAAACTGTCTTGATATTTTCCTAATGCTACAATCACACAGTAGAATACTGAGCAGTACCACAGAAACTTTCTCAGTGAAGCCTTCTGCTCAGCAGCTGTGCCACATTGTATCAGATGAATGTGGCGTAACCTGCTTCCATTTGCTTCTGTTGTTATTGCAAATTAATTGGAATGGAGTCAGGAGATTATTTTATCTGCCTTGGGCCAGGCAGACAGCTTCATGGTGAAATGGAGTGTGAGATGAAAAATGGGTAGACAAGCAGAAAGTCAGGACACCTGCTGTGCTGACAGCAAATAGTAATAATCTTGGGGCATTTGCAGCCAAGAACTTCAATTTTTAATGATTGCATTCCACATGCCAACAGTTTGGTCACCCCAGTGTATGTCTGAAAGGCTTTTGTTTGCTGTATCATATTATTACTAGTCTAGCGCTAGAGTAGGGCAGTAAATACAGATTGCCATTTAAGACTCTTCTGTCTGCCCTTCAAACCACACATTACACCTCATCCATATACTTTGTCTTGGGAGCTGAGGCAGTTATTACGTAGTCTGGTAATTACATCACTCTTAGACATGGATATGCTCTAACAGTTTTCTGAACAAGGTAGCTTTGTTGCAGTGTGGTTAGAGCTGCCAAAATTGAGAATTTGTCTACCATAGATATGTTCTGTTTTTAAAAATATCCTTCTCCTGTTTGTTCTTAATACTGAGTTGGAAGAAAGAACAGCTTTAGAACATGTGACCATATGACGTTCCACACAGCTGGAGACTCACTTGAAAATTGAAGTCACACTTCTTCTTACTGGAAAGCATATAAAATGGCAGTTTATTAGATGTTCCAGTGTTTTATTGGAGTTACAAGACTTAAGTAAAACTTACTAAAATATGTGAATAGTTTGAAATCTAAACATTTTGATGAACTTCTGTTCAACATGCTTGGATTACAGTATGGCCTAAAATAGGAGCACCACTTGTGTCTCTATATTGTATGAAATGGCTTAAAAGCTTAGACCAGTTCTGATTTATTGGAGGTAGCATGGTCCAGTGGATAGGAACCTAGACTAGGAATCAGTAGATGTAAGTTCTGTTCCCAGCTCTGTGACAGATCTTCTGTGTACCCTTAGGTGGCAAGGTGGATGAGGTAATATCTTTTATTGGACCAACTTTGATTGGTGAAAGAGAGACGTTTTCAGGCTACACAGTGCTCTTTGTCAGGCTACAACAACACTGCAGTTACCTTAGGTGAATCATTTCATCATTTTGTGACTCAGTCGGCTTATCTGTAAAATGAGGATAAATATAATTATCCCCATTTGAAGACTGTTTTGAGATCTATGGATGAGATGTGCCGCATAGGTGCTAAAACAAGAGTTATGCTAATACCCAACTGCATATGCAACTTCCATTGAATTTCAGGGTAGTTATCTAATTTTGGTTGCCAAGACATAATTGCCATACCTTGAAAAGGAGAAACACCACAGGCTGCATGCAAATTGATATACAAGATATAGTTGATGCTTACTCTGGACAAATTACAGTAGAACCTCATAGTTATGGACATCTTGGTAATGGAGGTTGTCCGTAACTCTGAAATGTTCGTAATTCTGAACAAAGTGCAGTTTGGGCTCCAGATCTAGCAGCTGACATTCCATGTCAGGCCTCAGCAGCCCCTGAGCTTCCTACTCAGCCCTGGCATGAGTTTGCAAGTTTGTCCCCCTCCTGGCAGGGGTGTGTGTGAAAACAGCGTGTCCCCTGTCCTGCAGGTGGGGGGTAAAAACAGCGTCCCCCTCTCAGCACGGGGGGGAAGGGGGGAGGAGGGGTGAAAGCGGTGCAGACCCCAGCGCTGCTCCTGCTGTGCTGGCTCACTCCAGCTGCCTTGGGCTGGCAGCCTCAGCGTCTTTCTGTAAGTGGTTGCCTCATGCATGGGGGTAGGGACAGGCAGCCCAGATGTGCCTACCTTTAAGATGCATAGTACAGTATTCGTTTGGGGGGGCGGCTCTCTGCTGCCGCCAGACGGGTTATTTCTGTTTTCACATGGTGTCCGGGTGACTGGTCAGTCCGTAACTCTGGTTTTCGTATATTTGAGGTTCTACAGTAATGTGTTTATCGGATACCTACCATGACTATATTGTAATGTGGTTGACTTTTTAGAATCATGTAAAAGAAAAATTTTCAAATACTGCAGGATCAAAGGTTTGTTTCAGCCTTTTATTTTGGAAAATAATAGATGAACTTCTCAATATTTTGTAACTGACAATACACCTGTAACAAACGGTATCCTGTATACCATCTGATTCTTGCCATCTCTCAAATGGCCTTTGCCATTCCTCACTTGTCATTATGTAAGTAATGTATCAGAGGGGTAACCATGCTAGTCTGTGTCCACAAAAACAACAAGGAGTCCGGTGGCACCTTAAAGACTCCTCATTATATAAGTAATGAGACATCAGTTTCCTCCAAGCATGATTTCCTTATTCCCAAGCAGTTACTGACTTTTCTGTGCCCTAGATAAGCCAGATATCTCTTTTGTTTGGCCTAAATGAAAGAGTGAAGTATCTTATGAATAACTTCACAGAAATTAAAAATGGAAGATAGATAGAAATAATTAAGTCGATGCAAATACTATGGAAAGCATTGCTAGAGTTCCATTAAGCATAGTTATGGAGTACTGAAATATGATCTGCATTTTGAGCATGGTAGAAAAATCCTTAATCTCCTACCTCCTAAACTTGTCTCTCTTTTCTGTGCCACAAAATGTTTGGCTCTGAGTAAACTTCCCTCATTTGTAACTCCTGTTTTTTTTAATTGAAGTCCAAATGTCCCAGGTCTCCCCTGGCACTTAATATTATGTCATCCTCTAGTCAGTGCATACACATCAGCAGATTTTCTTTTTGCAAACTCTGTTTAGAAACAAACACAATTATAAATTTTCAAGGGCTAAACCATGAGGTAATCTTTGTTTCCATTTGAATTACTCTGTCAGGTGCCCTTTTGTTTCCCCTCCTCAGCATGTTTGAGACAGACCTGAACTTGTTGTTTGGACGTGTCCTGGCAGGCACTGATGTAAAGTAACATACTAAAAATTAAGACTTATTAATATAATAGATGTTGAATAGAAATGAGCTAGATAGTAAAAGGGCTTGAAAAAACCCACTTGTCTGCTTAACCAGGGTGAGCAGAAACTTTGTCCAAGTGAATGGACAAAGTGGACCTGAGGAGCCACTGGCTTCTTCTCTGATGAGAAGAAAGTAGCAGAATGGCAGGAGTCAGTGTGCTTTTGCAGGAGGGGTGGAGCAGTGACGCAGCTACCAGTTCAAGAGGCAGGGGAGAGAGAGGGAGAAGCAGATTGGCTAAAGCAGGGGTGGGCAAACTTTTTGGCTTGAGGGCCACATCGGGGTTCCAAAACTGTATGGAGGGCCAGGTAGGGAAGGCTGTGCATCCCCAAACCCTAACCCTGTTCACCCCTTCCCACTTCCCGCCCCTGACTGCCCCCCTCAGAACCTCCAACCCATACAACCCCCCCCCCCCACTCCTTGTCCCCTGACTGCCCCCTCCTGGGACACCCTGCCCCTAACTGCCCCTCCCCGCCCCCCGGAACCCCATCCCCTATCCAACCCTACCTGCTCCCTGACTGCCTCGACCCCTATTGGAGTGGGTCAGGGGTAAGGAGGGCCCTCCAAATATTCCTGCTTAGGGCCCCAGTGGGCTAGTACCACCTCTAAAACCTAGTCTGGATGCAGGCCTTCTCTACACTAGGAAGAGTTTGCCAGTACTGTATAGATAGCCAGGAAAACCTTCCTAGTGGAGACCCAGTTTACCAGGAAGAGAGTTTCTTTGCCAGTTTATACAATTCTCCAAATGAAATAAGCTATTCCAGCAAAATAACTTTTTGCCACTATAACTGCATGTAAACTGGGGCTTTTGCTGGCACAGCTATGTTGGGTAGGGGTGTGGTTTTTCTGCACACTCCTAACCCACACAACTATGCCAGAAAAACTTAAGTATAGCCCAGGCTGTAGTTATATCATTATAGAATATATCTTATTCTGGTTCAGTAAGTGAAATAAGCAATACTGGTATAACTGCAGCATTTGCATTGGCGTAATTACTGCCTAAAAAATTCACACCCCTAACTGATATAGTTATACTGGTGTAAAAGGGTAGATTTTTGAAGCTATGGTGTTAGCTTAAGTCTGTTCTACATTTAATTAAACATCACAAATGAAAAACATCCCTACTTATTCAGCTTTGTAAGTAAATGTATATTCAGTATGGCCGCCACATGTCAATAACCACATCTAACGTGATATTTATGGATCCACGGTATGACTGTTATATAGACTTTAATCGTATTTTATAGTTTATGCATAATAACAGCAGTTAGTGTTAAATATTTGAAAATCAGTTTCTCTTTCTCATATGCCAGACAATTAGACATGAACAGTGTAGGTAATGTGATATCTTTTGCTGAAACAATGTGTGTGTTTAGTATACACACACACACACACACACACACGCGCGCGCGCAAGAGAGGAGAAACAGTAATACATATTTTTAATAATTAATTGTCTTGCCCCATACTTTGTGCAACTGAGGGGTATATTGGTATTTTGCCAGGAACTCCAAAACCACATACAATTTGCATAAAATTGAGATGGCATTTGTCCTTATTTTTAACATATAAGTATAGCCTTTAGATACCGCTGGTCCCAGCATGCCACAGTCTATCTTGTTCTGAGTGAAGGCTTCTCTGGTTAAGTTAGAGAATCACATTTTGGGATCTAAAGTCTCTGCAGCCTTTATGTGTGAAAGATTCATCCATTTGCTGAAATGTGTAAGATGTCATACATGATGCCAGCTTTTGAGATTTTACTACAAATCTTGCAATATTAATATTTAGTTTGTTACTTTTAAAGTTTCACATGGTCTCATGATTCCTGGCTTCAAAATCACAATTTTTCCTTTATTCAGGAATAATCTTCAGCTGAGCTGAAGCAAACCTGCCCTCAGTTGAGATGGCCACGATTTCCATACAGTATTTGAATGAAGCTTGAGGCTGTCCCTAGTTAAGATGGCTGCCATCACCCACTGTTCTTTAATTGGGCAGAATCCAGGCTGCCTGTCCATAGTTAGAAACTGGATAGGGAATGTTGAGGCTGAAGAGGTACATCCGGAGACAGGGAGTGCAGTGGTTGGGAGAAAGTGGAAGATTGAAAAGGCTCGGGAAGGTAGTGAGTGGTTTCAGTGGAACAGAAAGTGGCAGAGGATATTTGTGAGCTGTAGACAACTGTGAATGAGGAGAAAAGTGTGAGCAGGTGGTTGTAAGCAGTGGGGTGGGAACAGGAGGCTGTGGGAGAGTATCAAGGGAGAATAAAAGTGTGGGGGGGGGAGACTGAGTTGGGTAGGGAGGGAGATGGGAAAGGTAATTAACCAGGTTAATGGTAAGGAAGGGTTGGAGAGAATGGCAGATCCTCAGCCCCATAGTGAGGGTGGTTCTGTATGAGGAGGCAACAGGGAGGCCTTAATTTCTGCATGTGTATTTAACATTGAATTTGAGTCAATCATACATGCACTTTGGGGGCAGGCAACTTTCCCCAAAAGGATTAAAGGCTAAAGGCCCTACATTAAATTGAAATGGAGAGGGGATAAGTAAAGGAAGTATTTGGGACAAGTTTCATCTTGAGCAGTGGTTTGTTCAATTACCCTTAATGTATGAGGGATCAAATCTGTTTAAAGATCCTGGTTAGATTATTACGGTGTGTGAGATTCTTATGGTTTCTGATTTAAGGCTCTTCTGAGTGCATTTTCTTTGGCTGTGTGTAAGGTTGCAAAATAAACCTCTTTCAATCCTCCACTGCTGGAAAACAATGAATAGCTGAGTAGCAGAGGATGTAGCTGCAAGAATTTTGAAAATTTTGAAATGTTACTGAGTAAGGAAATCTAATGGAGAGAGAGAGATTGGCGGCTGAAGCTTCTATTCCATACTGGCAACTCTTACTCTATGTATTAGGCCTGGTCTACACACAGATCTTGTACTGATATACTTTTTTTTGGTTAGGGGTATGATTTTTGTTATTGAAGTAGTTCTACCAGTACAACCCGCCTATTGTGGATGCAGTGCCAGTCTAGCTGATTCCCCTTTCTATACTGGTATAGTTAAATCCATATGCCTATTGTTTTTAGCCAAGGATTTAGAGCAGAAACTGTGATAAATAGTAGCCCCCCCAAAAGAAAAACTTATTTAGAAATGTATCTGTTACTGACTGCAGAATATTTAAGACTAGAGATGACTGAAAATGAAAAACTAGTCCCCTGAGAAATTTCAACTTTAATTTCATTTAGCACGATCTGAAATTGAACCATTTTTTGTCTTCAGAGTTTCTCATTAATTCCCCCCCCCCATCAAAAAGGTTATTGAAAGTTCACATTTACTGAAAAATGGAAACCTAACCCCGCAGTAATGTATTTCCAGAGCAGAAAGGAGTTAAGGTAATTGAGCTGCCCACTTGGAAATTTGGGATACATTGTCTCTTCAGTTCTGTGTTGATCTGCCAGTGATTACAGCAAGGGAGAATGAGGTTAGTGCCTGCTATGAAGAACTGGCAGCTTAGCTTTTATTCTTGGTTCATCTTTTTTTCTACAGAATTCAGGCTTTAGCATGCTTCTCTAGTACTTTTATAGGGAAGAATCATATTGAAAGCACCTGTGGTGATGCATAATTGCAAGTGTGTGCGCAAAACTGGGTATGTTAAAAATTTCTTAGGGTTAACTGAAAGCATCTGAGGAGTTCTGTAAATTCCTGTGGAGCCATGGGCTTTCCAAGGCTGGTTCTCATGCCCTGCCTTCCTCCAGTTCATATCTACTTAACTTCTAATGTAAAAAGGGCTGAATACAATAACATTTAAGTCAGTTCAGGTGTATAGTGAAAACCATTGGGAGTAATTATGCTCTTGCCACTCAGAAAGATGTGAAGCAAGCCCTATATCATGAGCTATACAAATATGTTTGAGTAATCATATACAAAGAGAAGAGGATTTATCCACATTTATTTAAAGCAGTTGTTAGATCAAATTCTTAACTGCAACAAACAGAGATGCTGAAATAACCATATTCACAAGTAGGGATTGAGCTATTGTCACATTCTGGGCAATCCAGACCAGCGAGAGGTTGTCTCACCACCTGCCCCACAACCTGGGGTGCCTCACAATGTTTTTCTGTTCGAGGTCCGAACTTGGGCTACTCACAAACAGCCAATGTGCAAGTCCACCCTGAGTGTCTGTGTATAGCTATAGCCCTGGTCCAGCTACTCTGACCCCAGCAGCCTGTCAGCAACATTCCAGTCACGCTTTGGCTTCCACTAGCCTTGGTTACAACTTGCAAGGTGACTCCAGCACACTCCCAGTCCTGAATTTTCCCCAAAATATGTGTTCTGCCCTGTCCAGCCCTTTCCTGAACAGTTCAGATATTAGAGGTCTGTTGCCCCTGTAAAGGGTCAATGTTCAAAAGTTTACTACTTTAATTGGAGTTACCAAACAGTTCAGTTCAAACCCTAAAACTGGATTAGTTTAGATTAAAAATAAAACAAATTTGTTCAACTACAAAGAGAGAGGTTTTAAGTGAGTACAAGTACAAGATATTAAAGTCATAAATGGTTACAAGAGAAATAGATAAACACTTTCTAGTAGCTAAAACTTAACAAGTTAGACTTGGTTCAAGGTAAAATCCTTACCACCTATTCCCAGCAACAGGACTGACCAAATTCTCAGGTCAGGATCTCCCCCCGGAGTCAAAGAGCTGGTTCCTTTGTCGTCTTAGGTGAAAGAGAGAGAGTGAGAAAGAGAGAGAGAATCTGTGGTGTTTTTGCCCCTCACTTTTATAGTCCAGTCACCTTTTGAAATGCATTTTCCTGAGCGTTGCTCCTAGATAAAGTTCATTCCAGCTGTGAGGAAGGAGACATGGAGTCTCATGATTGTTTGTTTGTTTTTTGCTAAAATGCAGATTGATCTGTTCCTGCCTCACCTTCATTGCCAAAGAATGGCCACTTGACAGGTGATTGCCAATCAACTTTGATGGCACCTGGCTAGAGGCATTAGCTTGTACTTTGTGCTTGAGAAACCAGTTTACTCCATCCCCAGACTTGTCTGATAAGCGCATTGTAGTCATAATTTAGGCTTATGCTCATAACTCTTAATATGCACTTTGTACATACACGAGCATATTGATCAGTGTGTTACTAGTTTTTTCAGTGATACCTCACAAAGCATATTTTGCACAAAGATTATTACAGTAGTGTGTAGGTGTGAATACAGAGGTGCTTTCAGTGACAGCTATAAAGTGTGGATCTACATCCAAACCTCCCCAAAGTTTGGGATATTCATAATATGTGGTTTTGGTTCAGTCCCAGCTCTACAATCATGAACACAAAGCGTTATTCAAACTGATCTCGGAAGGGCAGCTAGTATGTGGAAATTTTAGAGCTTCCTTTAGTTTTTCTTTTGTTTTATCTTCAAGCAGTACTTCTGAAACTCATTTAATTTGATTTCCATGATAATCTAACGCAGCTTGCAATTTCATACTTCCCCATTGAGACTCATTGTATTGCCTCATGGTTCCACTAAGTATGTGGTGTTCCTGATTCATTTTTTTTTTTGGAGTGCAACATTCTGTTTTTTAGACACACTTGATGGCCAAATGCCCCACTGTGCACTTTTGAGTTACAATTTTATGGTTTTACATGTTTTTACAAGGTTTCATCAAATTAGAGCACGCAATTCAGTGTTTCTTAGTTTTTCATTTTTTGTTTCCTTTTTATTTACTGAAGATACAAAATCCTCTAATGGCTCATTATTATTTCTACTGTCAACTGAATTTTTAACAGAGACTTCTTTTAATTAAAGCAAGGATTACCCCAAGTTGAAAAAAATCTGCAGAGCTGGGCACTGATTGGTCTTGAAAAACTTCTTAGAGGTCTCTGCTGCAACATTTTCTTATGAATTTGAAACTATCTTCAAATATTCACAACAAATATATTATCAGAAAATGTCCACTTTTGCGTGCGTGTGTGTGCGTGTAAAATATGATACACTTATTATTGCTAAATAGTGAAGCGTTGAACTGGAGACTACATGCTTTTGTTAAGTGTGAAATGCTTGAGTTCATGTGGTGTTTTCCAGTGACTACTTGTTCTCCTATTGAAGTGGAAAGAAGAGGAACTGCAGGCAGTCCTCCCTTATCACCAAAGCAATCTGTTGGGGAAGATTGCGAACTTGTTTTTTTGAATTTATTCCTTCCATTCATCTTTTTTTATTTAAATTGCATTAAGTGATGTTCAGTAGCAGTGTTCCCTCTAATTTTCCCCACACATGTGTGGAGTGAATTTTGTTATGTGCACCAATATGGAGGTGATCTGTGACCTCCATTGATTGTATAAATAGATTTTAAATATGTTTGTAACTTACAATCTGAGTTCGTGCCTAGTGAATGCTCATAGTGTGTCAGTGCAAAAGTCCCAGTGCTCCACATATGCTGCCTTACGTAGGTCTCTCTCTCTTCATTGAGTTCTGAGTATCTGTAGTTTTTGTTTCCTGCTGGCAACATCTGTATTTCACAAATTTTTCATTTTAGAATTAATGTTTCTGAATTTAAAAAAATAATGTAAATGGTTGTTAATGTTTCCTTTAAGGTATCTCACGTTATACATAATGTAAATTACTTAAATGATACAGAATTAGATTATGCATAAACAAAAGATGATTATTCACTCAATTTTATTTATTTAATAGTTAGTGTTTTGCAAACAATTAATTCCCTTACATCCCATAGCACATCTGTGAAGAAGGCCATTAAGTAATATCTCTGTTTTATGAAAGTGGGAACTTAGCCGCCAAGGCTTGCCCAAAAACATGCAGAATCAGTAACAGAGCTGGAAACACGACTCACGAGTTCCTTCCTCTCAGACTTGTACTCAATGCATCAGGCTGTTTTAATTCTGCAACATATTTGAACAAATAACTCCCTCTTATCCTTTCGTGTTTTTTTTCTTAATCAACTGAAGCCAAATCTTATGTGTAGTAAAGTTGGTTCTGATCATTGTGCAGCTTTAATAAAACACAGAAATGGACCAATGAAGAAGTGCTGATTTACGTCATCAAGGAATATGGCCCAATACAAAGATATCATAAATGACAGCATCATAGTTCTGTAATCATGCTAATTAACATAATTAAGTTTTAACCATTTTCTGGTTAAATTATAAATGGACATGTAAAGGCCTGCAGAAGACTGAGGTAATTATAATGTTTCATATGAAAATTGAGTGATCTGACTAGTTTATGCTGAGTCACAGCTGTGCCATTATAGTAAGGTAATTGAACAAGTTTTATATCATAAACTTATCTGAAAAGAGTTTATCATCCATCAAAAATTCCATTTGGCTGTCTGTATTTCCTTTTATAATGACATGGATATACTTTATAATCACAATAAAACACATTGGGACGCTGCTGGTCCTGAATCGTAGTCTTCTGTCTTGAGCTTCCAGTCTGCTCAGTGGAATTGTTGCACCATCATGCAGATTCTCATTGCTTACTTGAAGCCTGAACATTATCCTCATGCATCTCCACCTGTCCAGCTGCTTTAGTTCAGTATACACCTGATCTTCACCTCTTTCTTAGTGGACAAGATTATCATGTATAGATTGAGATTGCTACTAAAAATGCCCAGGAAGAGTTATTCTACTATTCAAGTATCCTCTCCAGCTTCTTCACTTCCATCTTATGTTTTTCCAAATGAATGCTGAAAACCATTGCATCATATACAGTAAAAAAAAAAAAAACAAAAACTATCCGCAACACATTTATTAGTGATCAATTAATTTTTTTCTTGATTCTTTTGATTTAAAAACATTGTTTGAGGTGGGGGTGGGAAAATGCAGATGATATTTGTGTAAGTAAACAAAGACTCAATAGTAGTAATTCAGAATGAATAAGATAAGAAAATAAGGAAGGAAAAAGAAAAAGATATGACAGGGGTTCCCCACCCACTAACATTATAAAAGAAAATAACTATAGGAAATCCTTGGAACAAAACATCTGTAGTACTTAAAATATGCTATGGGTATAAATTGTGGGGAGAGAGAAAATAATTTTTTATTTTTGTTCATATTATTTTTGCTTTTTGCGTCACTAAATTCCAAAATCCTGTACCATAACTGGCAACTGCACATCAATAAAAGAAGTTCAGAACACTTAAACTACACCGAAAATAATAGAAATAGGGTTTGAAGACAGCACAGAGATGACCCATCAGCCTGCCAGGTTTTATTTTTCTCCCTCATACACCAAGTTTTAGCCAGAACTAGTCAATCTTGAATTTGAACATGTAGCATAAAAGGTAACCAATGTGGCCTGTGGCCTTTCTAACCTTGAAAATTCCCTGCTGCCTGTTTGTATTAGAACATGAAATGAGAAGATATCTTGTATGAACAAACATGCATCAGAAACGATCTGCAGAGTAACACAGAAGTATTCCTCTACATTATCTACTTAATGTGTGTTTACATTTGCCTAGTCTTACCCACTATAAGACACTCAATAACCTGGGATCAGGTCTCATGATTGTGTTCATTAAATGCTACATGCACCTACCTGGCATATGATTAAGAGAGTTAATCATATACCCTTGTCGTAAATGTGCACAAATTTCCATTCTTTTGCCTATTTTCAGGCTCAACACACCAGTACACATTTTTCAGTTAATTACGCTACAAGCTTGGCACGTACACTGTGGGAAGCTTTGCTCTTATATAAAAGCCCTAGTTTCTAATTTTGCAGATCACTTAACAGTGTAGATTAGTGTAAGCATTCTGTTTTGTACAGGAGTTGTAAGCTTTTTTTTTTTAAATTAGGAGTAAATTTTCTCCCCCCTCCCCCCGCTCTTAGTATCAATTAAAAAAAAATACAGAAAAGGGGGACATCAAGAGCTATTTGAGAGAATAATTGATTTCACTCTTTTATCTCTCATGATCTGCTTATTTAAAAAATAAAGTCAGCCAAAAAACACAAGTTGCCAGACTAGTGTGATCATGCCAGAAAAACATATTGTGTTTCACTCAGTAGCACACAAGTATTAGGTGCGCATATGTGTATGAACAACACAAAAGGTATCTTAGTCTGTGAATCCATTCCCAGTTTCGGTGGACTTTGGAGTGACTATATAAGTATAAGTTGCTGTTTTGTGTAATAGGTGTTTTATTTATTTTTTGTTTTGTTTGTTTCTCTTTCATCATGAATGGACAATGCCAAGTTTAATGAATGGAATAAATAAATCTATTTCCTGAAAGCCTAGCAGTGGTGTAGGTTTTCAGTATCTCTTAATTTAGCTTGTTTTATTATATGTGACAATAATTTAATAATTTACTTCTAGTAGTCCCGTCCCTCCCCCCACTCCTCCCAGCTATATTTTAACTCACTGGGACCTTGTAATTTGACAGTTCCTATGCTACTGAAGTGGAAAAAGGTTGTGTCCAAATGGAACGGGGTGGGGCTCCAATAGGTAACCTTTGGTCCAAATTAAAGTTGGCAGCCCAACTACGTACATGCTTTTACTTCTCTTAGGGCTTGTCTACACTGGCACTTTACAGCGCTGCAACTTTCTCGCTCCGGGGTGTGAAAAAACACCCCCTTGAGCGCAGTACGTTTCAACGCTGTAAAGCGCTACTGTAGACAGTGCAGCAGCGCTGCTGCAGCAGCGATTTAACATTGCCAGTGTAGACTAGCCCTTAATCACAGGTAAACTCTGGCAGAGGAGCTGCTCAGAAAGTTTTTACTCGCCAAAGCACCGAATGTGGCCAGCAACTCAACTGCATGCTGTCCTCTAGTGAAAGGAGTGCTTAGAGAACGTCTTTTAAAGCCACACATGTAGTGTAAATGTATTACGGTGTTCTTGTAGGATTCAGACCTCAAGTTCAAGAAGAACATCATGTCCATTTCTCTTTATTGACTGTAGTGTCTCATAAGTAAAAGAACCTCTTATCAGATAAAGGTATGCATTTCCAACTTACATTTTTAAATATAAATACTTTAAAATGTTATTTGGGTAGCGCCAGCACTCTGCTTGGCACTGTGTACTACCCCAAAATACAGTGCCCATCTCACAGCACTAACAGTCTAAAGGGTAGAAACACAAGAGACACGACAGCAGGGAATGCAGAGGTGGAGGGATAACTGTGCATCTGCATCTTGGTTTTTAAATTAAGTGAAGCTATACATTCATTTCCTGTGGGCCTTGTGGAAGAAGTGAGTTTTTAGAAGGATGTTGAATGAAGAGACCATGGTGGCTTGGGAGGGAGAATCAGACACTGCAGAAGAGCTCAGTGCACATTACATCTAGTTTTTCAGGTTTCTTCCCAGAGCTCTGATTCCAGTGCCCCAGTGAAATAGATGTGAACAGTAAAGGTATTCTGCTACTTGGATGTGCAACATGTATTCTACTTTGCTTCTGGAATTTCAGTGTCCAATAGGGTCATGACCCATGGCTCTTGAAACTAGAGGAGGGTTTTCGTGAGCTGTCTGCATTTTTCACCCTGTTGGAGTTCATCTACATAACACACAAATGTGGGTTGGAATAGTTATTATTTAGGTATGGAGCCAATGCTTTACTTACAAATCCTCCTTGCCAGAGGATGTTATAAAGGCCAAGACTACAACAAGGTTCAAAAAAGAACTAGTTAAATTTTGGAGGATAGGTCCATCATTTCCTATTAGCCAAGATGGGCAGCGATGGTGTCCCTAGCCTCTGTTTGCCAGAAGCTGGGAATGGGCGACAGGATAAATCTCTTGATGATTAGAATCATCATAGAATATCAGGGTTGGAATGGACCTCAGCAGGTCACCTAGTCCCCAGTTTTTGCCCCAGATTCCTAAATGGCCCCCTCAAGGATTGAATTTACAACTCTGGGTTTAGCAGGCCAATGCTCAAACCACTGAGCTATCCCTCCCCCCCTGTTCTGTTCATTCCCTCTGGGGCACCTGGCATTGGCCACTGTTGGAAGACAGGATACTGGGCTAGATGGACCTTTGGTCTGACCCAGTAATGGCCGTTCTTATGTTCTTAAAGGAGAGACACTTCCACTATTAATGCTTACAAAGCACACAATTCTGATTTAAAGCTGATATGACTCAGTTTTGGTTTGTCCCTTTACTGTTTCACTTTTGATGCTTACTGTCTTGCTTATTTTCTCTTACTGGCAGACCTAAATACTTAGTTACATGAGCAGCTCCTTTTCCTTCCTGCTTCTTACAGTCCACAAAATGGAATTCCTTCTTCCCTATGTAGGAAGGAGGGAGAACTGCAGCTCAGGCTGTTGCCTCATGTGACCTCACTATTTAGGTAAACCAAAGATTTAGTTTTCTAGTAAGGGAAAGAGTAGGTTTTTAATTTTTTTTCTTTTTAAAAAATCTTCATGTTTTTTCATAAATGGTAAAAGATGCAAACTTTAGATTTTTTTGGATTCTTTGCTTTTTTTCATGTCACCTTAAAAGCTAGGTGTTGTGGCAACACTGGATATAGAAATGCTATAAACAAAATAGGAATTTTTGTATAGTAGTCTGCATATTATCCAAAATTCATATCTATTTCTCACAGCCTTTTCAAGCTCTGGGAACAAATGGAAAGATGCAAGTTTATTTATTTCTGTCGCAAACAAGAACACTATAGAGCTGCCCCGCTTTTCATCTTTGCAGCTGTTTTATGAATTAGTTGGACGCTAAGGGCCAGATTTGCAAAAGAGCTCAGCACCCTAAATCAGGTTCAGATTTTTCAAAGGGCTCAGCTCCCACTTAAGCACCAAAATAAGTGGCCAGATTTTCAAAAAAGTTCAGCAAGTTGGGAACTGAGCCTTTTTGCAATCTGACCCCAGTTGTGAGTGCTCAACACTTGAAAGTCTGACCTTATCTCTTGACAATCTGGTCCCATGACCCTGATGCTGCTGCTGTTCCATGCATAGAAATCCCACTGCAGCTGACAGGTGGTTGGGTAGAGAATGCTGGCATATGACATGACCATAAGCAATAAAGTACAAATAGTTTGACAGAGCTGACATAGTCTGTGTGTCTATCTCTATGGTACTTATCTGACCCCTATCACTCTAGTATCTGAGCGCCTCACAATCTTTAAAGTATTTATTCTCACAATACCCCTGTGAAGTACTGTTATCCCCATTTTACAGATGGAGAACTGAGGCCCAGAAACGCTAAGTGGTCACACAGGAAGTCTGTGGCAGAGTAGTGTGGCTACAGTTATTTCTAAGTGCCTGTTGAATAGAGCCAGGTGCTCCTGTCTGCTTCAGAACTGGAACACAAGCCCAAAGATCCCAGAGCTCATGAAGGGGAAATGACAGCCAATCGCAACTCTCCTCACCTTTGCTGTGAATCCGCAAAAAGCCCCTTCCAGTGACCATCATTCATCTGGGGCATCACAGGCTTTGGGTTATGAAGTATGATGAGGTAAGGGGAGAGCTTGAAGGACCCTTGCAGTACACAGCATGCTCCCATGTCAACCTGATAGACTTCTACAAGGGCATGTAAATGCTTTTTGAAATATAAAGCATAGCTATCTTAGTGCAAATCTTCAGGAGAGTTATACAATGGCAGAATGGCTCCTAAGAGAGCCTGGCTTCCAGAGGCAGTGGAGGGATTTGGGTGCATCGTGGGGGGATCCTGGGGAGTAGGATTTAGAAACTGATTTCCTAGGAATTTTGGGTTCTGGGATTTGAAGGCCATGGTTCCTGAGTGAGGAAGGATGGCCTCATAGTTTGTGCATTAGCTACTTCAGGGAAAATTCAGCGCCACTGCACATGCGCAGAATTCATGTCCCCCACAGGTTTATTTGCTTACCTGCAGGAAAATGACTTTCTGACAGGGAAGCAAAGGAAAACTGCAAGAACAGTCACACACCACTCCCTAGCTGCGCAGGTACATCATTTCAGGCAGCTGGTGGAGAGGCAAATCACTGCAGGGCTGGGGACACCCCAGCCAGTGGCTTCTGCCCTAAGCCAGGATCAGATGCTGGTCCTGGATGGGCTGGAGGCAGGAGAGGATGGGACTTCCTCTTCCCCTGCAAGGAGTGGCTGGGTCTGTGTCAGACCCACCCTCAGAAACCTCTCCCAGCTGCAGGAAGCTCAGCATTCTCCCCTGCTTTCTTCCCCCATAGCTCCTCAGCTGCGGGGGGAGGGGTCACTGCACAGGGAGCTGCTCCCCCATCCACCCAAGCCCCATGCATCCATACCTCCCATACCCAGACATCCCACCAAACCTCACCCCGTACACCCAGAACCCCCATAACTCTCCATACCCGAATCCCACCTCATTGGGCCTCAACCCGTGCATCTGGAGCCCCATGCACCCAGACGCCCTGCCTTTGGACCCCCACCCCTGCACCCAGATCACCCCCCACTGAGCTCCCTGCACTCAAACCCCAGCCCTGATGAACCCCACCCCCCTGCACCATGCTGAGCCCTCACATCCAGACTGCTATGCCACTGACCCTCAATTAGCTTCACCCAGACCGCTGCCCCACTCCCCTAGTACCCAGACCCCCCTGCTGAGCCCCAACTACTTTCACTTGGGAGCCCCTGCAGAGTCCCATTGCTCCTGCACCTGGAACCCCCCAAACGATCCTCTGTGCATCCAGATCCCCCACACTAGGCCCCCCCCCCACTGAGCTACCTTCAGCCAGATTGTCCCACACAGATTCCTCTCACCCCACACTGAACCTCTCCACACTTGGATCCTTCCTGGTTGAGCCTGCCTGCCCCATACCTGGTGTGCCTGGCACAGAGTGGCAGGGCCCCAGGGTGTTTCTGGGGCAGCCCAGGCCTTGTGCTGTGTCAGGGTCGGGTGCAGCCTCAGCACTGAGTCCGTGTCCTTGGGGAGGGATGTGGGGAAGCTGGAGGATGATCTCCCACCTTCGTGCAGCCAGTGTCCTGTACTCCCCACTGCCGTGCTGGAGTCTCTGCATTTATTTATTGACAAATAAAACTTGCAGAATTTTTAATTTTTGGCACAGAATTTTTAATTTTTTGGTGCAGAATACCCTCAGGAGTAATCAACCTAGGACTTGGTAGACCTGGGTTCAAGTCCCTGCTCCACCACAGACTTGCTGTGTTACCTTCAGTAGATCACTTAGTATTTCTGAACCTCAGTTCCCTCTCTATAAAATGTGGATGATAGAGTTGCCCTGCCTCACAGTTGTGTTTTGAGAATAAATACATTAAAGATTGTGAGGTGCCCAGATGCTACAGTAATGACTAAGTACCTAAGACAGGCTGATTTTTTTGGTCTGTGGGGTTTTTTGTATGAGGGGAGGATTTGGCCCATAAGTTGATTCATGAAAAAGAGAGAGAGAGAAACATGTTTGTGCTAAAGAGAAGTAGAGAAGTAAGAAATGCCACATTGACATGATTTCTGTGTCGTTTTTAATTGCTCAAAAGTTATCAAATGATTTAATCTTTGTTTCCTTCCACCCTCGGTTTTTTCCACTTGAATGTGCAAGGGAAAATGATAAGAGCTGATACGATGAAAATCAGAAGTGACTCCTACTATGTATCATATTTAAAAAAATTCTTAGTGAACAATTGAAAAAGGTTATGGCACATCAGGCTTCAGCTGTCCTGCTGAAATGGCATGTTCATCTTTATGCAAACCAAATATGTGAGGAAGTGATGTAGATATACCTCTGTGTTTCAGTAGAATACATTTTCAGCTTATACTGTGTGCTGTGCATTTTGTTTTTAAGCAACCTTACATAGGCAACAGCTCTTCCTTCCCCGTTTTAACTCATTTTTATTTAAAGTGGAGGTCACTGAGTTAGTGGAGGCAGGTCACTTTCACCACTGGTTTTGAGTTAGTGTGGGTGCTATCTTGAACTGATGTGTGTTAGCAGCAAGTTATGAATTTATAATACATGGATTGTGTTTACTAAGCCATAGTTAGATACATAATTCACTGCTGTGTCTTTAGAACAATGTACTGTGACCATTTTAGAACGTTAATACATGATACACCTGATTCTCTACTCCATTATGTCTGTTTTAACACCACTGAAGTCAATGGAGTTGCAGTGCCATAAAACTAGGAGCAATGCAATGGAGAATCAGATCTGTGACTTAAATTCTTATTGTCTCAATTAAAACACTTGGCCAGACTCCACTCTGTTACCCTGAAATGCAGGATTATGACAGAGCATGTAATCAGTATGCTAGTGTCTTTTCCACAAAATATGTTGCTGTTGTGTTTTTGTAGCATGAATTGGAATTTAAGATCATAGAATATCTGGGTTGGAAGGGACCTCAGGAGGTCATCTAGTCCAACCCCCTGCTTAAAGCAGGACCAATCCCCAACTAAATCATCCCAGCCAGGGCTTTGTCAAGCTTGACCTTAAAAACCTCTAAGGAAGGAGATCCCACCACCTCCCTAGGAAACCCATTCCAATGCTTCTCCATCCTCCTAGTGAAAATTTTTTTCCTACTATCCAACCTAAACTTCCCCACTGCAACTTGAGACCATTACTCCTCATTCTGAGAACAGTCTAGATCCATCCTCTTTGGAACCTCCTTTCAGGTAGTTGAAAGTAGCTATCAAATCCCCCCTCATTCTTCTCTTCTGCAGACTAAATAATCCCAGTTCCCTCAGCCTCTCCTAATAAGTCATGTGCTCCAGCCCCCTAATCATTTGTTGCCCTCCGCTGGACTCTTTCCAGTTTTTCCCCATCCTACTTGTAGTGTGGGGCCCAAAACGGGACGCAGTACTCCAGATGAGGCCTCACCAGTGCTGAATAGAGGGGAATGATCATGTCCCTCGATCTGCTGACAATGCTCCTACTTATACAGCCCAAAATGCCGTTAGCCTTCTTGGCAACAAGGGCTCACTGTTGACTCATATCCAGCTTCTCGTCCATTGTAACTCCTAGGCCCTTTTCTGCAGAACTGCTGCCTAGCCACTCGGTCCCTAGTCTGTAGCAGTGCGTGGGATTCTTCCGTCCTGCACTTGTCCTTGTCGAACCTCATCAGATTTCTTTTGGCCCAATCCTCTAATTTGTCTAGGTCCCTCTGTATCCTATGTCTACCCTCCAGCGTATCTACCACTCCTCCCAGTTTAGTGTCATCTGCAAAGTGTCAGATAGAACTGAATAAATATTTTGTGTATTTAACATTTCTCACCCATCAGTTTCTCCTGTTGCTTTAAATTATAAATTATCTTTGGTGTCTTTCTGAGCTGGAATCTGCCACTTTGATGTTTAGGAGTTAAAGTAAAACATAGTTGCAACTGTTTCTGCCATAAAATGATGGACCTGGACTGTACAGCAACAGAAAATATTCCTGTGTTTTCCTACCCTGCCCAAAGTATCTTCTCTCTTCAATCCCTTTTCCCCATGAATTTCCATAGCCTTTTAATGTCAGCCAGCCAGATAAATGATTTGTTCCTTTTGCAGCCAACATTACTACCTCTTTGGGAAGTCAAATAATTTGTGCAGTCTAGTAAGTTTCCACCCAGGATCTGTAGTACATTGCATCTGCTATGTCTAATTCATTCTCCACTTCACTGGCAAGCCACTGGAACGTAAAGTTACCATTGAAATGGTAAATAACTAAACAAATAAAATGCTTAGTCAGTTGGATTAAAGTTTGTATTTAAAAGTTTAGGTTGTTGAAACTCTCATATGAATCAAACCATTTCAAGCAGGAAGGGAATGAAGTACTGTATGTGCTCTGACAATACTTACTGGAATTGGGACTTTAAGTACTGAGACTGTTTGAAATAATGAGTTATGTCTCGTACTTGCTGGGAATCTAGCTGGAGGCAAACAAGGGGATAGTAAGGTTTTAATGGAAGGTGCCTTTTTAACACTAAGTAGTGAAAGAAGCTGTAATGAGGCAGCATTTGACTTGAATTTAACAAACTCTGAGTAAATATTCAGGGAAGTGAAAGTAGAAGAACCCTGGGGAATGCCGGGGGTGGAGGTGGAGAATATCAACCACAAAATACTTGTATTTGATGCTGTGCAATACAATGAGGATGTAAAAGGAATAACTTATATTTTTCTTTAAATTAGCTCATTTTGATTGAGTGAGAGAAAATGATTAAATGGGCCACACTTTTTAGCAGGCAAGATAGAATGGCAGGGTTGGTTTTTCCTTATCAGTATTGTTTAATTCACGGTTTATATTATTTTATTTATTATTTGTGTTTGTCATAGCACCTAGAAGCCCAAACTGTGGACAAGGGACCCCATTGTGCTAGATGCTGTACAAACACAGAACAAAAAGACAGTCCCTCCTCCAAAGAACTTAGTCTAATTATAAAACAAGAAACAACAGATGGATTCAGACAAATGAAGGAGCATAATGAAACAGTATTGGTCAGTATGGTAGGCTGTCTCAGCATACCCCTGGCCTTATCATTGTGAAATTTTTTCTTGGCATGGAAAAGGAGAGTTTTAAGGAGGGCTTTGAAGGAAGATAATGATATAGCTTTGTAGATGTTCACGGAGTGCTCCTCTGAAGCATGAGCGGCAGCATGGGAGAAAGTGCATGTTTGAATATTTAACACTTGGCAATGGAGGCTGGTTTCACAGGCTGATCGGAGACAGGAGTCAATTTTTTGACACTGAATGATAGATTGTAGGCAGGGTGGAGATAGGCAACGAAGGGCCTTGAAAGTGAAGACAAGTAGCTTACGTTTGATGTGATAGAGAAGGGGGAGCTTGTGGAGAGATGCAAAAAGAAGGGTGACATGGTTAAAGCGATGGGATAGGAAAATGATCTTTGGGGAGCTTTCTGAATGGATAGGAGCAGGGCAAGACTGTATTTGTCAAGGCCAAAGAAAAGGATGTTGCAGTAATTGAAATGTGAGCTGGATGAGAGTTTTAGCTGTGTGGATGAATAGGAAAGGTCTTATATTATAGATATTATGCGGAAAGAATCAGCATGATTTAGGTATAGCCTGGATGTGAGAATGTAGAAAGAGAAGGGAATCAAGGGCAGAGCCCTGTCGAACCCCACAGAAAGTTGGACGGCAGATGAGGAGGATCTTCCAAAAGATACACCAGAGGAGTGATTGGAGAGGTAAGAGGAGAATGAGAAGAGGACAGAGTCATAGAAGCCAAGGGAGGACAAGATTTCAAGAAGAAGAGCTTGGCTGATGGTGTCAAAGGCGGCTGATAGTTCAAGGATGAGGAGGATGGAGTACTCGTTCTGAGCTTTGGCTAGGAAGAGATCATAAGAGACTTTGGAAGCATGGTTTCAGTGGAGTGCAAGGGACAGAACACAGATTGGAGAGGATTTAAGATTGGATTGGAGCAGAGGAGCTCCAGACAGACATTGTAAACAGCATATTCAATAAGCTTAGAGATTAAAAGGAAAAGGGAAATGTGGCAGTGGTTGGAGAGGCAAATAGAGGTCAAGTGTTTTTTGGTTTTGTTTTTTTAAAGATGGGAGAGACTAAGTCATGTTTGTATTGTGTGGGGAAGGAGCCAGAGGAGAGTGAAAGATTAAGAAGAGTAAAGGAGGGGATGTGTGAGAGAGAGAGAGAGAGATCAGGAAATGAAATGGGATTGGGCAAGTGGAGGGATTAGAGGAGGAGAACAAACAAGAAATGGGAAGAGGAGGATAGAATTGGAGGAGGGGTGAAGGTCACATCATATTTTGTCTGCCTAGAACTAATGGCTGGGGTAGATAGTGCAGTGGCACACTGTCATTGCGATGTCCTACTGCCAATAATGGCAATAGAAAATAGAATCTTTATGAATTAAAAGTAAAATAATAGATGCTTTGTCAGAGAGAAAAAATTACTAACCATGAAAACATTCTAAGGTTCTCTACTTGAATGGATTCTTTTGTATAATAATACTCTGTGCATGTTACTGACAGGCAGTACACACTGCTCACCTTGGCTGTACAAAAGGAGGGCTATGCCAGATAATAAGAAGTGTCCTGCCCCGAAATGCTTATGCGGAACCAGTTATTTGTCTGGCATAAATCATTTATTGTAGAGCATGTGTACACTGGTGGGACTATATAAATAATATGACATGCTGACTCTGGGAGAGAAGTCCTGCCACAAACCTGCAATCCTTCAGTGCATGTGTGTTGTGCTACTGAGGTGACCAAGTTTCAAGTGAAGTTTTATTTTTAAACTCTCTCAGCTTCCAGGTCTCTGTATTTAGTCTTCTGGTCAGTAGTTGTATTGATGTGTCCAGATGAAAACACATTGCTAGGCCAGAATGTTATAAAACTAAGCTGTGACTTCCCTTTATAAGGCTTTAAAATCCACAAATCTACCAACTGGAAATCATGAATTATTAAAAGAAATCTAGAGAAGTATTCTTTACTTGAAAATCCCTTTATTAAATAAATATCCAGACAAACTCAAAATAATGGTGTTTTTTTGGTGGCCCTGTGGATTACTGAGCTGTAACCTGCAAGCTTGGAAAAATTATTGAAAGGTGATTTTTGCGAGAATTTAAGTTCTGTTTGTCTAGAAATGGTTGTCCTATTATTTTAAGCTGTAAACAATTATGAATATGCACTCTTCCCAATGTACAATAAGGGACTCCCCTAATTTCTTCGACTGCCTCTGCTTAACCAGTGAAGTATCAGATACAAAGCAAATCAACTTTGTAGTACTTACAAAGAGAATGAGTTGGGAGGCAAATTTTCATTTAATTTTTAGCCTCAGACTGGACTTCTTGGTCAGTCAGCCTATCCAGGATTTTTAAATGGAGGACAGCAGACTGTCTGTGGGTTAAGTAAGTACATCTAGTCTGCCCTTACTGGAATTCTCATTGTCCCAAATGGTCAGGTAGGATGTTTCATAGCCTAGCTTTTAATGATTCACTTGCCATTTCCATCTCCTTATGAATCGGCAGTACTTCAGTTAAGTTTTTCTTATTACACCAAGAAAACATTAAGTAGGGAAAAAAAGCAATCTGTAAAATCAGAGATAAATTTATCATAGTAACTTCAGATATTGGGTTTGCAAATTTTCTGGCGATGGAAAGGCAAAATATATTGAAATTTGCTGTTATGTGTAGGCTTTTCCTGAATTACTTCTGAGGAGGCTACTTTGTGTATTTTCTTAAACTTCCTTACAGTGCTTGTTTCATTTTTTAAGCAGGAAACAAAATATTGATTTTTGAGTGCTTGCAGAGATTGAATTTATGTAGGAGATTTATGCTGGCAGCAATATTTCATTAAGTTAGAAATTAAGTGACCCTATGTCATATTTAAAAATGTGACTCACATTTTGGTTGACTTTAAGTTCATAAGCAGAAAAAATGCAACATGAAAATTCATTGTTAAACTTACAGTATCATTCATATTCCACAGAAGTTTATCATGTCTTATTTTGAAAGAATTTTTTTTATCAATTCTCTCTCAGAGCAAAAGGGGAGAGGTGATAAAACAAATTTAATAGTTGTTTCCCCTCTTTTTCCTTTGCTTTTTGAATTCACAATAACAGTGTTGCAGCTCAGGGATCAGATTTTCAAAACTACCTAAGTCCCATTTTCAAATCAGGCCGTCAACTTTATGTCTGCAAAACTAACTGCTGTGATCACTGAGCAACACCAATAAAAAGTCGTTGTGGCTTGCAGTACCATGGTTGCATTCTGTGGGAAGCAAATCTGAGTTGTGTGTGTTAATTTTATGTAAAGATTTTTGTTTGTGAAGGTTTATTTACACTCTAGCAGAGGGAAAACTGAATGGAAGCTGGTATAAATTTCCTAACTCCACAATAAACTAGACATGGTTCCTTGTCTGACAGCCATTTGTTTTAGATTTATGGTGGTTGTTGTTTTCCCCCCACACATTTCATCGTATTCTGTGGCTTAGTTTGATATGTAGCTGCGAGTATTAACTGTAAAAGTGAGACAATTTCATTTTGATCCACGTTTATTACCTTCGATCAAAAAGTTACTGTTATTCATCAGACAAAATTGATTGCCTCTCGCTTTTAATGAAAAAAAGCATGAACAAGCAGTGAGGTCATGTGGATTCATTTTACCTTTACCAAAATCAGTGTAGAAGGCTCTAAAGTGCTAAGGGCTGTACCATACTATGCTGATGACTTCACCCCCACGAAGGAAACTTGGTGGAACATGGAGCTGGGATGGAGTTGAGATAAATTCAGTGCATATTACAAAGTTGAGATGGGTGAGGGATGAATGGCAAATATCTAACAATTCCTCCTCCCTATAGGTTGGTTTTGGTCATGAGCCTGGTATTGTAGTAGGTGGTGATGACAGAATATTCCAGGGGGTCATTTTCAGCTGGCATCAGAGATACTAAACTTCAAGGAACCTGAAAGTACAAGATAACTTTAAAAACAAATAAATATGCTGAATGACTCTCACAATTTGAGGTGTTCATCTTAATCTTCAGATAATAGAGTTCTTACAGTCTGATGTGCAGAACATAATTAAGCTTGAAAGAATTAGTTTTTTTATCAGTAAATGTCCATTTAACCATACACACACAAACCGATGAAAACATATATTAATCTGTAATGATCAAAATTTACAGATAGATAAAGTAAGAAAAATGCTGCTTTAGAACTTTATTTAGAGTCAAAATCCAGTGTTTCAGACTTGTGAATTAGGCTTGTTACAAATTGACTAGTGAAGGAATAATAAAAGCAGGTGTGATTTGTTGCTTTCAGGATATTTACTTCATGTATTTTGACATGTGATGTTGAACAATTTGTGTTTTAGGTAAGAGAGATTTTTCTACCTGATTCTCTTTCTGGCAATGTAAATTACATTACACCCGCATTAAGGTCCCTTTACACAGCCAGAGTGTGATATAAAGAAGCCTTAGTGTAAATGACAGCCCCAGGCCCTTTGAGGATCCTGACAGGTATGATAGGGAAATGACAAATGAGGGGGATTCAGGTAGCAGACTCAAGGCCCAGACATACATTTTAGAGCTGAACAGTCAAATTAACACTCCAAAACACATGTATGGGAAATGCTTTTTATAAGATGTTGCTAAAATATATCTTGAGTGGAGCTGGTTCTGAAAATGAGAAGAAAGCAGGAAGTTGTGTGTGCAAAGCATTGCTGTCATGTCAGTGCAGAGGGAAGCGTGAACATTTCACTTCTTACAAAATATTAACATTGTTATGAATTGGTTGTAATCATAATTCTTCTGAACATTTCCATTCTATTGTCAGGTTTCAGAGTAGCAGCCGTGTTAGTCTGTATTCGCAAAAAGAAAAGGAGTACTAGTGTCACCTTAGAGACTAACCAGTTTATTTGAGCATAAGTTTTCGTGAGCTACAGCTCACTTCTGTAGCTCATGAAAACTTATGCTCAAATAAATTGGTTAGTCTCTAAGGTGCCACTAGTACTCCTTTTCCATTCTATTGTGTATTGCAAGCAATGTTCCCTCTTATTTTTGACAGGCTGTGTGCACAAAAAATTTCTTCTGTGCAAATTGTTGTGCTTCTGTGCAAATTTTTCTGCGCACGGTGTTTCGCTGTGTGCTCGGGGTTTCGGATCTGTGTGCGTGCGCACACGCGCACAGCTTAGAGGGAACAGTGATTGCAAGACATCTGTGAACAAAGAGGCCATACTCAACAACATGAGTGTACATTTGTTGGTAAAATACATAAACTCATCATGATAGTTTCATTGATAATTTGAAGACCATCACTAAACCTGTAACACTTCACATTTAATACACAGTCTTCTGCTGGTCTGGTAGGTAACTGTAAAGGTAATGAAATGATAGCTGAGACTCCTTTGTTCAGTGAAGGAGTGGCACTCATTGGCTCAGAAAGGAGTCATGTCATCTTCTTCCAGAAGGACAGAGGCTGCAATTAAAGAAATTCCATGGGAGGGCGGGTCTTAGAGGCAATTAGAGTATCCACCAGGAAGGAAAAACACCCTGGGTACATCTGTTGTTACCTCCCCAACTATCACAGGAATTCTCAGATATGTGGTAAAATTAAATTTTTTAAATTAACTTTCAAAATTTAAACAATTTAAGTAACAGTCTAAAAGGCACCACTTTATAGGGTAGTGCATTCTACTTACATGTTAAAAAAAATCAGATAAGTCAATATAAATAAAGGGTTGGTAAGTATTTATTATGTTAGTTTATTATGGTCTTGCACTAGTGATACCACTGTTAAGGCTGCATCATAATTTTCTGTTTTACAGGGTCGGGACCAGTGTCTCACCTTTTTTCTGAGCCCTTTTTTGTCAAAATGCCATGGTGGTTTGAACCACATTTCAGCCACAAAATTAATGTGTGCATTGGAATGATCTCCAATGTGTCTTTTCTGTGTGTGTGTATGTTGGTGTTTTTAGGAAATCTGGGAAAGGATACTAAATTTAACTTCATTTCTGTCATAGCTTTTGTATCCCTACATTCTGGTCTCCAAGGAAACATTCTGCTATGTTGACCCATATTATATTACTAGAAATAGGGATTGACTAAGTAGCACTCATAATCACAAAGAGAGCAGGAAGAAAATATAGACACATACAAACACTTATTAAGACTTTAGATAACAATGACCAGCAGAATCCAGCTTTGAAAAGCTGTTTAATCAGAGTTGTTGGTTGCCTGTCCCCTGTTAAAAAACAAAACGCACAAGCACACACAAAACTGGACACACCTACTCTGCTGATTAAGTGAAGTGTTAATAGGAATTCCCCCATATAATTTCCTTTGCATTGGAATGATGATAAGAAAGCATTTTGTTCTAAGTCTTTGTAATAGATCCACAAATAACATTTTAACTATTTTAGTTATTAAAGTAGTTCTTTTTAGTCATTAAAGTAAATTTAGCTTTTGGAAAAGTTGTCATATGAGCAATCATGCAAACAAATCCTTTATCTGCAGAATGTACAGAGTGTGGCCAGGTTTCAGGGTGGTAGCCATGTTAGTCTATATCAGCAAAAACAACGAGGAGTCCTTGTGACACCTTAGAGACTAACAAATGTATTTGGACGTAAGCTTTCGTGGGCTAAAACCCATTTCATCAGATGCATGGAGTGAAAAATACAGTAAGCAGTATATATATCACAGCACATAAAAGATGGGAGTTGCCTTACCAAGTGAGGGGTCAGTGCTAAGGAGGCCAATTCAATTAAGGTGGAAGTGGCCTATTCTCAACAGTTGACAAGAAGGGGTGAATATCAAAAGAGGGAAAATTACTTTTGTAGTACTAACGAGGCCAATGCAATCAAGGTGGACGTCGTCCATTTCCAACAGTTGACAAGAAGATATGAGTATCAGCAGAGGGAAAATTACTTTTTGTAGTGACCGATCCACTCCCAGTCTTTATTCAGGCCTAATTTGATGGTGTCCAGTTTGCAAATTAATTCCAGTTCTGCAGTTTCTCATTGAAGTCTGTTTTTCAAGTTTTTTTTTGCTGAAGAATTGCCACGTTTAAGTCTGTTATTGAGTGTCCAGGGAGATTGAAGTGCTCTCCTACTGGTTTTTGAATGTTACAATTCCTGATGTCTTGATTTTTGTCCATTTATTCTTTTGCGTAGAGACTGTCCAGTTTGGCCAATGTACATGACAGAGGGGCATTGCTAGCACATGATGGCATATATCACATTGGTAGATGTGCAGGTCAACAAGCCCCTCATGGTATGGCTGATGTGGTTAGGTCCTGTGATGGTGTCCCTTGAATAGATATGTGGACAGAGTTGGCAACGGGGTTTGTTGCAGGGATTGGTTCCTGGGTTAGTGTTTTTGTTGTGTGGTGTGTAGTTGCTGGTGAGTATGTACTTCAGGTAGGGAAGCCTGTAAGCGAGGACTGGCCTGTTTCCCAAGGTCTGTGAGAGTGAAGGATCGTCCTTCAGGATAGATCCTTGATGATGCGCTGGAGAGGTTTTAGTTGGGGGCTGTATATGATGGCTAGTGGCGTTCTGTTACTTTCTTTGTTGGGCCTGTCCTGTAGTAGGTGACTTCTGGGTACCTTTCTGGCTCTGTCAGTCTGTTTCTTCACTTCAGCAGGTGGGTATTTTAGTTTTAAGAATGCTTGAGAGAGATCCTGCAGGTATTTGTCTCTGTCTGAGGGACTGGGGCAAATGCGATTGTATCTTAGAGCTTGGCTGTAGACAATAGATCACGTGATGTGTCCTGGATGAAAGCGGGAGGCATGTAGGTAAGTATAGTGGTCAGTAGGTTTCCAGTATAGGGGGCAGTTTATGTGACCATCGCTTATTTGTACTGTAGTGTCCAGGAAGTGGATCTCTTGTGTGGACTGGTCCAGGCTGAGGTTGATGGTGGGGTGGAAGTTGTTGAAATCCAGGTGGAATTCTTCAAGGGCCTCCTTCCCATGGGTCCATATGATGAAGATGTCATCAATGTAGCGCAAATAGAGTAGGGGCATTAGGGGACGAGAGCTGAGGAAGCGTTGTTCTAAGTCAGCCATAAAAATGTTGGCATACTGTGGGGCCATGCGGGTTCCCATAGCAGTGCCGCTGACTTGAAGGTATAAATTGTCCCCAAATCTGAAATAGTTATGGGTGAGGATAAAGTCACAAAGTTCAGCCACCAGGTTTGCCATGACATTATCGGGGATACCGTTCCTGACGGCTTGTAGTCCATCTTTGTGTGGAATGTTGGTGTAGAGGGCTTCTACATCCATAGTGGCTAGGATGGTGTTTTCTGGAAGATCATGAATGGATTGTAGTTTCCTCAGGAAGTCTGTGGTGTCTTGCAGATAGCTGGGAGTGCTGGTAGTGTAGAGCCTGAGGAGAGAGTCCACATAGCCAGACAATCCTTCTGTCAGGGTGCCAATGCCTGAGATGATGGGGCGTCTAGGATTCCCAGGTTTATGGATCTTGGGTAGCAGATAGAATACCCCTGCTCGGGGCTCTACAAACTTTCCCACGGTGCTCTGTCAGTGTGCTTTATTCATGATCTAGGGAGACCATCTCTGCAGCTAGTGCAGTCTCCAGGCAACGGCGAGCCCCAGTATATTTCATCAGAGGAGGTTCAACTAGACAATTGAGGGTAGGGGTGCTCGAACAATTTGTACAGTGGGGGTGCCGAGGGCCATTGAACCAAACTATAAATCCTGTATATGATGGAAACCACTTCAAGCTAGGGGTATGGCAGCACCCCTAGTTCTAGCACTTTTGATAGTGGGTCCTTATGCTCAAATAAATTGGTTAGTCTCTAAGGTGCCACAAGTACTCCTTTTCTTTTTGCGAATACAGACTAACATGGCTGTTACTCTGAAACCCTTCATAGTTCTGGTAGCAGAGTCCTACTGGCCCACATCTATGTAATCTTTGGTTTCTCTACTGATTCATCAAAAAGGGTGAACTAGTCTGAATTTGCTTGGAGGTTAATTTCACTAGTCCCTGACCGCTCTCTGCCGTCATTAATAATGTTGGCATGACATTGATCCATCTCATATTAATAATATAAATCTGTATTTAGTGATGATCTCACTCCAGCCCATGCTAGAGAAGGGAGTAGAGATTTTTCTCCCCAGCAAATACCATGTGAGATGATTTCTAGTATAATTTCATTCATCTCTGAAATCAAGATTTTTGCTCGCTTGCTTATGCATTGTGTTTAAATTCTAGTTTTAGAATATAAGAACAACCATACTGGATCAGACCAGTGGTCCATCTAGCCCAGTATCCTGTCTTCCAACAGTGGCCAATGCTAGGTGTTTCAGAGAGAATGAACAGAACAGGAATCATCAAGTGATCCATCCCCTGTCGCCCATTCCCAGCTTCTGGCAGGCAGAGGCTAGGGACACTCAGAGCATGGTGTTGCATCCCTGCCCATCCTCTCTAGAAGTCATTAATGGACCTATCCTCCATGAGTTTATCTAGTTCTTTTTTGAACCCTGTTATAGTCTTGGCCTTCACAACATCTTCTGGCAAAGAGTTCCACAAGTTGACTGTGGGTTGTGTGAAGAAATACTTCCTTTTGCTTGTTTAAAACCTGCTGCCGATTAATCTCATTTGGTGACCCCTAGTTATTGTGTTATGAGGAGTAAATAACACTTCCTTATTTACTTTCTCCACACCTGTCATGATTTTATAGACCTCTATCATATCCCCCCCTTTGTCGTCTCTTTTCCAAGCTGAAAAGTCCCAGTCTTATTAATTTCTCCTCACATGGAAGCTGTTCCATACCCCTAATCATTTTTGTTGCCCTTTTCTGTACCTTTTCCAATTCTAATACAACTTTTTTGAGATGGTCTGACTAGAACTACACACAGCATTCAATGTATGGATGTACCATGGATTTATATAGTGGCAATATGATATTTTCTGTCTTATTATCTATCCCTTTCTTAATGATGCCCAACATTCTGTTCACTTTTTTGATTGCCACTGAACATTGAGTGGATATTTTCAGTGAACTATCTACAGTGACTCCAAGATGTCTTTCCTGAGAGGTAACAGCTAATTTAGACCTCATAATTTTATATGTATAGTTGGGATTATGTTTTCCAATGTGCATTACTTTGCATTTATCAACATTGACTTTCATCTGCCATTTTGTTGCTTAGTCACCTAGTTTTCTTTTGTTTCTCTATGCTTTTCCTATATGAACTTAACTGCTGTAAATTAAATTTATATTGATTTTTGTAAGATTAAGAGAGACTGCTAGATAGAGTTTATTTTGATTATCTGCTCATCTCCAAGAGATACTACAACTTCTCACTGCTGTTCACTTACGTGGTGCCAGATTGAGCCTGCTAAGTGGAAGGTTATTGATTTTATGGTAGGGTGTGTACCAAGGGAGCCATCTCCTAGGAGATTCTAGAGAGACTCTGGGCTAGTCTGCTGGGGCAAGTGGGGGTGTGAGTCTTCCCCTGCCTGGGTCTAACTGTCCATGTGCGTCCAGCTGATACATATTAATAGTTTGTTAGAGCACTTTGAGCTAGTTCCCTTTCAAAGAGGACTAGATCAAAGTGACTTAATGAAGTGTTAACGGGCAACAGCAGGGTCCATACGAACAGTTAAACCACAGCAGGCTAATACAGGGTAGATTTGCAGTGGTCTATTTGTTTGTGGAGACAAGGCTTCTGACTTGGAAGGTATAAGTTGTGGGCATATATGACAGTGAAAAGGCTGTAAGACAAGCGAGTCCGTCACAGATACAGTATCTGAGGGTCTGTTTTGTCTAAATGATCAGAGTAGTAAACTCTCTTTAGTATGTTGGACTTTTAAAAATTCTGATACTATTTTGTATGTGTATTTGATTTTGAAACAAACATTTTTAAAAACTGAATTTATCTGAACTCTGAGGCGATGTATTCTCCTTGTGGTTTAATAGTTTCAGATTTTTCTCCATGGGCACAATGGATGCAAAGAAGAAACACAAGTTGAAACAAATGACAGGTTTCAGAGTAACAGCCGTGTTAGTCTGTATTCGCAAAAAGAAAAGGAGTACTTGTGGCACCTTAGAGACTAACCAATTTATTTGAGCATAAGCTTTTGTGAGCTACAGCTCACTTCATCGGATGCATACTGTGGAAAGTGTAGAAGATCTTTTTATATATACACAAAGCATGAGAGTGGGTTTGTATGTGTGTGGGGGGGGGGTGAGAAAACCTGGATTTGTGCTGGAAATGGCCCAACTTCATTATCATACACATTGTAAGGAGAGTGATCACTTTAGATAAGCTATTACCAGCAGGAGAGTGGGGTGGGAGGAGGTATTTTTTCATGCTTTGTGTGTATATAAAAAGATCATCTACACTTTCCACAGTATGCATCCGATGAAGTGAGCTGTAGCTCACGAAAGCTTATGCTCAAATAAATTGGTTAGTCTCGAAGGTGCCACAAGTATTCCTTTTCTTTTTAAGTTGAAACAAATGTGTGAAATGGAGAAATTAAGTGATTTATACTGGAAAAGACTGATAGCTGCAAACTGTCACCTCTCCTTTACTTGGCTAAAGCTGCAAAAACTGGTTCCTGTCTCTTGTTCCACTTCAGCATTGCAAAGTACAAATATTTAGTTCCCAAACTGTGGCATGGGCAGGTTCCTGCTAAAAATATGGGCCAAAACTTTCAAGTGACAGTGATTTTTCAGAGGATGAGTGATCAGCGCTTTCTGAAATCAAGGCCTTTGAGAAGATTGTCACCAAAAGTTGAAGCACTCTAATCTACTAGTCATTTTTGAAAATTGATGTCCATGTTTCTGTAAAATGTCAAAGAAACTGTTGACTGTTCTTTTGATTTTATAACATTTGTGATGTGTTAGATATCTTTAAGCATATGGTAGTTTATAAGTATTTAAAAATATTATTATTAAGATGAAATAACTAAATGCCTTACTCTGAGGGAAGTAAAGTTCAGTATTAAGTTTCTGTTTTTACATAATTCTGGATGAAAAATCTTGGAATGATAGTATTCCATCAAATATATGCCAAGTTGCTAATTTCTGATATAGATATTGCATTGCGTATGGGATATATTCCTGGTACATGGTGGATGGGAAGGGGTGGTAACTCAAACTGAGCCAGAAGGTGAAAGATTGGGCAGAGATAAGCAAATTACATCCATTAATGAACACAAAATATTAATGTTTTTCAAGCACTTGGTTTGAAAGTTCAGGGAGCTGAAGCGTCATTAACCTTTTCCTCTGTATTTATGGAAGTGGGGTGGCAAAACCTTCCTTCTGCTTCGGATATGCATAGTTTTTTTGTTCTAACCCTTCTTCCCAACTTCCTGAAAAAACACACAGATTCCAGTACCATGAATCTCTATCAGTAAGAGAACTATTAAGGTTTCAGGGGTCTATGTCAGGCTGGAGAGAGGCTATTTTCTTGTTTTTTGGGGTTTTTTGGCGTTTTGTTTTGTTTTTTTAATTGGGGTTGGGTTAACGATGAGAATTGGTTGTTGGAATACTGAGTTATCACCACATCTGAATCTTAAATGTACACACAGGACCCGCTACACTATCTGGTTTATATTTGTTAGTTTACATTTTCTTTTGGATTAACATAAACATATTGAGACAGCATAATGCATGCCCTGTTTTTACAGTCATTTTGTTAGGTGTAGTGCTTTGCCATGGATAAGGTTTAATGACTACCTGGAGCAATAGTTTTCTCTTCTCTTTGTTTTTTGTATGTAAGACTCTAAACTATTCCCATTCCTCCATCTCTTGCAATTACAGTAACTCCTCACTTAAAGTCATCCTGGTTAACATTTTTGTTACGTTGCTGATCAATTAGAGAATATGCTCGTTTAAAGTTGTGCAATGCTCCCTTATAACATTGTTTGGCAGCAGCCTGCTTTGTCCACTGCTTGCAGGAAGAGCAGCCCGTTGGAGTGAGCTGGTGGGGGCTTGGAACCAGGGTGGGCTGGCAGCCCCCCATCAGCTCCGCGCTCCCCTAAGTTCCCTGTGCGGCAGCCGCCCAGCAGGCTGTCAATTGCTGGGCAGTTCAGCTGTCCCACCCCCACTGCCGTGTGGTGCTCCTGTCCTCTCACTTGGAGTTGCTCCTGGGAGCCTCCTGCTTGCTGTGCGGGGGACAATGGGGGGGGGGAAAGAGGGGTGCTAATGTCAGGGTGTCCCCCTCCCCCATGCTCCTGCCCCCCGCTCCTTTACCCCATCTCTGTAGAGCAGGGGGAGACACAACAGGGCTCTGGACAGAGGGAGCTTGCTGGCAGCAGCTGCTGTCTCAACTTGCTGATCTACTTAAAAAGGCAGTGAACTTAGAGCGGGGTCAGCGTACTTAAAGGGGCAATGCCTCTCTCTCTCACACACACACTCACACTCACACACACACACACGGTGTGTGTCTGTCTCTGTCTGCCATGCTGTCTCCCCTCCCTCCATTCATGCTGCCTTGTAGAGTGTGAGGCTACATTAAAAACAATGTGTTAACCCTTGAGGACTCAGCCGAGTGCTAGTTCATCATTTAGGAGTAAGACATTTCTTGGGAAATATCCTACCCTCTTCCACCCTCTGACTTCACCACCTCAACCAAGCTTCACAATCATCATTGCTATGTACAATATTAAATTGTCTGGTGAAATTTTTTTCCCTGGAACTTAACCTCCCCCTCCCCCGTTACATTAATTCTTATGGGGAAATTGGATTCACTTAACATCATTTTGCTTAAAGTCGCATTTTTCAGGAACATAACTACAATGTTAAGCAAGGAGTTAGCAGAACATGTGGTAGAGGATGAATTTCATATTCTGGGGAGGGTCCTGGTACCACCCATCCTGGTATGTAGGTGGGATAGTTTAACAGGGTTCAGAAGCCTGCCTTGGCCTAGATTCCTCAGCCAGACTTTGCCAATCCCTAGAACCATACCTGAACCAAACTATTTTCAAATGAAAGTTCAAAATGTTCTGTTAAGTACACCTCTCTTGCCCACCAGGAATGAAGTAATTTGCTTTGGCAACTATCTTTGCTTTGTTACAATAAGAAATAGTGAGCAATTCTTGAAATCTCATTCTGTTTGTTGGGGATAAAAAATATTCTATGCTAATATGATCCTTTTCATCCAAAAGGATCCAAAACATTTTACAGACTGTATACAGTATGTACCACTGAAATGCAACCAGCATTCGGGTGGGAGGGACAGCAGCAACCAACAATTGTACAGCACCCTGTATAGCAGCATGGAAAGAAGGGGAAATTTTGGCCAGGGACACAGAGCCAAACTTCACTTTTATGAAAAATGACATACTTACATTCAAGAGAAGAGCAAGTGGAACCTCATTTTTAAAGGTTTCATTCTATGATACCTCCCCCACTCCTCCATCTCACACACACACACAGAGTAAAGTTCATGGAACTCATTTTATCTGTCTTGGAAGAATAAAGGGCGGACACAGTCCTGCTGAGAGTTGAGCCAGTAGTTCTGTTTAGCTTAGGGGTTTACATGTTAACCTCTCACCTTTATCTGAGAGCTTGTACCTAACAGTGCTCCAGATTTAAGAAGCAGTCTTAAACAGACGGCACATTTGAGTGCTGCTGGTAATGGTCCGGGTGAGCTGGAAGCAGTCCAAAGTGGAAATAATAAAAACAAAAAACCTGGCCTGCTCCTCTCTGAGGTTTCAGGCTGGATGGGGGAGATGACCAATTTTTCTCTAATTGGAAACCAATCTTTTAGAAAACAAGTTTGGGCTCCCATACTAATCTCTCACCTCATGACAGCTGTTCATTAACTCGTATTTGTAGAGCTTAGGGTCAGGGTATTTGTGTATATAAGCTAAGCTTCCTTATCTTTCTGTTATGGAATACCTTTCAGAAAGGCAGGATTGTGTTAGCACAGCACTTTGCATTTTGTCAGCTTTCTTCTGAACTTCCACACACAGTTCTTACAATGCAAGAAAGATAGTCTATCTTGCCTTTATATATACTAGCAAAAGCCTCTGTAAATCATTAGCTTTAAAATAGTTTGCTTAAAAATAACCCCCTCTATAGAAAGATAGTGTGAATGTACTTCTAATCAAAACTTTTGTGAAACATTTAAAAATACGGAATGTTAAATTCCAAAAAAATTGGAAGTTAGAAAACTTCCATTCAATATTAATTTTAAAAAAAATTGGGATTAGCATTATTAAAATATCTAGAAATTGTAACTTTGGCCCTTAGGACCCTTTATTTGATTCTGATTCGGGGAGAGCTGACAGGAGGTTTTAAGCTTTATTGTGCTAAGTCAAAAGTAGAGTTGAACAAATAATTCAAATAGTTTATCTTAGCTTCTGGCTCCTCTTTCTGTGGGGTACATAAATCATGATTTTGTTATTTTTAAAAAAAATTATTCATCACATTCTTCTGTGAATTTTATTAACTGTTGGTTGATCGCTAACAGCCCTCTGAAAGTTTTCTGTGATCAAACAGTGTTGATTAGTTAAGATTGGCCAGATAAATCACATGGTACTATTTCTGTTCTGGCTGTGCACACAAGCAATTCCAACCCAGCCACTTGCATGAGTGAATTTAAAGACATTTATATGAATAGAAGAGTTCAAAGTACTTAATAGGGCAGCAGTCCTCAATATGTGCAGTTATATTTCCTTCTGGACATATAAAAAGAGAAGTGGTTTAAAAGTATTCCCAGCCTCGAACAAACAAAATCCTATCATCCCAACTCAATGCTCAGAATTCCTAATATTGCAATGTTGGTATTAATTTCTGGTGCAAATAATGATCACATCCACAGTGACAAGTATGTCAAAATCTGGAAAAGGAATGGTGCAGCAGGTGTGGAATGTCAGCAATATTGTTGGATACATAATTAATTAGTGGAGTAATGAGAACATTTTTGGTGGCTCAGAGACCTACACAGATTAGTAAACCGAGAGGGCTGTCTGTCTCTCTACTTCTCCAACCCACTTGATTTTGTCAGGTTCTCCCACTGTTTTTATTTGAACAAGGATTTCTAAAGCAAACAATTAAATGATCACATAAAATTCCATGGGATACACATTAATGCATGTGCAGATAATAAAAACTAAAAAGTGCCTGTAAAATTCTGCCCTCTACCTGTGCACTCAAATCAAAAATTTTCTTGATCTCAAAGAGTTCTGCATACTTAACAAACTCTTCGTATGCAGTAGAGCTACATAGGGGGAATCAGAGAAGAGAATCTTGTTCTAATGATATGGGAATATTATACTTGCTTGAATGAACAGTTATAATTTATTAAAATACAGTATTTAGATTTTTTACTATATTGATGTTTTGATTTATCTTGTTAAATTCAGAGAGAATAGTTCTTCATTTGATATAAACCACTCTATATTACAGTATATAGGCAGGGCTAATAGCACAACCTTTTATTAAGGTTGCCCAATACTCTCCATTATAAGACTCTCTTTTCAGTTGCTTATAACTTTGTAAGACTGTAACTGTTTGGGCTGAAATTTTACATGCCAGATGCTTGCATCTGGCAGAGTTTTCTTTGAAAAATTTCAGCCAAAATTATTAAGACACTTACAAGAATGAGGCTAGGGAATACTACATTGTTTTGCACAAGTTAAAAAAAATTCTGGTGACTTTTTCTTTGAAAAGCTCAGGTACCCCCATGCATTGGAGCAGGAAGCTGAAATGTAGCAGGGGGCTGACCTTTGTGGAAGAGCTATGTCTTTTGCCATCCCTGTGAAAATCCACCTCTATTTGGTCAAGATATAAGTAGGGCCCTGCCAAATTGACAGGTCATAGGATTTTGGTCAATTTCACATTCATAGGATTTTAAAAATAGTAAATTTCATGATTTCATCTATTTAAATCTGCAATTTCATGGTGTTGTAATTTTAGGGGTCCTGACCCATAAAGGAGTTGGGGTGGGGGTTGCAAGGTTATTGTAGGGGTGGTTACAGTACTGCTATCCTTATCTGCGCTGCTGGTGCTGGTGGTGCTGCCGCCTTCAGAGCTGGGCAGCTGGAGAGCGGTGGCTGCTGGCCAGGAGCCCAGTTCTGAAGTCAGAGCCACCGCAAGCAGCAGCACAGACGCAAGGATGGCATGGTATGGTATTGCCACCCTTACTTCTGCACTGCTACTGGCGAAGCACTGCCTTCAGAGCTGGATGCCCAGCTAATAGCCGCCACTCTCCAGCTGCCCAGATCTGAAGACAGCACAAAAGTAATGGTGACAATACTGCGACCCCCCCCCATCCCCCCAAAATAACCTTGTGACCCCCGCCCCACAGCTCTCTTTTGGTCAGGACCCCCAATTTGAGAAATGCTGGTCTCCCCTGTGAAATCTGTATAGTATAGGGTAAAAGCACACAAAAGTCCAGATTTCACAGGGAGAGACCAGATTTCATGGTCCGTGACACCTTTTTTCATGGCTGTGAATTTGGTAGGCCCTACTTATCAGTCTTTGAAAAATCACAGTGTGCACATGCTCAATAAAGACATCTTAGATTTTAACAGTTGTATTCCCCAAAGGTTCTGTCCATATGGTGCAGGGCTTTCCTTGCAATTGCAGTTTTGGGCTGCTGCAGGCCATGCTTGGTCTGGGCACCTGGACTGGGAACATGGAGACTGCCTGTCCTGTGCTCTCCATGATGACCTCCCTTCCCGTTGCCCGCCAAGCTCAGGCAGCCTGGAGGAAGAAGCTGCATGAGTCGAATGCAGAGGGGACAAGAGCCGGACATGGGCGGGTGAAGAATAGATTGGGACAAGTAGCCTGGGAAGGAGAGGGGGTGGAAGCTGGAACTGAAACTGAGAAAAATAGTATGTGTTAATGTAAATTAAAGACTGTATCATAATGCATACACACATGGGGGATGAATTTAGGTTGCAAGGTAACTGTAATTTTGGCATTTCCTAACTTCTGAGTGCCTGACCTTGCAACCTTAAAAATGTGTAATGGAGGGATTTTTGTGTGTAATTATTTAACTTCAGATGCTTTTACTGATGCTTGAATGTCTAAGGTTTGACAGTTTGTGATTTTTATTATGTTTTAGATTATAGGTTGCCAAGTCAGGAGAGAGCCATTGGATTCTACTGAACGATATACTCGTTGGATCAATAATCTGACACCTGGACAACTTCTTACACAGGTATTCTTGTTTCAGTTGTGATTCAATCTGTGATGCTAACGCAGTAGACAGAAAGGCTTGTTTAGTTGTGTTTTTCCATTCACTAATGATACTTGGTGCTGATCAGAGTTGTCCTTTGAGAAACTAAAGGCAAAAATACTTTTAAAAACTCCAACAGATATTTGACTGAATGGAAATTATAGAAATATATTATTAAATCTTTTGTTTTAATATACCCATTAAAAGTATAATAATAGTGCCTGTAATTGGAAAAAATGCCTTTGGAGTGTATGGTTATTGCATAGTGATGACCTTACTCTTGAGAAGGTTGAAGCTATTTCACTTTTTCTTTTAGCATACATATTTAAATAAGAGAAAAAAATGCTCTATCCTAAGGAGATTTTAGTTGTAACATTACATCCTGATAATATAAATAATGTGTGTGTATATATATATGTATGTATATATTTAGTTAACTTTTGCTGGTGATATTTTTAAAATAGTATTTTTTGAAGGCTTAAACACAGGTTGCATTATCCTTGTTTTTAAGTACGACGCATCTTGTGCAACTAAAGACAGCAGACTAGGCTTTAAAAGAGATTGTTTCATTAGGCGGATGGCCAACTCTGAACTAAAAGTGTCTTTGGCAAAAACAAGTTAAACTGTGGAAGAAATCAGTCCAGTTTGTAGAAGAATGTGTGTGCTAAGTATTATAAGACGTCTAATGGGTGGTTAGCGAAAGACTGCCCTAGCGTGCATTAAAAAGCGCATATTTTGGGCTTGGTTTTTGTGGTGTTATAGCAGGAAGACATTTGTTTTTAATTTTACTAGGTTTAAGTGGCTCAAGAGATGAATACACCCTTGTTTGTTAGATTTCATATTGTAAACTCAATTGCATTCCCCACTGCCATAACCCTAAAGACAGACATACAGCCTCTGGAGTGGTAAGCATAACACAGAGAGGAATCCATAGAGCTCCTTTAAGATCTGCAGTGGAAACCGTTGAAATGCACAATAACAGATAATCATAGGTTTGAAATATGAAACAGAGTATTTTGTTCTAAAGGACAATAATTTTATTATATAGAACTACAAAGTAAAGTGCCAATGGTGTCGTACATCAGTGTGTCTGAAAAAAAGTTGCATGGGGGATTGCTCAACTCTGTTTTGGAAAGGATGTGGTTATAGGGGTCATTCATACATGTTTGGTGGTCCTGCCCTGCAATAATAAAACATTAGTCTCAGATTGTTAATCAAGTAAAAATGGTAAAAGAAAAACAGTTACCAATGGAATATTTGGTGTTGACTTTAGGTTTGGCAGTAGAAGAGGCTTATGAGTTGAGAAATACCGTATGCCTCTGACAGTTCAGCCGTGGGATGCATGATCACAACACACAGTTGGAAGTGATGGGGAAAAAGGCCCATGGCTTAAGGACTGATCCCACACCCATTGAAATATTTCCATTGACTTCAAATGAATTTTGGATTGAGTCGTTAATGAACTGGTAAAAAAGTTAAGCCCACTGCAACCCTAAGGGCTGTATACAGTACCATCATTTTTTTCAAGGTCTGATGGTGCTGATAGATTCTATAACTAAATGATGATGATTGAAAATTGTGTCAAATTTCCTTTTATCTCAGGCCCTGATATCACACCATTGACATGACTGAAATTTTTGCCATTGATTTCAATTAGAGTAGAATTAGGGCCTTAACATTTTCTCTCTTCATATTGGTTTTTGCATGAGTTGAAAGTTGGAAAAAGAAATGGGAAAACCAAGCCAGCTCTTTTCTAATATTCACAGGATGATTCTGTTATTTATTATGGGATTTAGTTTGTTATGAATGCCTTGTCTGTCTTTTGTTTTTATTTTCTTTGAAAAAGTAAATAAACTTCAAGAAAATTATAGTTTCACTTCTGGGCCTTTAATAAGAGATTTGTTGAATCTCTGAGATGAGCAATCCTTCAGGAAATGCAGGAAAATTGGCTTTAATTTACAGTATATCGTTTCCAGCCATTTCCTGTACTGAGGGGCTCTTTTCATCTGTGTCTGCGCTCAGTGCTCAGCACTTTTCAGCTGTTTCTGCTACACTACTGTATTTTATAGAGATGAACTAATTGTGCCATATATTGGGAAATTAAACCACTGAACTGCAAAGTGGAGGCCCTCTAACATGCTGTCACTACCATGTAGTTGTCTGTATAGCATTCATGATTTTGAAGAAAAAAAACCCCTTCCTCTTTTAAAGCAATTGCTTTATCTACTCCAGTGCTCCACAATGATCTGAGTCCAGTTGCAAATAGTTTGTAGATGTTTTTTTTTAGGAGAATCTGACCTGGGTGGTTCAGATAAATGGTTTCTCCAGCAATGCTCATGATGAGAGAGTTGCAATTTTAATAGATTCGTTTTGTGATGGGAATTCTGAAATACGTTTCTGAGCCATGCAAACTTTGCCCATTAAAGAAATGAATGAAATAGCATTCTAAATTCATATGTTTATGTTAAAAGTCTGATTTTTAAACTGACAAAAGCCAAGGAATTCAGGATGCAAGCTGAAATTCAAACTTCACCTCTCTCTTGTGCATGAGTGTCAGCGGTTTCCATTTTGTGCCATGTGAGTTAATCCCAGATTTCTGGGTTGAGTGCCCTCTCTTCTCAGTCTGGTGGAGGCATTCAGTACAAAAATGCTTTTTCATTTTAATTTTTATTTTCCCCTTTGTGATGTACTCCTGGTTCACTAAATATATCCCACAGTGCATCATTTTGTGACATTCCAAATACCATAAATGTAATTGAATCCCAATATACTTCATGGTATTTATAATGTCACAGAATATATGTTCTGGGCTATTTTCAGGGAACTGGAGAGTACCAAGAGAGCACAATCGATGGTGAAAAACACCTTTTGAAAGGTTAGTTAATATTTATTTCTTTGCTAATTGCCCCCACCACCTCTTTAGTGGGGGTAATCATCACAGAAATCTGGGATTAATTTAGTTTTCATTTCTTTTTTTGTAGATCAGCATTTACTTCTGTTTAAAAGATATTTGTACACTATTTTTATTGTAATTTAAGGGTGGAGATGGTAATTAAGGGATTAAATAGTATACTCTGTATACTGTAGATATGCATTTTCAGATACATTATTACATGGATTATAAACATTTATAGAGGGTTTTTTTAATGTTTCCTTCTGACCCAATAGATGCCAAGTTTTTAGACTCTTATGGCCATATATGTAATTGAATCACACTAACAGCCACAGGACGAAACACATAAATTAATATTAAAGGACTTAGTTGTTTTAATATGCTGCTTTGGAAACTGGAAAAAATTGCAGATTAAAAAGAATCCTACAGGACCTCTAAATCAGATCCATTTATGAAATTTTGTTGCAGTCTGATCTGGAGATATATAAACTGAAAACTTTACTGAACCTTATAAGTCAAAACACTTATCTGAGTGGTTTTTAATGTTAGTTTAAATTATGCAAATAGTATTTTTAGTAAGTACTTTCTAAAATGTTGTTTTTGACTCTGAGCAATATAGTTTAACTCAGATCCAAGCCTGTTCAACAATTGCCCAGTTAGATCTTTGACAGAACAAGCTATAATGGCTCTATCTCTACATGGACCCTAACAGCTCAATATTGCTCCCTGAAACATAATGCATATGGCTGCTTATCTTAGAAAATTCTTTCTGAGTTGACTGGATTTAGAATCTTTTCAGAGATGACTGTTGGATTGTAACTTTTAACTGTATATTCATACCACACCTGTGGGTACAATTTAGTAGTTTTCTGATTTCTCTGGATCATCTGACAGAGGGGCAGGATATAGCACATTGGGATTCATTAACGTGCAACTTTCTATTCCATTAGAGCCAACTGCTGGATTCACCCAACAGATTGCTAAAGCTGCCAATCTGACTCAAGAAGCTTTTTGTGCATCCTGCTACAGATCTTAGGGGGTTCTGAATTACTCTTGAATAAAAGTCATAGTGTGACATATTTGTAATTGACTTTGGTATTGGGTTGAATTAAAACATGGTGCCTTTATTTATTTAAGCCATTGCATCTGTCTTAAATATGTTCTGGAGTCCAAGTAGTGGCTTTATTAATGCTGAGGAATGATTTCAAGTATGTCTTTAGAGCAAGAATTGAAGCAAATGAGCTAAAAGCTTGAAAGAAAAGATATAGCCATTCACAATGGTGTTGCTCATCATTGCTAGTAAAGACTGAAGTGGGGCTGAGAAAGAGACTTTCTGATTGTAGATTAACAATGGTACTGTTGTTGAAAATTAGACCCCTATGGACTTTCTCAGGAGAAGGTATACGTGAAGCAGAAAAGCCAGATTTTTTTTTTTTTGGAACATTCAACATTTGCTTTAAGACAACTATTATGTTTGGTCAGCTAAGGTTTTGTTTGTTTTTATTTTGTTCCCCTCTGCCCTCTCCATTCTCTGATGTGTCCAAAAACTAAGTTTATAGTGAAGTCCTATGAGTTTTGGCCTGGGCAAATGTAGCTGAAGTTACAAACTGTATGGTTAGAATGCATTGCATTAAACTGTCTGGGCCTAACTAAACATGTACAATAAAAGAAAATTATTTAGCAGCTTCATTTTTCTTCTCGCCTGCAGAGCATCATGAAAAAAAACACACAGGATTGTCAGTGGTTTTATATTTACTTCAGAAACTATACGTCCAAGGGGCTCTTAGGAGTCCTAGGGAGTGCAGAGCACCTAATGAGAAGTACTTACCCACATCTGTGGACTGAAAGCATAATTGGAGCTTCTTAATGAGGCACTGTATAAAGGCATCTCTGGGTTAAATATTCTTGAACTTTTAGAAAGAGATCTGCAATAGCTCAAAATTATTTAAATTTTCACTTATTATTTCAACATTTTTGTTTGGACCTAAAGATGTTCTACAGGAAAAAAAATGGATATTGCAAAATCTTTTGACTTTGTATGGTTTCTTCGTTTATTGTTGAAAAGAAATCAAGTCAGTTTCAGACCTAGTACAAGCATTTGCAGATCCATTAACTTCAATTAGCTATCAGTTCTTATACCAGCTTTGAATTTGATTCATAATTTAATACTTAAATGTTTATAATAGAAACATTGCAATATACTATGAAAACAACTCAAAATACTCCCTTTGGATTGGCTCCTTGTTCCAAAAGGTTCTTGGTAGCTGTGACATATTGGCGTGATGCATGATGTGAAGTTTCAAAGAATTATGAAATGAACCTGATCGACACTGAAATGCTTGGAGTCTATGGATCAGTTTATACCAGCTGAGTCTCTGCTCTGGTATCTTCAGATGTTAATCTTACACAGTATAGAACCAAATTGGTTTACATTTTGTAGGTGTTCGTTTTTTTTTTCCAAAATGTCTTGGTGAATCTTTGAGAGCTGTGTTCTGGGGCAGTAGATGCTAAAAGTAAGGAGAAACAGACCAATTGTAAACTTTTCAAAAGTATCTACATCCCATTTGCCTAAATGATGTGGGTGCTTAGCCTCAGTCTCATTGAAAGACAGTGGGACTTGGGAGCCTAAGTGCCTAAGTTCTTTTAGGAAATGGAATTTAAGCTCCTAATTCACTTACGTGCGTTTGAAAATGTAACTATAAATGTTTCAAAAACCTCAACAAGCTAAACTACTCTGAACACCACCTTCTAATTGACTTAGATCTAGGAATGCATTACACCTCGGACATTTTGTGAACTGAACTAAAAAACTTACAGCTTTTGAAACGTTAAATGTTACTGAGTGTTCATTTATGGTTGTTTGATCTTTTATAGTTAGCTTGTTGATATGTTACCTTACAAATAGGGCTGTCAAGCAATTAAAAAAAATTAATCGCGATTAATCGCACTGTTAAACAATAATAGAATAACATTTATTTAAATATTTTTGGATGTTTTCTACATTTTCAAATATATTGATTTCAATTACAACACAGAATACAAAGTGTACAGTGCTCACTTTACATTTATTTTTGATTACAAGTATTTGCACTGTAAAAAAACAAAATAAATAGTATTTTACAATTCACCTAATACAAGTACTGTAATGCAATCTCGTTACCTTGAAAGTTGAACTTACAAATGTAGAATTATGTAACAAAAAAAAACGCATTAAAAAATAAAATAATATAAAATAGTAGAGCCTGCAAGTCCACTCAGGCCTACTTCTTGTTCAGCCAATCACAAAGACAAACAAGTTTGTTTACATTTACAAGAGATAATGCTGCCCTCTTCTTATTTACAATGTCACCAGAAAGTGAGAACAGGTATTTGCATGACACTTTTGTAGCTGGCATTGCAAGGTATTTACATGCCAGATATACGAAACATTTGTATGCCCGTTCATGCTTCAGCTACCATTCCAGAGGACTTATAGGCTCTGAAGTTTTATATTGTTTTGTTTTTTCAGTGCAGTTATATAACAAAAAAAATACATTTGTAAATTGTGCTTTCATGACAAGATTGCATTACAGTACTTGAATAAAGTGAATTGAAAAATACTGTTTCTTTTATCATTTTAGTGCAAATATTTGTAATAAAATAATATACACTTGATTTCAATTACAACACAGACTACAATATATATGAAAATGTAGAAAAACATTCAAAATATTTAATAAATTTCAATTGGTATTCTATTGTTTAACAATGCGATTAAAACTGAGATTAATCGCGATGAATTTTTTTGAGTTAATCGCATGAGTTAACTGCAATTAACTGACAGGCCTACATACAAATGAACAGACTTTAATCTTATTTTTGGGCTCTTATCCCATTGCCTCTGTACCTTGAGGAGACTGATTTTGCCTAACAGATAAGGAATGACTTAAAAATAAGTTTTTGTCTTCAAATGGTAGCTGGAATAATAAAGTGATCTTAACATTTTTATCTTCAAAAGATAAACTACTGTAAATCCAAAAGTTGCCAAATAATCAGATGCTGTTTGGTTTTCAGTCAGTTCTTTTATGAGAGCCCAGTACAGATACACCCTAAACTTCCTGTAATTTTCTTTCTTCATGAGTTTGAAAGTCAAAATGCTGATTCCACAGATAACAGAAACATCCTTGCAGTTAATTTTAATGAAAAATGCTAGCTTCAGCCATGAGTTCACTATTTTTAATTTTATTGAAGCTCTCTATTTTAATTTGACTAAGAGGAAAAATACTTCATTCTACCTGTTGCAACCAAGCACAGTATAGTGCATATTCTCACATTGAATAATATGCATGAATACTTAAAATAATTTGCTTTTAAGAAAAATTTCAGCCAAAAAATTGGTCTAGTTTCAGAGCTGTTTTTTTTTTTTCCCCCCCCCAAGGCTTCTGCATTTCAGGAGCCCAGACACTTAAGAATTGTTTAGTGATGGTTTACTCCTTAGTGGAAGATAACTCATTTGCCATGTTTGTTTAGTCTACATTTCAGCTTCTGTTGGGTAAAAATCAGTGGAATCATAGAATCATAGAAACATAGAATATCAGGGTTGGAAGGGACCCCAGAAGGTCATCTAGTCCAACCCCCTGCTCGAAGCAGGACCAATTCCCAGTTAAATCATCCCAGCCAGGGCTTTGTCAAGCCTGACCTTAAAAACCTCTAAGGAAGGAGATTCTACCACCTCCCTAGGTAACGCATTCCAGTGTTTCACCACCCTCTTAGTGAAAAAGTTTTTCCTAATATCCAATCTAAACCTCCCCCATTGCAACTTGAGACCATTACTCCTCATTTTGACCAGATTTTCAAAAGAGCTCAGTACCTGGTACTTCCTGTATTTTTCATTGGAGCCACTGAGTACAGTTGAAAAACTGTTCTGGTGATTTTATCAGCTCCTGCTATGTTGCTGCACAGTGCTTTCAGCAAAGCTCACTGTTCTAAATTAAATTAGAATCACCAAACTACTTCCTGGTGAAAACAACTTTGGTATATGGAGACCTGTGTCTCAGCTTGTATCTTCATAGCTATCTAGCTTAAACTGTGGTGCCGATCACTATAATATCTGAGAGCAGGGAGCATCACTTGCCAAATTGGACAGTAGGTCAAAAAAGCAGGGACACCTGAAGTTGTTGAGTTGATTTGTAGCAAACAGTATTTTAGTTTCATACTCAAATCTTTAAAGAAGCGTCAATTTAGCATGTTTAATACCTGTCTTTGTCGTTCTCACTGTTTTAATTGCTTGGGTAGTCAGGATTGCTTTCTTTTAAGGCACAGTTACATCAGCCTGTTCCTTTCATCAGTACTAAAAGTATGTACAATATTAATGCAGTTTTTAAAAAATGTAGTTTTTTTTGCATGTGGTAAAGAAAACAAGTTCTAACCCAGTCTTAAAATTTTTGGGCACAAGAGCCTGGTCCTGTGGGGTGTTTTTTCAGCAATCCTAATTTCTTTCAATGTGAATGTGATTAGTACCATGCAGGGCTTGGATCAAGATTAATAGTTAAATTTCTAAGGGGTTTGCACTGGTTAAATGCAGCTGTGAATGCTGTGTCCTTTTTCCAAGGTAGTAGATATTTGTGTGTTAAAATATGTAGATAGCATGATCTTAAAGATGATTAGCATACATTTAGTTCATCTAAAGTACAGACTGTATATGCAGATCACATTTTGAGAACAAGGATGTCAGAGAAGGTGGGGCAGGCATGTGGTTAGCAGGAGGATAGCCAAGCCATAGCCCAAACGGAAATCTGAGCAGTTGCAGTGCATGGGGTGTATAACGAGGAAGGAAATGGTCTTGCATCTGGCTGCTAGTCTAATTCTTGGTCCTTTGCCACCTCGCTGGCTATGATGTGGGTGGATTTAACCTTTACATCACTTTCAATGCCTGCCGCCTACAAAGTTAAAAAAAGGAAGTGGGGAGAGAAGTGTACAACCGGCATGTTTCATGAACTTATTTTAAAAAATGATATGTTACCAAAATGGCTAATTTTTTGACTATGCTAAATGAAGTATCACGTTAGTCGCTGCTGCTAGCTGCAGTTGTTTTTTGTTTTATTTTGTTAAAGATCTAGTGAAATAGAAACTCTGCAAAATGCTGAGGATTTGCTTTTTAATTGACAGATTTTAAGTGTTTAAAATAATTTCCCATGCTTTATGGCTCTAGGACCTGTTCAGCTTACTGGACTGGCCATAAAGTGCACCTGTTAACATAAAGAATGAATATTTGCAAGAGCCTATGGAAGGCTTTGTACAAGTGCAAAGTATTATTTCTTCTAGTGGTGTGTACACCCCTGTTTGCTCACAGGATTTTCTTTACTCTTCATTATTCATTAACCACCTAAAGGCCTTAAAATGTGATGTTACAATATTAAAATTTATAGTAGTGGTCATTTTCAGGATGGAATGGTTGTTAGGTTTCTTAGACCAGTAAAACAAATAAACAAAACAAAACAGGAATCCTAGTGTTTGAGTACTGATTAATATTAAAATTTTTACTTCAAGTTTGTTCTCTGTGACTTGGGCCTGATCTATTCTTAAAAGCTTTCCTAGTATAACTATTTGAGTTAGGGGTGTGATTTTTTTATAACATGTATGAGTAGAAAAAGTGTTTTTAGGAAGTGAAATTTGAAAACAAATAACAAATGCAATCAGTGCAGTCTCCATTGTGTTATTTATTTTGATATTAAATTCCATTCATATTTTATTGGTTCCAAAATATCAATTTTTAGTGTGTCACAATGTTTTGCATTGAAAATGCATAAATGCATTGTAGAAGATGTTGGAGAGATGAGGAAGTTGGAGGTTATAGCAGCTGGGCAGGGGGACAGCTGGCGCTTTTGGGACACAAGAAGCTATGGGAATGGGTTTCTCAGTTATAACAAGAAAAGGAGTACTTGTGGCACCTTAGAGATTAGCTGATTTATTTGAGCATAAGCTTTCGTGAGCTACAGCTCACTTCATCGGATGCATCGGATGCTGTAGCTCACGAAAGCTTATGCTCAAATAAATTGGTTAGTCTCTAAGGTGCCACTAGTACTCCTTTTCTTTTTGCAAATACAGACTAACACGGCTGCTACTCTGAAACCTGTCAGTTATAACAAGGCCCCTTTGCATGACTCAGCCAGTTATACCCAGCTGGCCTCTTTACATTGCCAGAGTGGTATAACTGAGACACAGGGTACATCTACACTTGGAGCTGGGATTGTGATTCACAGCTTGATGAGACATACTTGTGTTAGCTCTCATTGAGCTAGCATGCTAAAATAGATTCTAGCCGTGGCAGCACTATGGAGGGAGGAGCTAGCCATTCCCAGTGCGAGCTTCTGGTCTTGGATGGGCATGCACTCGAGGCAGCTAGTCTCTCCTTCCACTCTCGCTGCCATGGCTATGTTCTATTTATAGTGTGCTAGCTCAATGAGAGCTAGTGTTAGTATGTCATCTCGAGCTGGGAATTGCACTCCCAGCTCAAACTGTAGCTATAGCCAATGGCCCATCAGTTTTAAAACAATGAATGCTAATATTGTGGAACACAATTTTTCTACAACTTTACAAAGAAGGGCTATGATGCTGAGATTTGAGCACCCATATAATGGCATTCCATATAGAACTTCCACCCCATTCCCTTTTGTCATGTTTTGTCTCCATTTCTGAAAGCCTGGAGATATTTGTTAATTATAAACTCTTTGGGACAGTTTCTTGTCTTTTTTTGTGTACTGTGCAACACCAAATAGATTATTGACACTTAAAATTAATGAGGTGGGTCCAAGCTGCCTTTTGTTTTGCTCCACCTGTTGTTGGCATTGGTGAGTACCACTACTAGTGGACATTTAACATTTCAAGGTGTCTCCATGCAATGAGGAAATGTGGCATCAATCCTTTTATCTTTTACTTGAGTAATTAACTAAGGGACTGTTTTCATGGGATACTCTGTCTACAGTGACAGTTGACCTGTAGTATTTGGTCAAAAATGAAGGGGCATCAGGAATGGCCCATGGGACTAGAAAATCAGTTGTTGGTCAGCCAGAACTATGCACCACAAATCTAACTCAGGAATCTAGCTACTGAGGTTGCTAGATCTGCAGATTCAATGCTGATTCCTTTTCCATGAAAGAGTTTCCAACACCCTGAATCCCAGAGACTCAAGGATGACAAAATAGAAACCTTTCTGAACCTTCAGCAGGAGGAAGGCAGAGGGGCTGGAATTTTCAAAGGGGCCTAAGGGAGTTAAGTGCCTAGCTGCCATTGAAAGCCAGTGAGAGTTGGGCACTTAATTCCCTTAGGTCCCTTTGGAAATCTCAACCACGGTTCAGAAGATATACTCTACTTGGTGTTTTGCAGAACTCAATCTATGACTCTCTTCAAGCAGGGACTAATTTTCTTTGCAGAAATGTGGCCTGGCTTTGTTCATCAGCTTGGATACTAAGCAACAACAGTCCAGTTGCAAGGGAGATTCAGAAGATGTGATAAATGTTTACTGAGCAGAGGTGTTGCATGCTTGGTGAAATGATTAGAGGATTCAGGTTTATGTCAGAATTAGAAATATTGAAAGGTGATGCACTGAAATCTAGGTCCTAGTTCCCTATCTCAGTTCCCAACCTGTACTCTGGCTCAGAATAGGATATTTATGTTATTTCCCAAAGGAATTGCTTTGTTTTTTTTAAACACCAGTTAGGTGCAACTCTGAGCCAATGACTGGAAAATTTGCATCACATCCACTGCTACTTTTTCACACCTTCACTCACCAGATGAACAGTGAGAAACATCTTGGTTAAACCTACTTGCTCACAGCTTAATTGAAATTTACTTTAAAAAGTAAAACATGCCAAACCACAAAACTGAACTCTTTCATCTGCAGGAGACGCTTCTGCCTAACCATCTGTATGATTATTATGCTTTTTTTTTTTCTTTTTTTCATTTTATTTATTTATTTTTCAACAGTTTGGCCTCAGGTTTTGTACTGTGTGTTCTCCTTTGTGGTGTTGGATCATTGTCAGTGTATTCCACAGTGGTCTTTTATGCCATTTGTTAGGATTAATACAACAGTTATCAGATTTCACTCCCCCCTTTCCTTTTAGGTTTCACCTCTGTTCCCTCACAGGATTGTGTGTCTGTGATGGGGTCCCCGGCATGCAACTTGGACTATGGGACTTCTGAGCCTTCCAAACCCATCAGCCTGAGTTGTCTTTCACACTGTGATGCTACTGTCAAGTTACAAACCTCTGACAGGCACTGTACTTACTCAGCCATTCACAGGCAAGGATACACACAACTGAGTTACATGAATGATCTCCTAGCCACTCATGAACCATGCAATAGAGGGGCTCCAGCCAGTTCCCCCCAGTTCCAGCCCTACACCTCAGAACTGTGCCATCTTACGCTGCTCAATGCTTCCTTGGACAGTGTAAGTTCATTAATTAGTTTGCCATTCCTTCAGAGTGGAATGGACATACACTAGCCTTTGTAATCTGAGCTGAGATGTCCCAAGCAGTTCAACCAAAACCACTCTGTTTTAGGTAAAATATAAAAGAGATTTATTAACCACAGACAGAGATTTTAGGTGATTATAAGTAGCAGGCATAGATATCAAAGTTGGTTACCTAAAAAACAAAAATAAATTTGTAGTCTAAATTCTAATTTTGACTAAGCAAGATTTGAATCAAACAGTTTCTCACCCTAACAGGATAGTACAGTCAGCTTACAGTTCCTCAATACACAGACTGGACCCCTTTCCAGCCTGTGACCAATCTTCCCCAGTTCAAAGTCTTTGTCTTCCATTCATTCTTCTAGGTGTTGAGATGTGGGTGGGGGAAAGAAGCTAAGTGATGAGGTCATTCACTCTTTTTATACCTTCTTCTAGCTGCTAGAAAGATCCTTGCAGTGACGTGGGTTGGTCCACTCCCATGGCATAGGTGCCTTCTCTGAGGGCTAGTCTACCCTGGCAACGCTAAAGCGCTGCTGTGGTAGCTCTTTAGCATGGCTTGCGTGGTCGCGGTAGAGCGCTGGGAGACAGCTTTCCCAGAGCTCTAAAAAACCCATCTCCACAAGGGGCATAGCTACCAGCGCTGGGATTTAATTCTTTCAGATTTAATTCTTTTCTCCTGAATATTTTGTATCCATGCAGCTCTCTGCCTCTATATCATGATGGTTGGGATTCTTGAGATGTCTCCTTAATATTTTGGGAGACACCAAAATCACCAGTGGTAAATTGGTCATCAGGTGGCAGGTAACCAGATTGCAGAGGGCTTTCCTGCTGAGGACAAATGTCTTTCTAAAATGTGCTAGGAGCAAAAGTCATTCTGGTGTACTAAAGGTGGGTTTTGATTCCCTTTATATAGAATGCACTCAGGGTAAAAGATTAATATCTGTGCTATTTCAGTCTTCCATTGATAATGGGCTTATTAGGGCAAATATTTTCCTGGCAACTGTGCTCTGAATTCTGGTCCGAAGCCAGGGAGGAGCAACGGCTAACTGCAAGAGAATTAGCTGCTGGAATATCCTGGGAAATTCTTAAATTTAAACAACTAAATTTTTAATCAGAAAAGATGGTGAAGAGAGAAATAACAGTGAGGCTAGTTAATTTCCTAGGCTTTATGGTTAAACAGAGGTTGATAACTGTCTACTATGCAGCAAATACAAAAGATAATATTCCACCTGTGCTGTGGTTAGGGCTGGGTGAGGAAAACCCCCTCAGCCAAGTTTCATACCGCTTTATGTTCCAGTCTTGGAAAAATTCCAAACAAAATTTTCTCTGACATTACCACTCCCAGTCTTGATCTGTTCTTTCATTCATTTTCTCTCTGTTTTCTAGTGCTATTGCTGTGCAGAGCTGCTAACACAAACCCCACATCTAGGTAGCCAGTCAGTGCCACTGTGCATCTCAGCTGTCCTATATTTTCCCTTCTCTCTCTTTCTGCTTGTCTCTCTCTTTCTCTTATTATAGTATTAGATAGCATCCTCTAACTCGTTTACCTCTGTAATTGGCACTATGTCACCTGCTGGAATACAGTGTCCAAGTGTGGTATATACAATTCAAGAAGGATGCTGAAAAAATGGAGAGGGTTCAGAGAAGAGCTACAAGTTGGTGGAAGATTGGGAAACATGCCTTACGGTAAGAAACTCCAGGAACTCCTTAACTTAATAAAGAGAGGGTTAAAGTATGACTTGATCACAGTCTATAATTACCTAAATAAGGAACAGAAATTTGATTGCACTTCAATCTATAAAGGTATAATGAGATCCAATGGCTGGAAATTGAAGGTAGACAAATTTCATTAGGAATAAGGTTGCAAATATTTTAACAGTGAAGGTAATTAATCATTGGACCCACTCACCAAGAGTTGTGGTGGATTCTCCATCACTGGAAATTTTAAAATCAAGATTGGATGTTTTTTCTAAAAGATATGCTCCAATTGAAGCAGGAATTAATTCAAGAAAGTGCTATGGCCTGTGTTATCACAGGAAGTGAGTTTAGATGATAGTCAGCAACTATCATAGCAGTACCTAAAAGTTAGGCACGGAGTCACTTGGGCATGATAAAAGGCTAAGGACCTTAGTTAGAGGGAGACCCGTTAAAAGAAAGGAAGCTCCAGAGGAGGGGAGCTCCCAGGGAGCCTGAAACAGGCAAAAGCCATGCTCCTAGGATGTAGAGCCTGAATTTGATGAAGCTGTACTCCCAAGGGAGGGAGAATGAGCTAGGCAGAATCTGTGCTCCTGACGCAGGGAGCCTGAGTCCAGCAGAAGCTGAGCTCTTAGGGCAGGACTCCTGGGTTAAGCAGAACACAATCTCCTAGGTCAGAGAGCCTAAAGGAGGATCCTGGAAAGAGAGAGCTCTCTGGGGAGCCTACCATACCACAGAACCTGGAAGAAATGCTTCAGAGAAGGGGAGTCACTGTCAACAGACAGCCCACAGGGCTTGCCTAGTATTTGGAGAAGCCCTTGAGAGACCACAGTGGACCCCAACATCAGAGGAAGCCTCTACCCAGATGGCATTAGGAGACCTGAGGTGAGAGCAACCAGACAGAGAGCCTCAATGGAGACGAATACTGAACTCAATACAGATGACCGATAGACTGAGTGACTGAGTCCCTCGGCCAGGAAGTCAAGATAGAAAGCTGTCCTGTATGCCTGTGTGATGTTTTCTGTTAAACATTTCCTGTTCAATAAAGCAGACCATCTAGGGAGGGTGGTATTTATTACCTGAAGCTGGTCTTGACTTGTTTATACTCTGGTGGAGGGAACTTGGGGCAGGCTTCACCAGCCACACCACGTTCAACCAAAAAGGGATGCTCTGGCTGGACTGCACTACAACGGGCTTTGCCTCTAAATTTAAATTAGCATAGTAATGAAAGTATAGGTATGCTCCCTCTTTCTGAAGGCATACCGCAGTCATCTCACAAAGAAACACAAAAATATACACAGTAAGAGGAAAGCAATAATACTTTATGCACCAGTTGGCATACACCTTTTAAAAGGGGATACTGAACCTTTAAGCATTATTATCCTGTCAGCTATGAAACAGAACCAGACCCTCACAAAAGTGACTTTGTACAAGTTAACTGGTGTATAACCCACGAAAGCTGCTATTGCCGTCACCCAGTGTGCTGACAGGAAATAGTTGCTGCCTTGAGCCTTGATCTACCCACTTGAAACAGAGCTTGCTGGCTGACCACAGACCGGCCTCTGTTCCCTTTACATTGTGAACATCTGCTGTGCAGATCTACGAATAATTTTATGACAAAAAAAATTCTCTCCTACTGACTCCAAAGCTTTTTTACACACGTGTAATATGAGGCAGACTTTAAAAGAGATCCCGGTATGTTCACAGGTTAGGATTTACATTCTTTTAAAAACACCATAAAAATGGAATTCATGGTGGGACAAGCCGCTTTGTTGGCTGCTAGCTTTTAAAATCAGGTGGCTGGATAAATGTTGGCAGTGGCTGTAATCAGATAAATGTTGGCAGTGGCTGTAATCACCATTTTCAAACACTGTAAGTGCCGGGGGCAACCCATTTGTAGTGGGGCTCCATGGTAGCAGAAGCCACTGGCTGCAGTTCCACGGATTACTGCAGTTGATCCATGCTCAGCTGAAGCAGTGCTGAACTCATAAACATCTTACTCTTGAAGGGCGAGCATGTAGAACTGCAGCTGGCTGGCATCTAGCATCGGGATGGTGACTCTACTTTAGGTTACAAGAAATAATAAACTGGAAAACTCATTGCCAGAGTTATCACTTGGGAACTATACTGTTTCTCTGATTTCAAGTATGGTTGAGACACTCTAAGATTATAAAATTTAAATCATCAAATCTGATCAATTTCATTATTTGCATTTGTGGTCCTCCCAGAAGAAGTGAGTCATTAGCAGAGATGTGGATGGAAGTATGGGGATTCTGTTGCACTGAAATCACAAATTCATTCCATGCTTAAGAGAGCTTTATGAAAGGAGGAAATGAAATACGCACTGAGACTGCTGTCATTGGCTGAGCAAATGATACTAGAGTGGGAAAAATGAGGGACAAGATTCAAGGAGTATGTCAAAGCACATTTATGTTAGGCCCTTAAGGTTAAGGGTGAGAAATTTAAATTTGATATGGAGGGCAAAGTGAAGTCAGTGCAGGTCTATTGTCCCACACTTAGCACAACAGCAAAAATTAGGGAATGGAGCTGTTGTCAAAGAAGGTTAATTACAAAGGGTAAATTTTTCAAACGTGCTTAAGTTGCTTATGAACTTAAGTTCCATTTTCAAGAATAAGTTACTTTTGGGGATTACCCAGACCAGTAAGGGGTTCTCTCATGGTTAGCCTTATAACTTTGGGGGCCTTAATGGCACGCTGCTATGGCTCAGAGTCTTGACACCAGTAGCCAGTCTACAAACATAAACCAGTCTACAAACAATCTCACCCCTGGCTTTCACCAGTGTAGTTACTCTTTGCAGAGTGAAACCAATAGCCCTTCTGGTCCCATGTCTCCACAAATTGGTCTAGCCCAAGTTCTGAACTACCAGATGCTCGGACATTCCCCTTCACCCTCCCACACCGATCATCACCCCCAAAGGAGTGAAATCTGTTCCCCAGTTATCAGTTCACTTTGGGACACATGCACCACACAGTTTGTATAACAGAGACCTGTTTGGAGTTTATTTAACAGAAAAAGGTTTATTTAACAGAAAATCCACAGATTCAAAATGAAATGGCTAAGGGGAAGCAAACACACACAAACTGTGCAGAAAATAAACAAAAATGCAACCTCAGATTTTACACTTATATTAGAAAAGGGATTTTTATCTAATATATGGTACCTATTGCCTTTGCTCAGTTTCCCAGTGTGCCCTCTGTCATAGAGTGGATCCAGTGTTTCACAGATAGCATCTCGCCTAGATACTGCCCTTCAGTTTCTGGTTAGCCTTCACTTCTGGATAGCCTTTCCTTTTAATAGAGTTTGGAGGGGTTTTGTCCTTTCTTTCAGACTGTGGTGATTCATGGTGAGGGAAATTCCCTTCTTTCTTAGGCTATGTCTACACTGGCAATTGAACGATAAAACTTTTGTCTTTCAGAGGTGTTAACCCCCCATTCCTCCCCCAAAAACAAAAGTTTTGCTGTGACAAGTGCCAGTGTGAACAGCACGTTGTCGGTGACAATGCAAATGCTGCTCATTGAGGGTAGAAGTTTTTTGTCAGCAGGAGAGCAGACGGCTACGCTACGTGACTTTTAGCAGCACGATACTCCTCTTAAATTGGTTTGATTTAATCCATATTCAGAGCACAATGTAAAATGGGGAAAAAACATGTTTTTAAGCAATAGCTCAAACAATGATTATTTTTTGTGAACTTAGTGCTGATTGAAGGTGATTGACATGGCCTTTTGGCCTTGTCTATATTATCAGTTTTCTTAAAAATTCCCACTATTGCACATAACTAGTACAGCTCCACAGCTAGCAGGAAAGGTGGGGTGCTAGTGTAGGCAGCACCTCCCCACCACTACCCTCAATTGCTGCAGGCACTTTCACCGCCATGTAGTGTTGAAAGCTGAGTTAGATGGCATGGTGTTTAGAAATGTCAGTGCATTGTCTACACTTGAATTCCTACTTTGGTTTCTGCCCTTGGTAGTGCTGCATTGCTGGTGGTATAATGGTGGGAGATGTTATGATAATTACTAGTGTAGACAGAGCTGTAGAGTTTGAAGTCCTTTAACAACAAGTACAAGTAGTGGTGGAGGAAGCTTCCCTCACACACCACACCCCTTCCATGGCCTTCACATGCAGAAGAGTAGAGCGGGAAAAGGTTAGTTCAGTGGAGGGGAAGGAGAGGATAATTAAGTCTTCTTGGCCTGTTCTTTGTGCTGTGACCACCAGCCAGGGTACTGATTTTTAGTGATATGCTTGGTTAACTTTGGCAGTTTCCCCTCTCTGTCCCAAAAGTTTTTTGTTTCTTTTAAAAGGTCGTACCCCTAAAAGAAAAGAGTTCCTGGGTCGGGAGATATTCAGGTTCAGAAAGTATGTTCTCTAGAACTGATTGGGAATTTCCCACTGGAAAACCATTCAGATGGAAAATTGAATTTCTACAAAATTTCAGTTTTGCTGGAAAATTGTGATTTTTTTTCCATTGGAAAAACCATTTCCAGTTCTCTGGCTCCACTACTCTTCACCAGCCCTGACTCCAGGCTCCCCTGCTCCAGGGCAGAAGGCAAGGCAGACCACATCAGAGTCATGGCTCCCAGTGGTTCCAGCCTCTGGGCTCCTTGGCATCCTGCCAGGTGGTTTGCCCCCAGAGGCAGGGCTCCCAGAGACTGGTGGGTCTACTGGGGCTCTGGGCAACTCAGGGAGCCTTGGAAACATTTTAGAAAAGAGCTAAATGACTTGTTCAAAACAAAAAAATTGGAATTTGAGCTCTGCAAGAAATGTTGATATTTTGTTCTGAAATGGAACAGTTTCACCAATCTACCTAGGTTTTTGCACCAAACCTATAACCATGGTATCTGAGACAATTAACTTCTGTCTAATAATTATATTAGGCTCTGCGTCTTTACAGTTGTGCAGAATAAGGTATCATATAAGGCAGGAAACAGCACTGATAAAATCTAGTGAAATGTAAAAAGATTTCTTGTTATTTTAAATAACTGGTAGGATATATAGTGCCCGTGTATGATGGTGTTGCAATAGTATGGACAGCCTCCCAGTATTCTGGTGGCATCCACCAGGTGCTAGATATATCTCTTAAATCCTACTGTGTTTGGGATTTTATGCTTTGGTTAATAAGTGTGAATCATTTTGGGAGCTATGTAATAGAACAGGGGGCAAAAAAATTACATATTCAGTGGCAGGTATAAGAACATAAGAACGGCCATACTGGGTCAGACCAAAGGCCCATGCAGCCCAATATCCTGTCTACTGACAGTGGCCAATACCAGGTGCCCCAGAGGAAGTGAACCTAACAGGTAATGATCAAGTGATCTCTCTCCTGCCATACATTTCCACCCTCTGACAAACAGAGGCTAGGGACACCATTCCTTACCCATCCTGGGTATAATATATTTGTCTCACTTCCCTCAACTCCTGAGCTTCAGGTTCTACATTCAAATGGTTTAACCTGTGAAAGATGCAGTGTAGAAGAAAGACTCATTTTGTATTAGGTTTAGGGCATTAGATAGGGGCACAAATGAACTTTCTTTTAAGTCGAAATGATTGAATGGCTACAGCCATTATGGCAAATTGCCATTGTTGTTACAACGTTTGTACTAATTTGTCAGGAACAAAGGACAGGAAATGTTAATGTAACTTCGGTGTAAATACGCAGATGCATGTGCTGGAGTGCAAAGTTGGAACAGCTAACACTGAAATGCTTACTTATAAGCCTGCTGAAAAGTGTCGTCATTCCAAATGTGTAGGTATATGCAGAGCTAAATGTTAGACCATATTGTTGTATGTTATATCTGACTAAAACAAAAGATAGAAACTTGTGGATAAATATTCTGATGAGTGTAACAGTGAAGACAGCACTTAGCCAAAATATTTTTCTGGAAAATGTAGTTTCTTTACCTGCATTCTAGTTGACCATTTTAAAGTGGTAGCTGATACTTCAGTGTTATACACAGTGAGGCTGAAATACTTTTTGTCTGCGTAGCCTATCTTTAATTTCTAAATTATCCCATTTAGTATACTAAACTGAAATGAAATTATCTCCACCAGTCAACAGTATACGATAGGGTTTCTGATCATAGCTGTACATTCTTTTTCTTAGTTATGCAGTTCCTTGTACCAGCATTCTCATTTGTATAAAGGCAGTACAGTAATTTCTCAGTAATCATAAATGATAAAGCAATCCACAACTTCCCGATTGTATGCCCCAAACAAATATAAAAGCCAGATCCCCCTCAACCCCAGATGTTAAGTACAGTTAAATTTAAAAACATGTTATGTGTCCAGTATGGACAGTCAATAATAGTGGGAAGGTTGTGTCTGGATGGTGTGATACCTTATTTCCCTCATCTGTAAAAGCTAACAGAGGCTTACCCCAAGGTCATAAAGCCAATCAGTGGCAGAGCTAGAACAGAGCTCAAGTTACTTGATTCCCAGTCCTCTGTTCTTCCTTCTGACATGTAGGGATCAGCAGAAAGCTGCACCAATACAGTAAGCAGTGGCAATGCAGACCTGTGTATCTCAATTTAGATTCTGCTCCAGCATCAACCTGCTGTGAATTACACATTTAAATTTTTGGCGTCTGAGAACAGTAGGCCAGATGTCATGTATTTGTCCTTCAGGGCTATATTGATCAAACTCTGTATATTACATTTTTGACATTTGTTAAATTAATTAAAAATCATGTTTCTGACTCCCTGTTGCACTTTTTCATTTCTTTATAATGAAATTGCATAATGAACTACAGGGCAGTTTTCTTTAAAATAGGTGGTAATTTTAGCTGCTTTTTTTGATAAGTCTGTAGCATGTGAATTTAAAATGAAGGGTACCTCTAGAAATGATGAAAGAATGCTTATGGAATAATACTATTTTATTTTTAGTGACACTATGTAATTTACTACCTTCTGTACCATCATCTTCTTAGCATAGGCGCAACATGCTTCAGGGGGCATGTGACCAGGATTCATCACCAAATTTGGTCCACTGGTTGGATCATTAGCTTCCCTGGCTTAGGCTAGGTACTGACGGGGAATGGGACATGAACACTGTACCATGTCAACTTGCTGTGCTGTTTGCCCTTTTGAGAACTACTCACAGACAGGCTTTCCACAAAAGTTTGAGTATCACGCATGTTGAGTCACTGCCAATGAAACATGCTTTCCAGGACTGTCTCTTAAAATGTGTTTTCTTTCCGCCTGCCTTAACTTGTAAATACTGTTATCCGTGAGTTGTACCATTGGGTCTGCTAGTAGAAACCATAATTGTCAGTGCCTACGAAAGGTCAGGATATTGATAACAAAAGGATATTAATTGAAAAAGGCATAGTAGTTATAGGTGAGTGCTTAGGGCTTTCAGTCCTAGAATCATATGATTCTATCAGAATCGAAGCTTCCATTTTAAAAGGTTGTGAAGAAAAACTTGAAAATGTTACCCAGGTGTAAGTACTGCTGTGATGTTTGCCTTAGTTTGCAGAAAACGTGAAACTGTAGCTCTGAAAGGTGTGTACTACCCCATTAATTTTAATGGGGAGCTTACTAGTGTGGTGTGCCCTGCCAACACCACCCACCCAAGATGAAAGGCAGCACCTCTACTGCTATTTGAGGGAGGGGCCATATGTGCTCCAGTTGCAGAGTGTGTAGAGCTCAGAATTCCCTTAATCCGTACCCACTGGACAGATTGCATAGGTCTACTGTATGGAATTCAGCATTTGCTATTCCCTACTTTAGAGATTGTCTATGGCAGGGATTTACGAGTGATGAGAGCTCAAGGTTATTTTATTTACAGATGCACATAGTACTGGGTCCACCCACACAATCTTACATATTGTTCTTACAGCTATATTATCATGTCTGTCCTATTTTTATGTTCCTTTTTTCACCATGAGGTTAGTGTTCATATTGTTTATTTTATGACATGGTTAACATAAATACATCTTTATGATGCTATTAGGCTCCATTACAGAACTGACACACATTAAGTGTACAGATATCAGAGGAAATCTTGATAGATGTTCTATCTCCAAAACTTTGTCACAGCTCCTTTTCCCTCAGCGAGGTCTATGATCACTGAAATAAATGTAGCTGTTTTGCTGTCTTTTTGCAATTCATTTAATTAAATGCAACCTGTACTACTCACCCCACCCCCCTTTCTGTTTTCATGAATTAAAAGTTTTCGGGTCTAGTTTTCTAAGAGTATCAGAATGTTGAGGTGGCTTATATGTCTGTGTGGGTGGAATTTATAGAAGTTCACATGTCAGCAGCTGCTTGAAAATGAGAGAGTTTCTGCCTGTGAAGGGGAAAGGGTTGGCAAATAAACTCTACCAGAATGAGATTTGGAATAAATTGGAATTCCCATGCAGGCTAGACACTTATCAAAGAGAGAAAAAGCAAGCTAACTTGAGTAACTTTACACAGCTGTTTCAAGTGAGATCTGTTGCCCATACAGTCCTATGTAACAAACTGATGCCAGAAGTAATCTTTAAAACGTTTTTTATTTCTCTAGCCCGTTAAAATTAATTGAGAACATATAATCAGTTTCAGATGCTGAAAGACTTTTTCATTTAAAAACAAAGCAACCAAATGTTTGGCTTATCCTGTGCGTGCAAAATAACCGAGCTGAGTCACAAATGTATTCTCTGAATCACAGTGTAAACAAGATGCTTATCTAATCATAAATTGAAAAACTGCTACGCTGCTGCCTTTTTAATTGCATGCAGGTTCATTGATTATGGAAAAAAGGCAAGTACTACAAGCATGTTCGGTTTATTTTAAAAGATAATATATTTATATTCTCTCAATGCTAGATATGGTACAAAATGAAAATGTGAAAATGTCTGTTCTAGGGCTCTGTTAAACAGATATTTTGCTCTATAATCCAACACACACTTTTCTTTCAGGAAGCAAAATAGTTCATTTATCACACCTGTAGATCTCTGGTTCCAGCTTTCTGCTCTGTTGTACCCATACAGAACCGTGAGCTGCAATGCTCTGGCTATAAAAAGAACACTATGGATAACATTGACAATGATGGGACTCCAATGAGCATGTTGGAGTAGCTGTATAATGCCAATAAGAGAATGAGTATACTGGTGAATATTGCAACAGATGCCAAACAGCTGTGGATCATCTGGAAGCTGTAGTGGAAGGACTGAGAACCTCTAGGTCTCAAGTGAAGAAAGATGTTTTTTTCTTAAAGAAAAATGGATTTCTTATTCAGCCTTTTCCTGCATTTCTAATTCCAGTTGTTTAGCCAGTCAGCACTGGATTAATAACTACCTGTTTAACCTTATAGTGCCTCAGAGAATCCTGCAGATGATGCTTTGTTGCAAATCATTGAAAACAAAGTGTAACTTGTGACTTAAATAGAGACCTGGCACTGAGTTCACACAAGCAGCTGACCTTTACACCTACCAGAAAGAGCAGCTTAGGTGACATACTCCAGCCTTGCATATGTAGTATCATTGGTATCAGTAACTCTTTAACCTCCAAAAAGCTGTGCTCCTGCAGGAGTTCCTTTGCACCTTCTCTTTCCTTTCCTTTGTTCTTCTCTTGAATTAGTGGTAATAGCAGATAGGTTTGTTCCCTCTGCCCTGATGCTTCTCTTTCTTGATGCCTAGTGCTTCCCAGTTCTGACTCCTATTTTCATCCCAATACCCAGGCCATTCCTGTTGCTTCTTTTCCATATGATTCACAGTCCTTCCTGCCTGTCACCTTTCCTGTCCTTACTACTGACCTCTCTCTCTCTCCTTGTTGTTCATCCAATTTCCCCCTTTGCTGGCTGATTCTTGTCCTCCGTAAGTAATGGCAGAAGAGTTTACATGTCAGCGTTTCAGCAGTCTTTTCCACAGGGGTGACAAGTTAAGCATTTCAACAAGATGTAGTAAGGCACAGGACTGATAACTTTAGAATACTTTATGATCAGTAGATTCTTTTCTATAGAATTTGGGTTACAGTTAGGCAATGGAGTGGCCGAACCTCAGTCTTTCAGTGTTGGAATTAAAACATAACATTTTTAAGGCTAAATATTTTCATCTTTCTCTGCAAGCATTAACAGGCTTCCTTCCCTCACCCCCTAGCTTAGTTGATGCAATTGCAAGGTCTAGCAGTCTCTCTGCTGGGCCCAGCATGCTTTTTCAAATCCCCTGCATTAGACCCACCATAGGCACACAGACATGCGCAGATACTTATAGTGGAATCCTCAAAGCATGTCAGATTTGAATGGAACAGTTTTCTACGTCCATCAGACAGCAGAGAAACTGCCAGGTGCAAGACTAGGATAAAAAAAGTGTGTATATTGGGAGGGTCCGACAAAGGGAAAGGGTTGGGGGAGCCTGTTGAGGAATTTGCACAGGTTTGCATGTCCTGTTGGGAGTTCTGGAAGGTAAGAATCATTTTGGGAGGGAGGAAAGAAAGAAGGATCAAAAAAGGGAATATGAATGCACCAGGATGAAGGGGAAAGATCTCCCAGTGTACTAAATAGTTTAGTTTAATCTTTGAAATCGTCAGAGCTTTTCCACCCCTATTAAGGTTTGTCTACTGTGACTTACAAGGACTTGTTAAAATGGCCTTACAGCCATGTTACTACTCAAAGAATATGTGTAATAAATGGGAAAGTGCATTGGACTGTAGCTAAAGAATGTCGGTTGCCTCCAATCAAGAAAAAAACTATAGGACTGTGTTTCATAGAATCATAGAAGATTAGGGTTTGAAGAGACCTCAGGAGGTCATCTAGTCCAACCCCCTGCTCACAGCAGTACCAACACCAACTAAATCATTCCAGCCAGGGCTTTGTCAAGCCGGGATTTAAAAACCTCTAAGGATGGAGATTCCACCACCTCCCGAGGTAACCCATTCCAGTGCTTCACCACCCTCCTAGTGAAATAGATTTTCCTAACATCCAAACTTGACCTCCCCCACTGCAACTTGAGACCATTGCTCCTTGTTCTGTCATCTGGAACCACTGAGAACAGCCTAGCTCCATTCTCTTTGGAACCCCCTTTCAGGTAGTTGAAGGCTGCTATCAAATCCCCCCTCACTCTTTTCTTCTGCAGACTAAATAAGCCCAGTTCCCTCATCCTCTCCTCATAAATCGTGTGCCCCAGGCCCCTAATCATTTTTATTGCCCTCTGCTGGACTCTCTCCAATTTGTCCACATCCTTTCTGTAATGGGGGTTCCAAAACTGGACTCAATGCTCCTGATGTGGCCTCATCAGTGCCGAATAGAGGGGAATAATCACTTCCCTCGATCTGCTGGCAGTGCTCCTACTAATGCAGCCCAATATGCCATTAGTCTTCTTGGCAACAGGGATACACTGTTGACTCATATCCAGCTTCTCATCCACTGTAATCCCCAAGTCCTTTTCTGCAGAACTGCCGCTTAGTCAGTCAGTCCCCAACCTGTAGCAGTGCATGGGATTCTTCTGTCCTAAGTGCAGGACTCTTCACTTGTCCTTGTTGAACCTCATCAGATTTCTTTTGGCCCAATCCTCCAATTTGTCTAGGTCACTCTGGACCCTATCCCTACCCTCCAGGGTATCTACCTCTCCCCCCAGCTTAGTGTTATATGCGAACTTGCTGAGGGTGCAATTCATCCCATCAGCCAGATTATTAAAGAAGATGTTGAACAAAACCAGCCGCAGGATCGACCCGAGGGGCACTCCGCTTGAACCCGGCTGCCAACTAGACATCGAGCCATTCGTCACTACCCATTGAGCCCGACAATCTAGCCAGCTTTCTATCCACCTTATAGTCCATTAATCCAATCCATACTTCTTTAACTTGCTGGCAAGAATACTGTGGGAGACTGTATCAGAAGCCTGGATTATCTCTTTGGTCTCACTTGGTGAGGATGCATTTAAATTTCCAGTCTCTGTGATTTTGTCCCTCATGAATTTCTTGAGGATTTGGATCAGAGGACTTGTGCATGAAAGAGAGATTATTGCGGTCATTGACTTATGGTGAAATACACTGGTTTGTGGATGGAGACCATAAGTAGTGGCCTTCATTTCAGAATTCTGCATATACAATATTTTGATTTTTTTCATTTGTTCAGGCCAAAAATCTAAGCTGAATAATTTTTTTAGTAAAGCTGGTTGAGTTTTAGGTTTTTTCCATGAATTTGAGCCCTTATAAAAACAAATATGCACAGCTGTTGCCTGTTTTATCTACTCCTGAGTTTTTTAATCCTATAATTTGCAAACTAGTGTCCACTCCTTTGGCAAAACTGCTCTTTATAGACCAGCCTTTATGATTTAGATCAGCAGGGAAAAAACTGAATAGCTACTTTTGACTGTAGAAACGTGGATTTTTTATTAGGCACTGCATTTACTTCATTTCTTATGAGGTATTTAAAGAGAAATATTTATATTTTCTTGCTTAGTTTGTTGAAGCCAGTAGTTTTTAATTTTGATTTTATACATTGTCCTTGTTATGTGAGTACTAAGAATGTTCTAATTCTAGAAAAATTCTAATAAATTTCAAAAATTGTCATTTCATAAAATAACATTTAGTAGTAATTATAATGCGTTCCAGGAGTCTAGCATGGTATTATATTGCACATGCCAAGTTTAGTTAAGTCTATTTTATCTTTTTATGCTACGTAAGATTAATGTATGTATGTTGCATGTTAAAGACGTACTATAGGGAAAGTGTAATTATTTGCTTGCTATTTATTTTTATTTAAAGATGCTGAAATGTTTTTAAAAACAAACCATTAAAAAATATAAGAGTGCATGCTTTTAAATCCATTCTCATACTGCAAGTAGAGTAGATCCTTTAGCATATGGTATAAAGGTTTTATTTGCACTAGATTAAGTAATTTTAAAGAAGAAATTCCACAACTGGGGGAAAACTTGGTGGTATGGTAGCAGCTAAAACTGCCTGCTTTCTACTGGGAGCCCACTCTTCACTGATTTTGTGACTTGTATAATGTGAGGACAAGAAGACTAAAATAAAAAACCTCAGATTGGAAACCCCAGAATTATTGTCAAACTATGTGTAAAAACACACTTTAAACCAGCCTCAGTTAAGCTACACTGCACATAAAAATATGCTGTAAACTAGCCTCAGTATAGCCAAAATGTGATTGGAGAACCATGAGAGTTAAATATATTACATAATATGGGGATGCCAACCTGGCCATGTGGCCCACTGACTCCACAGAATTCTTCTCCACACCTGTGCCTGCTGGTCGTGTTTTGTGGAGAAGGACTAGTGTTCTGCTACACCCTTTTGGAATCTTTGGTGGATGGTCCACTCACCTTTCCAGTGTCTTTGGAAAGTTTTTTCAGATTTTTTTCCAGATTTTGATGAATTTTAAGAATTTCATTTGAACCAATCTTTAACAGTCCTTGAATGAAATCCTGTCTCTGTTGAAGTCAGTGGCAAAACTCCCATTGATTTCAGTGAGGCCCAGATGTCATCCCCAGTCTTTTTAATCATAGACTTCATGACCTGTCAGGAGAGGCCAGATTGTTTGTAAAAAGGATCTTTCTTGTTACCTGGTTAGAACCAAGATATTCCATACATTCTTCTGATAATTTGTGGTTTATGGAGAATAACACAAAACCCAGGTTATTTCAGTTCAGAGTCCATCTGCATGGATTAAAATGTACGTTCAAACCTGTTATGATCTAGCTAAATGTGCACTCCCAGAAAGGCTTGGAGTTCACTCTACTTGGTTGCAGCAGTCTCTGCTGTTTGTCCCCGAAACATTTAGATCCTTGAAATTTGTACAGCTACCACTGGGAGCTTAATTCACACTAATACTCTGTGATCTCCAGCACCAGATTGGATGTTTGATCTAGTGCTTCAGTTTCTCTTCACGTGGCTCCTGACCCACCTACCAGGGATTGCTGCCATTTGCTAGTCTCCCACATTGGGGATGTCGAAAAGTAATTTAATGAAGGAGAAAGTAATGTTGTTGTTAATTTTTATCACAGTCATGCCTAGAGGCCCCAAATAAGATCAGGGCTCCATTCTGCTAGCATTGTACGAACACATAATAAGAAACCCTTCCACCCCAAAGAGCTTACATTCTGAATAGACAAGACAGACAAAGAGTTGGAGAAAGGAAGTATTATTAATCCATATGGAAGATGGACAGTTGCGGCATAGATTAAGTGACTTGCTGAACCAATGTCATATAGGAAGTGACAGAGCTAGGAATTGAATGGCCTTGAACTGAACATCTCTTCAATGGCCTTGTCTTCACTAGGAAAAAAAGGTGTGTTCTTAACTTGAATTAACTAACTCAAGGTAAAATCCTAGTGTAAGCCAAGACAGTTTGTAGTTTTCACAGAAGTTAGCTAACTCAAATTAAGAATGCACCTTTATTCCTAGGGAAGGCACGGCAAATGGGGCAGCATCATGGGCTAAAATATTTTTAATAAAAACTTTTCTCTTAGTGACATAAAATTTTTGACACTTCAAAACAAAATTGTTTCCATGTTAACAGTGAAAAGCCTTAACAAAGGTACTGTGAATGTTTTATATGCACGAGATACAATTTTCAAAAACAGGAGCCTAAAGTTAGCTTCCCAAACCCATATTTAGGCACCTTAGAGTGGGATTTTTGTAAGCACCTAAGGGACTGGGGAGCACATGTCCCATTGACTCCATCCTACAAACCCTGATGATGAAGTATAGCTTGGCTGAAACATTTAAATTTTTTTTGACTTGTGGAGGTTCAGTATATTGGAAGGTGGTTTTGGTTGCAATGATAGTGTGGTCTGTTTTTTGTAGGAGTTTGTGGTGTTAATGAAGCCCTGAATATGTCTTTTTCAGCATAGGATGGGCATTTTAAATATGAAACTTGTTAATCTAAAAGAATCTCTGGGTAAAATCTGAAATGCTAGTTACAATTAAGAAACCAATTAAAGAAACAAGTTCAAAATATCTACATCATCAATTTAGGGAAGAAAATAAAGTACTAGCAGCAAGTAAATGAAAAAATATATATATTTAAAATAATTTACATATAAATCAATTTAAAAGTTTTTAAATCATGATTTTTGTCCATTCTGCTTAACCGCAGGACCATTCTTCCACTGTCACTAGCTGGACTTCTCTGTTGCTTTTACATTGACCTTCCCTTTGGCTCCCTTCTTCTGAGTCTTTGAACATTGTTTAGGAGGGAATGAGAAGCTGACAGTTGGAAGGGAGGCAAGAGCTTTTATACAGAGGCAACATAGAGAACTACAGTTTCTTCTAAGTAAACATCTTAACCCAGGAGACAGCTCCTCAAAATGGATGTGAAAGTGATGTTTATTAAAAAAAAACAAAACCATTATGTATATTTACAGAAGAATACAAATGAGGCAGTGCGTGGAAGATATGGTAACGTAATTCTGGCAGAGACTTTGAACCGTGTTTATTCTGTTCTCCCAGGGAAAACTACTGTACTTTAGAGGAACATTATTGATGCTGGTTTGCCAAATGTATAGTGTGGTTGATCACTTGTTTTCTCTATTGTGCTTCTCTGCCACATTCTTATCTATAGGCAGCAAAGAGAAAATTAGAATGCTTTTGTTTTCTGAAATGCTCGAAAGAATCATGATCTTAGATATATTTCATATTACAGACTGCACAAAAATATTATCATGGCAGGACATGGACATATCCTAGTTGATGTCATGTATACAGTATCTGTCTGCATTCACTGTACATTGAAAGCTTATGCCCAAATAAATCTGTTAGTCTTTAAGGTGCCACCGGACTCTTTGTTGTTTTTGTACATTGTTTTGTTATTGTAGGGCTGAATCCCTACAGTTCCAAGTCTATTTATTTTTACTATATAGTTGGCTTTGAAACTCTCATTCTCTCACAACTGGGGTGTTATTTATTTATTGATTTTATTTTATTTTATATTGTATTTTATTTAAATAGGAATTTTCAGCATCTGTGTATTTGGAAAAAAACTGTGGTGACTTTTGAAGGTGCAGTGTGCCAAATTTTGGGCTTATTTTATATGACACTATCCCTTTATAAAGGGGAACTAAATATATGCTGATGAAGGATTTGGGGACAGGAAGGAGAAACAACGGAACAGGATAAAAGTCGTATTGTTTTAAATTCATGCTTATCTGTATCTTTCTCATTAAGGATGAACATTAGAATTAACATACATCAACCTGGTTTGAATAAAGTTTACCTAAAAATGTTATTTCCTTTATATAAAACATGATAATAAGTTCCTTCTGTATTTTTGTTTACCTTCAATGTATGATATGTGTGTGCGCGTGATCGCTCTCTCTCTCTCTGTATATGTATATAAATATAGTATTTTTGCTTTGTTATATATCTTTGTTAAACAGTCAGTGATATTAGCCAGGGACCGTTAAACAGGAAAAAGAAGAGAGGCCAAACCTTTGGGGTTTTAAACAATCCAACTGTATTTGTTTGAACAGAAAACAAGATCTACACTTACCCATTTCAGATCGAGGGACGTGATCGTTCCCCTCTGTTCGACATTGGTGAGGCCTCATCTGGAGTACTGTGTCCAGTTTTGGGCCCCACACTACGAGAAGGATGTGGATAAATTGGAGAGAGTCCAGCGAAGGGCAACAGGAATGATTAGGGGTCTGGAACACATGACTTATGAGGAGAGGCTGAGGGAACTGGGATTGTTTAGTCTGCAGAAGAGAAGAATGAGGGGGGATTTGATAGCTGCTTTCAACTACCTGAGAGGTGGTTCCAGAGAGGATGGTTCTAGACTATTCTCAGTGGTAGAAGAGGACAGGACAAGGAGTAATGGTCTCAAGTTGCAGTGGGGGAGGTTTAGGTTGGATATTAGGAAAAACTTTTTCACTGGGAGGGTGGTGAAACACTGGAATGTGTTACCTAGGGAGGTGGTAGAATCTCCTTCCTTAGAAGTTTTTAAGGTCAGGCTTGACAAAGCCCTGGCTGGGATGATTTAATTGGGGATTGGTCCTGCTTTGAGCAGGGGGTTGGACTAGATGACCTCCTGAGGTCCCTTCCAACCCTGATATTCTATGATTCTATGATTTCAGTGTAGTGAGATTGAATTTATGGATACCTTCTATAGTTTAATGAGTTTCTGTATTTATACAAAGATGCTTTTGACAGGCTAAATTAACTCATGTAACTGAATCTCCTAGTCAGGGGCTGCTGGTACAGTATGTTGTATGGAGTCTCTTTCTTTTTTGAAGGCATGTCTTCACTGCAGAGTTAACCTGGGAGATCAGAATCCTGGGTTAGCTAGCTTTGCTGTGAGTAGCCGTACTGCAAAGCCAAACCTCAGTGGTCCATGCTCTGGTGTCCCTAAATCTCTAACTGCTAGCAGCTGGGACTAGATGACAGGGAATAGATCACTGGATAAATTGCCCTGTTCTGTTCACTCCCTCAGAAGCATCTGGTACCGGCCACTGTCGGAAGATAGGATACTGGGTGAGATGGGCCATTGGTCTGACCTAGTATTATAACCATTCTTACGTTTTTTGTTCTTAATGGTATGAGTAAGGCAATGGTAAAAATAAGGCAAATGATACAATATTCTAGTCTACATGCTAGACTAGAATAGTACAGTAATATGGTCTAGTGGCTGGAATATGGGATTATCACGGTAGTCAGGACTGCTGGGTCTGCTATTGTTGACTATGTGACCTTGAGCAAGACACTTTGTGGCTCCATTTACCCATTTCTGAAATGAGTTAATACTCATAGGGCTGTTTTAAGTACTCTGCTCTCTATACCTTATATATTTTCTTTCAAAAAGCCTTGCCCTAGGACACATTTTTTAAAAATACCTCTTCTGGGCTATAGACATGTCCAGTACTCCTGCTTCACTAATGCTACTGATGCGCTTACTTTTATTATTAGACTATGCCGCTTGCAATTTGATCTGATAGTATGAGAACAGGAAAACATGAGCAATGTGAGATTTCAGTGAACTTAATGAATTAGTTCCATTCGGCCTTTCATAAGCTTCTATTTTCACTGTATGGTGTTAGAATGCTCTGTTGTAACTTTGTAGACAAGTTATAGAATTATAGCTGAAACCACAGATTCCTACAACTGGTTTTCATGGAATCATAGAAGATTAGGATTGGAAGAAACCTCCAGAGGTCATCAGTCCAACTCCATGCTCAAAGCAGGACCAACCCCAACTAAATCATGCCAGCCAGAGCTTTGTCAAGCCGGGCCTTAAAAACCTCTAAGGATGGAGATTCCACCACCTCCTGAGGTAACCCATTCCAGTGCTTCACCACTCTCCTACTGAAATAGTTTTTGTAATATCCAACCTAGACCTCCCCCACTGCAATGTGAGACCATTGCTTCTTGTTCTGTCATCAGCCTCCATTGAAAACAGCCTAGCTCCATCCCCCCTTCAGGTAGTTGAAGGCTGCTATCAAATCCCCCCTCACTCTTCTCTTCTTCAGACTAAATAAGCCCAGTTCCCTCAGCCTCTCCTCATAAGTCATGTGCCCCAGGCCCCTAATCATTTTCATTGCCCTCTGCTGGATTTTTTCCAATTTGTCCACATCCTTTCTGTAATGGGGGGGTCCAAAACTGGATGCAGTACTCCTGATGTGGCCTCATCAGTGCCGAGTAGAGGGGAATAATCACTTCCCTCGATCTGCTGGCAATGGTCCTACTAATGCAGCCCAATATGCCATTAGCCTTCTTGGCAACAAGGATACACTGTTGACTCATATTCAGCTTCTCATACACTGTATTCCCCAAGTCCTTTTCTGCAGAACTGCCGCTTAGCCAGTCGGTCCCCAACCTGTAGCAGTGCATGGGATTCTTCCGTCCTAAGTGCAGGACTCTTCACTTGTCCTTGTTGAACCTCATCAGATTTATTTTGGCCCAATCCTCCAATTTGTCTAGGTCACTCTGGACCCTATCCCTACCCTCCAGCGTATCTATCTTTCCCCCCAGCTTAGTGTTATATGCGAACTTGCTGAGGGCGCAATCCATCCCTTCAACCAGATCATTAATGAAGATGTTGAACAAAACTGGCCCCAGGACCGACCCCTGGAGAACTCCGCTTGATACCAGCTGCCAACTAGAGATCAAGCTGTTGATCACTACCTGTTGAGCCCAACTATCTAGCCAGCTTTCTATCCACCTTATAGTCCATTCATCCAGTCCATACTTTTTTAACTTGCTGGCCAGAATACTGTGGGAGATCATATCAAAAGCTTTGCTAAAGTCAAGATATATCACATCCACTGCTTTCCCCATATCCACAGAGCCAGTTATCTCATCCTAGAAGGCAATCAGGTTGGTCAGGCATGACTTGCCCTTGGTGAATCCATGTTGACTGTTCCTGATCACCTTCCTCTCTTCCAAGTGCTTCAAAATGGATTCCTTGAGGACCTGCTCCATGATTTTTCCAGGGACTGAGGTGAGGCTGACTGGTCTGTAGTTCCTCAGATTCTCCTTCTTCTCTTTTTTAAAGGTAGGCACTATATTTGCCTTTTTCCAATCGTCCGAGACCTTCCCCAGTTGCCACAAGTTTTCAAAGATAATGGCTAGTGGCTCTGCAATCACATCAACCAACTCCCTCAGCACCCTCGGATGCATTAGATCCAGGCCCATGGACTTGTGCATGTCCAGCTTTTCTAAGTAGTCCATATCCTGTTCTTTCACCACTGAGGGCTCCTCGCTGCCTCCTCCCCATACTGTGCTTCCCAGTGCAGCAGTCTGGGAGCTGGCATTGTCTGTGAAGACTGAGGCAAAAAAAGCATTGAGTACTTCAGCTTTTCCCATATCATCTGTCACTCGGTTGCCTCCCCCATTCAGTAAGAGTCCCACCCTTTCCCTGGCCACCTTCTTGTTGCTAATATACCTGTAGAAACCCTACTTGTTACCCTTCACATCCCTTGCTAGTTACAACTCCAGTTGTGCTTTGGCCTTCCTGATTATACCCTTGCATGCTTGAGCAATATTTTTATACCCCTCCCTAGTTATCTGTCCAAATTTGCACTTCTTGTAAGCTTCCTTTTTGTGTTTAAGCTCACTGAAGATTTCTCTGTTAAGCCAAGCTGGTCACCTGCCATATTTGCTATCCTTTCTGCACATCGGGATGGTTTGTTCCTGTGCCCTCAAACAGGCTTCTTTAAAATACAGCCAGCTCTCCTGGACTCCTTTCCCCCTCATATTAGCCTTCCGGGGATCCTGCCCATTAGTTCCCTGAGGGAGTCAAAGTCTGCTTTTCCGAAGTCCAGGGTCCGTATTCTACTGCTCTCCTTTCTTTCTTTTGTCAGGATCCTGAACTCGACCATCTCATGGTTGCTGCTGTCCAGGTTGCCACCCACTTCTACTTCCCCTACCAATTCTTCCCTGTTTGTGAGCAGCAGGTCAAGAGGAGCACGGCCCCCAGTTGGTTCCTTCAGCACTTGCACCAGGAAGTTGTCCCCAACACTCTCCAAAAACTTCCTGGATTGTCTATGCACTGCTGTATTGCTCTCCCAGCAGATGTCAAGGTGATGGAAGTCCCGCAATGAGAACCAAGGTCTGTGATCTGGAAACTTCTGTTCGTATTCCAAAGAAAGCCTCGTCTACCTCATCCTCCTGGTCTGGTGGTCTATAGCAGATGCCCACCATGACATCACCCTTGTTGCCCTCACCTCTAAACTTAACCCAAAGACTCTCAGCAGGCTTTTCTCCAGTTTCATACTGGAGCTCTGAGCAGTCATACTGCTCTCTTACATACAGTGCAACTCCTCCACCTTTTCTCCCCCGCCTGTCCTTCCTGAACAGTTTATACCCATCCATGACTGTGCTCCAGTCATGTGAGTTCTCCGCTAAGTCTCTGTTGTTCCAATTGTATCATAGTTCCTTGACTGTGCCAGGACTTCCAATTCTTTCTGCTTGTTTCCCAGGCTTGCGTTCGTGTACAGGCACCTAAGATAACTAGCCAATTGCCCTACTTTCTCAGTATGAATCAGTTTTCTTTTAATCCTCCTCCCTCTCCTACTCCCCCCCCCCCCCCCAAAAAAAAATGCTTAGTTGGAAATATCTATAATTGGCAAAGGGCATGTTTTCCCATTTGGAGTTGATGAAGGCTAGATAGAATAATCTCGATGCTTGAAACAAACTGTGTGTCAAAGGTTATATCAAATTATTTCCAAAGGAAACCTTTTCCTTTCAAATGTTTGTTTAAAAAGAAAACAGGACTTCACCCACAGAATGCTACAGTGTGGTTAACAGCTGGTTGTACTGGTGAACAGAGGAATCCTCTGCAGGTACTTTATTGTAAATCTCTGCAAAATGAATGTGCCCAAGTTAGCAGATCTGGATGTGATAAAAGAAATCTCCATCAAGTAGGCCTTAGCAGTTAGTCTTAACAGAATCTGTCCCTTTCTGATGTAATAAAAATTCAACAGAACCAGTCTTTCTCCCAGCCTGCTTCTGGATCGAGCCCCCCAGTCTTTTAGGCTCCTCTCTGGGTTCTAGCACACTCTTCCACCCTTCTCTGGATTCTATCACTCTAGTCCCTGTTTCAGGGATCACTGAGGAACCTTTGAGTGACACTGAGGGGGGGCAGACCCAGGCCCTTTGTCTATTGTAGGTTCCAGCCTAAAGACCCTTAACATGCAGTGGCTATCTGCCTGACACCCTGGCAGTTATCTTCTTTCCTTGGGCTATTTTCTGCCCATTTCATTCACCTCCTTCCTGGTCACTAAGGGTATGTCTACTGCAATTAAAAATCTGCAGCTGGCCCATGCCAGCTGACTTGGGCTATCGGGCTGTTTAATTGCAGTGTGAACATTTGGGCTCAGGCTAGAGTCTGAGCTCTAGGACCCTGGGAGGTTGGAAGGTCCCAGAGCTCCAGATGAAGCCTGATCCAAATGTCTACACTGCAGTTAAACAGCCCCTTAGTCTGAGCCATCTGGCACGGGCCAGCCACAGGTGTCTAACTGCAGTGTAGACGTACGCTAAGGAGCACCCATACGTGGTCTTGCTTTGACTTTGGGCTCCTAGAGACTAAAGTTAGGACATTCCTTAGTTCTATACAGTCACATGATCTCCTAGCCACATGATCTTCTCTGATCATATGCTCCACCATCCCAGCATTCTTGGTATCAAACAGTCAAAGGCCTGAACATGTGCACTTTGCAATGCACATGCGTATCAAAGATTAGAAACGTGTTACAGTTAGCAAAAAATATGGTTAATAAGAATATCTTAAATCAATAATTAAAATTCTCACTAAGAGCTAGATTCTCCATTACTCCTTTCTTGCAGGCACAGGTGACTTTAAGCCAGGGGTGGGCAAACTACGGCCCGGGGGCTGCATCCGGCCCTCCAGATGTTTTAATCCGGCCCTCGAGCTCCTGCCGGGCAGCAGGATCCAGGGCTTGCCCCACTCTGGCACTCGAGCTGGGGAGTGGGATTGGGGGCTTGCCCCACTCTGCGCAGCTCTTGGAAGCAGCGGCATGTCCCCACTCCAGCTCCTATACATGGGGAAGTCAGGGGGCTCCACACGCTTCCCCTGCTCCAAGTGCTGCCCCTGCAGCTCCCATTGGCCGGAAACTGCAGCCAATGGGAGCTGCAGGGGCGGCGCCTGTGACAGGGCATTGTGTGGAGTCTCCTGGCTGCACCTCCGCGTAGGAGCCGGAGGAGGGGACATGCCGCTGCTTCTGGGAGCTGCTTGAGGTAAGTGTTGCCTGGAGCCTGCACCCCTGACCCCCTCCCTCACCTCAAACCCCTTTCCCAGCCCTGATCTCCCTCCGAACCCCTCCACCCTAGCCCTGAGCAACCTCCTGCACCCCCAGCCCCAGCCCAGAGCCCACACCCCCATCTGGAGCCCTCCCCCCCACACTCCAACCCCCTGCTTCAGCCCAGAGCCCCTCCCACACCCTGAAATCCTCATTTCTGGCCCACCCCAGAGCCCGCACGCCAAGCTAGAGCCCTCACCCCCTCCCACACCCAACCCCCAATTTCGTGAGCATTCATGGCCTGCCATACAATTTCCATACCCAGATGTGGCCCTTGGGCCAAAAAGTTTACCCACCCCTGCTTTAAGCCATCTTGCAACCTTCTTCATTGTGGTCCAGACCAGGCACTCGCCTGGACCCTGCACAACTTGGAGCAGCTCCAAGGCTGCGCCAAGTAGCACCAGTTTGCAATGGCTTACTGTGGACTATTACACTAGCACAAAATAGCTTCAGTACAGCGCGTTCCAGCCTGTCCCCAGTATGTCCCCTACTTTGGAGTTATTGGTATACAGCCACTACACTAGATAGAAAACCCCATATAGTAGGTCAATCTACACCCCCATTATGGTCCTCTTAAGTGGCTGGAGTGGTGTAAAAGGGGGCCTCAGCATAAGGTTTAATCAGGGCACCTGTTAAAAGTGCATAAAGATAGAATGAAATATAAACACATAAGTAGGAAGAACATTTTAAAGATTAATCTTTGCCTCAAAATTGGACATTTGTGTGAAGTATAGATTGAAGTGATCACAAAACGAGGTCAGGTCTGGGATATCTAAATCTGCTAAAAGTTACTTTGGGTGTATTTGGCTTTGGAAAGGTGTCATTATTTTAGGGCTAAATTAAATGGAAACAGAAAAGCAACTTCTCAGATCTGGCCAAATACAACATAAAATAACAGCAAGCCAACACTGGTTCAGTGGGTTACATGGTTGATGTGACATTGCCAGCATAGTGCAATTCAAGTGGGAGCTGCTGATATGTGGTGGGGTTGGACCTTGGAGAACTTTAAGAAGAAAAGGCTGCGTCTAAATTTAATCTCATACAATAGTGAATGAATGCCTCTCTGGCTAGCTGTTGGTAAAGGTTGTTGGCAACCTGTTAAATTCCTTTGCAAGTTTTTTTCACAGGATGGGAGAGTGGGGTGGGGAGGCAGAGAGTGAGAGAGAATTAGGGCTAGTCTACACTGGCAACACTAAAGCGCTGCTCTGGCAGCGCAGCTCCCAGGGCTGGGGCACTGTTTACACTGGCACTTTACAGCGCTGCAACTTGCTTCACTCAGGGGGGTGTTTTTTCACACTCCTGAGCAAGAAATTTGCAGCACTGTTAATTGCCAGTGTAGACAAGCCCTCAGTTTTAAACTGTCTATTGTCACTGCTGGGCAGGAAGCCACACAGGATTGATGGTGCTGTGATTTGCATGTGGGGTTAATTAATTCTGAAGGATCTAGCTAACAAAAGGTACTTTGTAAAGGTTGGTGTACTTAATATGTTTCCTTACACATCTATTAGAAAATGTGTCAAATCCTAAAGCAAATAATGTTCTTATCTACAAGTATTTTAACTCATGCACTAAACCCAGTAATAATGACAGGTTTCAGAGTAGCAGCCGTGTTAGTCTGTATCCGCAAAAAGAAAAGGAGTACTTGTGGTATTTGTTAGTCTCTAAGGTGCCACAAGTACTCCTTTTCTTAAAACCAGTAAGTGATGTTGAGAAGTTCCCAACTTTCTTACCTTCGTTGTTCCATACAACTGTCAAGCTGTGTGGAGTGCTCACAGACATGGGTGCCAACATCAGAGCAGATTGTTACAAACCCCAAATTGGTTGTGTGTTCTATACTTAGATTTCACCAACCAAGTAACAAGTGTGAACTCCTCAAGCACTATAACAGCCTTAACACGGAGCCACAGACAGTCCCCTCGGGCACTCAGGTCTATCTTGTCACCCAGGCAAGCCTGCCTTTGTGATAGATGGTCCCTTACACCACAAATCACAACAATATTCAGGTTGCTCAGAGTCCCAAAGTACCAATCACTTACCCCAGTTTAATTGCACCTCAGATCTCAAACCTAAGACAATGCTTGTAGCCAATCCTATAATAAACTAACTAAAGGTTTATTAACTAGGAAAAATAAATGAGTCATTTACAAGATTAAAGCAGGTAAACATACACACTCCAATAAGATACAATCTTAATTTCAGAAGGTAATAAAAGCTTCTATAATATAAGCACGCTTTTATGTCCTTCAGGGCTAACCCAAGCTAAGCAACTGGGTTCTTTGATTAAGGGGCAAAGATTCCTAAACCTAGAGCCCAAACAGTATAAAGATAAAGTTCTTTCCGGTGAGACATTTTTATTCCCTTCCCTCACAGTTCAAACTGATGGGCCCAGCATTTGTACACGTATCCTCTTCATAAGCGTGGGGGGAGCAATCAACAACGTCTTTTGTTCTCTGGTGTTACACAACGGCTTATCTGATGTTTGTAGACCTTCTTTTGTTGTGAGGAGATGACACTTCTTGTGGTAAACTAGTATTTCACACTTAGGGCTAGTCTACACTGCCTTGTGTAGTCATGGCGTGCTCTAAAAAACCACCTCAACGCGGCTCCCAGCTCTGGGGCACTGTTTACACTGGCCCTTTACGGCGCTGCAACTTGCTGTGCTCAGGAGAGTGTTTTTTCACACCCCCTGAGCAAGAAAGTTGGAGCGCTGTTAATTGTCAGTGTAGACAAGCCCTCAGTAATGCTTCTCTCCTGACTGGGGGTTTTCAGTTTCATAGCCAACACTTTTCTAGTTACAGAGCAAATACTTAAATATTACCTATAAGGTAGGATACAGATATTATAAGGGCATGTCTTCACTGGCTACATGGCTTGTGTAGTCATGGCACAGCGCTGGGAGAGAGCTCTTCCAGCGCTCTAAAAAACCCACCTCTGCGAGGGGCGTAGCTACTACCACTGGCTGGTGCACTGTCTATACTGGCACGTTACAGCCCTGAAACTTGCAGCGCTCGGGGGTGTTTTTTGACCCTTGAGCGAGTAAGTTGCAGCGTTGTAAAGTGCCAGTGTAGACAAGCCGTAAATGATATTAATGCATACAGTAACTTAAAAGCATTTAATAAAGTCTAAACACATTCTTATAACTCTAATATCTATTTTTACAAAACTAACACACAGGTGAGTTAGATTGGTTTCCAGCTATGCATTTTTCAGTTTTCAGCGAGGCCTATAGGCCTTGGGATGAGCTGTCACCTGGTTTGCCACAGAGGTAATTGTAATTTGTTACTTTTGGATCCATTCATAAACAGGATGGTCTTCTCAGGAGATGTCTAGCTGTAGCTTGCCTCCTTCGCAGCAAAAGGGAAGAATAGTACATAAAATGTAATTCTCTTACAAATATTCAGTATGTATCCTTTCATTTTTCCGGTTTGACTTTCTTCCATTAGATCCTTGCCTTCTCAGTATCGGAGAAATCTTTGTAGACAACAACTGTACTCCATTGTATGGCCACTTTGTTTGTTTGTTTGTTTTTCATCTTAACGAAAGTAAAGAATGAACTTTAAACCAGAATCCAGTGCCATCTAGCCTTTGGACATGATTCTCTGAGTAGAGATCTAATGTTGCCAAGAAAAAAAATCTTGTAATAAGTTAAAAATGGCTCACCATAGTCATTGTGTGATTATGGAGAGGTTGGCTGGACATGTATAGTCCCAAAGTCAACAAGAATTTTGTACCTTATGGGATCTTTCCAAAAGTTTCTTTTCAGCTACTGCTGTGGCAATAAATAAAAAGCAAGACAACAAAGAGAAATATAAAATAATTTACCATAACTCCTTTAATGAAATGGTAAATGTAGCCAGGTAAATCTGTCCAAAGAAAAAGGTTAATTGAAAAAGTGAGTATCTTTAACTAAAGCAGTGGATAAAATATTCTTACCTTAAATTTTGCAAATAATATTGAAGTAGAAAAAAAGGATATACAATTATATTTATTGTCCATTTTGTGTTTTATTCTTCCATTTGTGCCCTCCCTTACCTGAGTTTATTCTCTGTTCCGGAGATACCTATCATGTATCAATCAAGAGGTAATCTGTTTGGGGAAATGTGTGGTAAATCTGCGGAAAATAGTAACTATTGTACATAGGAAGAGTACAGTCTGTGCTTTCAGGGCATTTCCCAAGATAAATTTCCCTCATGAATAAGGCCTTCAGTAGTTAACTGTTAAAGGGAATCTAAAATAAAAGACTCTCAGGGTTTTCCAAGTTGAAAACTGCATCAGGGAATGCACTATTATGCATGCACATAAGATCAGCTGCTCAATGTTTAGTGTTTCGGTGTCAGTGTTCTACAAGTAGTCATGTTTGTTCTTAATTCTGCCAGCTGCATAGAATTCAAAGCCAAATTAAAGATACAGTGAATTTTAAAACTACAGTGGGTTTGTTCTATCTTGGGATCAGGTTTTCTGATAAATGTTGGGTATCCTGCTTCATTCCTCTCCTACCAGTAGTTAGTTCAGAAAAGGGGTAAAATAGTGTAGCTTGTATTAACATGGAGTTCAAAAGTAAGCTTTAGCCACATTCAGGCACAATACTAATTATGAAGTAGGTTGACTAAGATTTGTTTCTGGCAGTGGCACCAAGCCAGTTACTGTACACTATGTAATGAAAACTGAAAAGTATGCAAGAATTTCATTTGGAGTTCTTCCATCCTTTGCTTTATCTGACAGAAAGAAAATGTGATTTGTGGTATATTTTTTCCAGTGACTGCAGTTGAAAAATGATTGAGATCATACTTTTATAGCACAGACAATAACTATAAGGAGATTTCAGGTGGAATGACAAATATAACGACCTTCTAAATGTTTTGGCTTTTCACACCTAGGGAGCTGCTGTTACACTTCTGTTGCCTCCAGAGGAAACAGACAACAGTGGGCATTGGTTTGTGAGTAAAATACTTGTATCTATAATTAGGAAGAGAAAAAAGAAGCTTTTAGCTCAGCGTTGGGGTCTCTTGTTTGGTACATATTTTGTTAAAACTTTTGTAATTTTTTTTATTGTGATTTCCTGCAATGTACTCACTCAGGGATCATGTACTAATGATTTTTATATTAAGGTCATTCAGGTGCTACTTGTCAGGGCATTATCAAGACCATCTACTGGACATTTTACTGGCTAAGCAACTTATGTGGTCAATTAGTGAATAGTGAATCAAGATCAATTCAGTCTGTACCTTCACGTACAATCAGGGGATAAAATAAGGCCGTGTTTTAGGTATGTTTTTTTTAAAGAGAGGAAGTATGCTAGCCTGGAGGGAGAGAGTGGTAGCCTGACACTCAGGAGACCTGGGTTCAATTGCCTGCTCTGCCACAGACCTCCTGTGTGACCTTGGAGAAGTCTCTTAGTTTCTCTGTACCTCAGTTCCCCATCTGTAAAATGGAGATAAAAGTACTTCCCAACCTCACAGGGGTGTCGTGATGCAAAACACATCAGAAATTTTGAGGCACCTGATATTACACTTTGATATTATAGTATCTTGTGGTGAAGTAGGAATTTTCTGTAATATAGTTATGAATCCAAAGTGTGCCTTAGTGTCCCTCTACACTTTGAATTGTTAAAAAAAAAAAAAAAAAAAAAAAAAAGGGTTCAGAGTAGCAGCCGTGTTAGTCTGTATCTGCAAAAAGAAAAGGAGTACTTGTAATTTGTTAGTCTCTAAGGTGCCACAAGTACTCCTTTTCTTTTTTTAAAAAATGTTTGTCTCCTGCTAAACCAGAGCTGGAGCATGGGGTATAGGTGTCACCTGGCTGTTTGGGTGGAGTGAATAGAGCCGTTAAACAACTGGCAGAACCGACCCAAATCAAGGGAGCATCCAGCAAGGCAAAGTGATGCCCAATGACTAAACAATCAACACCTAACAGCAGAAAACCCTGGGAAGACAGGTAAGGGAGCATAGGTACTGGAACCAGGGCCACTGGGAGTGCTGCCGCACCCCCTGACTTGAAGAGGTTTCCATCATAGACAGGGTTTACAGTTTGGTTCAGTGACTCTCAGCACCACCTCTATACAAGGATTAGAGAGAGGGAGCAAGGGATGGAGTCCATCACACCTTGGCTAGGTCATCAGGGCACTGGTTTGACCAGGGTGGATTCTTCTGCTTCTCTGTTCTACAAGACCATCCCTCATTTCTTTAAAGCAGTAAAGAGGGATTTTCTCTGTTGTTATGGAGGATGTATAGTTCTTTGAGTGCTTGCTCATGTGGATTCCATTCTAGGTGTGTGCGCGCCCACATGTGCAGTCGTCACAGACTTTTGCCTTAGTGGTGTCTGTGGGGCCAGCTGTGGCGTCCTCGGGAGTGCCACGCTCATGCTGAAGTATATCAAGCGCCGCTGGCCCTGTGCCCTCTCAGTTCCTTCTTACCGCCCATGGTGGTTAGTCTCAGCACCTCTCTCCCTTGCTTCCCAAGTGGTTAGTGGTTTTTCTTGCCTCATTAAGAGCCATTCAGCCTTAGGGCTTTGTAAATAGTTTTAATTGTTCTTAATAGTTAGTTATAGTTGTAGATAGTTAGAGTCCCAGTGGGACTTTGCCCCAGGCAGGGCATGCCCTGGCCCCCGGGGTTAAAGTTCTGCACATATTGTAACAGGCCTATGCCTGTTAGCAGTCCCTACATGTAGCAGCTGTCTCAAATGCTTGGGCGACTCGCATGTCAAGGAGAAGTGCTGCATTTGTAAGAAGTTTCGGCCACGAACTCAGAAGGAGCGGGATATCCATCTCTGAGCTCTCCTAATGGAATTGGCCCTTCGTCCAGTGACTGAACCCTCCCGCCAAGAATCGGCAAGCACCTTGGCATCAGTATGTAGTGTACTCCCAGCACTGGGCTCTGCCCGGCACTACTCAACATCTCTGGTGCCTAAGAAGAAGAGGTGGAAGCACGGCTCCCTGGCAGCAGGCAGAAAGGCCCAAGGGTCTTCTGGCAAGGGACCTAGTTCGGCCCACCCAGCCACTCTGGAGCCACGAGTGCGCGCCTCTCCAGTTAGGGCTCTGAGCCCCTCGCAAGGTCCATCACCGACTCAGGGGAGTGGTATAGGACCCAAACCCCAACTGGCACCCGCCCAGGCCTCTCCAGCGCAGAGAGAGCAAAGGCCTTCATCAGCACCGTCGACGCAGCAGGGGCAGCCGGATGTGGGAAAGGATCCCCAAGATGGCAAGCCAGCCACCATGACTTCTCAAGGATTAGCGGAGAGCCCAGAATCCTCTGAGACGAGACAGCGCTCCCCACCCCAGCACCACAAATCCCCATGGCTGCAGCCCAGGTCCTCTGGGGCTCACTCACCCCCAGTCGCTGGCACCGCAATCATGGTCACTGCCACCCAGGCACGATTCGCCTAAACATCAACATCGGTCTCCGTATTCCTGGCACCGCTCACCCTCCTGCTGGTCTGCCTCTTATCGATGTTCCCCATTACGTGGCACATGGGAACGTTCCCCGTCCAGGCTCTGGTCTCCCAGGCCCTGCTACCATTTGCCCCAGTACTGACACCGCTCATCCGGCTCCGGTCACTCCACCCACCTCCGGGCTCATTGGTCATCTGTGCAGTCAATGAAAAAGACAAGCAAATTCACTCCTCCTCAGCTCCCAAGAATAAAGAGGCTAAGAGACTGGATCTCTTCGGGAGAAAGATTTATTCGACCGACAGACTGCAATTCCAGTTGGCAAACCACCAGGCCCTCCTGGGCAGGTACTATTTAAACTTGTGGGATACCCACAACAAGATCTAGGAGTCCCTCCCACAGGGATTGGCTCAGGATTTTGGCACCCTGGTGGAGGAGGGCACCTCGGTAGCCAGGTGCTCCCTGCAAATGGCCTGGAATGCGGCGGACGCTGTGGCTTGGGTAGTCGAATCTTTGGTGGTCATGGCTCCAGACCGCGGGCCTCTCGAAGGAGATGCAAACTTCAATCCAAGACCTCCCTTTTGACGGGGTGGGTCTTCTCTCTGAGTAGACGGATGCCAGACTGCATGGAGTGAAGGATACCAAGGCCACCCTTCACTCATTGGGTATACATACACCGCAGTCTGTTGGGAAGCCCTTCCAGCTGCCCTATGGCCAAGGTCTTGGCAGCCTTGCCAGGGCTCTGCAAGAAGAAGGGACACTAGCTTCAGCCAACGCTGCCCATCATCATCCCACTTGCCTGCGCAACCTGGGCCAGCCAAACACTTAGAAGTCCAGAAGCGCTCATTTTGAGGGTGCACTCGGAAGCGACGTCCCAGTTAGTTCCCTGGATCCTTCCCGCCTGTTCCTGGACTGTCTCCTCTCCTTCCATTTGGCTTGTTTAATGGTAATCTCGGACTGCCAGGTCCTGCATATAATATCCCAGGGCTATATGCTGCAACTTGCGGCCACCCCTCCCTTCCACACCCTCTCTTTCCTGTCCCTCTTCAGGGACCCTTCTCAAGAGCAACTCCTCGTTCAGGAGATCGAAAAGTTCCTGCAGCTGGGGGTGGTGGAGGAGGTTCCTCAGGACATGCAAGGAAGAGGATTCTACTCCCGTTATTTCCTAATCCCAAAGGCCAAGGGGGGCCTAAGGCCCATCCTGGATCTGTGTTACCTCAACAAGTCTCTCAAGAAGTTGAAGTTCCACATGGTCTCCCTGGCCTCCATAATCCCTTCCCTGGATCTGGGAGACTGGTACACCACTCTCAACTTGAAGGACACTTATTTTCATGTCTCCATATTCCTGGGTCACAGGCGTTTCCTGCGTTTCACAGTGGCCAGGCGCTACTTCCAGTGCCACCTTTTGGCCTCTCTTCGGCCCCAAGGGTTCACCAAGTGCATGACACCAGTGGTGGCTTACCTGAGGCATTACAGGGTCCACCTGTTTCCATACCTTGATGACTGGCTCATCAAGGGCAGGTCTCCCGACCAGGTGCGCAGCAGTCTCGACCAAGTGCATTTCGCATGCTAAGATGTGGGCCTGTTAATAAACATGGAAAAGTACACATTATCGCCAGTCCAGTGCATAGAGTTAATCAGAGCCGTTCTAGACTCCACACGAGCCAGAGCCTTCCTTCCAGAAGCGCGTTTTCGGGCCATGTCGGACTTGATCACACATTTATGGAACCATCTGCTCACTACAGCCCACACCTGCCTGCACCTGGTGGGTCACATGGCCACATGCACCTATGTGGTCAGCCACGTTTGGATCCACCTGCGACCCCTTCGGGCGTGGCTGGCTGCAGTCTATGTCCCCAGCAGGCACACCCTGGACCGGGTGGTCAGGGTGCCGGGCCATGTCCTTTCGTCCCTGAATTGGTGGCAAAATCCCATTTGATGTTCCCCTCTGGTGTTATCCGGACCGGTGATCTGCTAGGTCACGTCAATCCTTGACTCTGGGAGCCAGCCTTACCCTGCTCTGCTATGAGAACCCCCACTCCTGGGCTGTTCATGCACAGCCTCTGGCATGTAAATAAATATATCAGAGGGATAAATACCGGAGAGGGAGAGGAATTATTTAAGATCAGTACCAATGTGGACACAAGAACAAATGGATATAAACTGGTCATTGGGAAGTTTAGACTTGAAATTAGATGAAGGTTTCTAACCAGCAGAGGAGTGAAGTTTCGGAATAGCCTTCCAAGGGAAGCAGTGGGGGCAAAAGACCTATCTGGCTTTAAGATTAAACTCGATAAGTTTATGGAGGAGATGGTATGATGGGATAACATGATTTTGGTAATTAACTGATCTTTAAATATTCATGGTAAATAGGCCCAATGGCCTGTGATAGGATGTTAGATGGGGTGGGATCTAAGTTACTACAGAAAATTCTTTCCTGGGTATCTGGCTGGTGAATCTTGCCCATATGCTCAGGGTTTAGCTGATCACCATATTTGAGGTCGGGAAGGAATTTTCCTCCAGGGCAGATTGGAAGAGGCCCTGGAGGTTTTTCGCCTTCCTCTGTAGCATGGGGCACGGGTCACTTGCTGGAGGATTCTCTGCTCGTTGCAGTCTTTAAACCACGATTTGAGGACTTCAATAGCTCAGATATAGATGAGAGGTTTTTCGCAGGAGTGGGTGGGTGAGATTCTGTGGCCTGCGTTGTGCAGGAGGTCAGACTAGATGATCATAATGGTCTCTTCTGACCTTTATATCTATGAATCTATGTAAGCATATAAGCTGCTTCTTGGATTGTGCAACTGAACGACACTAGCCAATATCTCCGGTCCCAGACACAACACTAGGAACCTCCACCTTGCAGTGTCCAGTTATGCCCGCTGGACGCTGCAAGCTTATGAGTTCGTCAATTTAACAAAGAAATTGATATGTACCAGGCTTGTTATCCCAAGGGGAGTCTCTGACACGCTTCAAACCAAACGTCCTGGTCTATTTGCTGCACCTCAAGCTCCAGGGCCTGTCGCTCTCTTTGGTAAAACTTTACCTGGTGGCCATTTTCGGCATTTCACCCTCCATTTCAAGGCAGGTCGATCTTCATCATCCTATGACTGCGCGGTTCTTAAAAGGTCTGAAGCACCATTACCTGCATGTCCGGGACCCAGTTCCCCCTTGGGACCTGAATCTTGTGCTGGTACGGCTCATGGGTCCACCCTCTGAGCCCTTAGCGTCATACTCCCTCCTGCTTTTCTCTTGGAAGGTTGCTTCCTTGGTCGCTATAAGTTCGGCCTGCAGGGTGTTGGAGATCAGGGCACTCACCTCGGAGCCGCCCTGTATGGTCTTCTGCAAGGACAACGTCCAGTTACATCCGCACCCAACCTTTCTGCCCAAAGTCGTCTCCCAGTTTTATATGGGTCAAGACATATACTTATCAGTCTTCTGTCTCAAACCTCATGCGACAGATGAAGAATGCAGGGGGGTATACCCTGGATGTCAGACTGGCACTGGCCTTCTACATAGATAGGACGAGGCCATTCCATAAGTCAACATAATTGTTTGTTGATGTTGCAGACAGGATGAAGGGTTGCCTTGTGTCTGCCCAGAGAATTTTGTTTTGGATCACGGCCTGCATCCGTTAATGTTACAAACTGTTGAAGGTTCCCCCCCGCCAGCGATTGTGACAGCCCTCTCGACGAGGGCACAGGCGTCATCGGCAGCCTTCCTGGAGCAGGTGCTGATCCAAGAGATCTGTCTGACTGCTACCTGGTCCTCAGTCCACACTTTTGCATCTCATTACTATGCGGTTAGCCAGCAAACGCGGGATCACGCTGCCTTTGGCAGAGCAGTAGTGCAAGCTGCAAGACCATGAACTCTGAGCTCGCCTCTGAGGGTACTTCTTATGAGTCACCTAAAATGGAATCGACATGAGCAAGCACTCGAAGAAGAAAGAACAGTTACCCACCTTTTCATAACTGTTCTTCAAGATGTGTTGCTCATGTCCATTCCATTACCTGCCCTCTTGCCCTGCTGTCGGAGTTGTTGGAAAGAAGGAACCGAGGGGGCACAGGGCCGGCAGTGCCTGATATATCATGGCATGAGCGTGGCACTCCAGAGGCGCCACAGCTGGCCTTATGGATACCTTTAAGACAAAAGTCTCCGATCGCGCACATGGGCATGCACATACCTAAAATGGAATGGACATGAGCAGCACATCTCGAAGAACAAGTTACAAAAAGGTGGGTAACCATTTTTTTAATCTTATTCTACTAAAGCCCACCACATATCCAAGGAGACAGACTTCACCTTGTGTTATCTAGCAAAATCAACTTCTTCTGAATCAAGTTTAATTATACAACCCAACAGGTGCTGACATTAGGTGATCATTCTCTTTAGTTATCCACTTTCAACATCGTATACAGAATCATTGCATTATTTTGTTCATTTTAACAACTCACAATCCATATCTTTGAAGGAGCCAATGGTCATCTTGTTAGTCAAACCTTGGAAGCCAGTTAAATGCAAGAAGTACAGTTTGTTCATATAAGAATAAATCTAGAGGTCTTTGTTAAATTTTTACTCCGTTTCTACAAAGAAACTGTCATTGTCAACATAGACTTCATTGGAGAGCTTGCTTGAGATAGAACTGAATTTTGCCCATAGAAATATGGAAAATATGCTCAGAAGCTTATTACAAAGCAGCAATTCCCATATTCAGGTATAGTTATTAATCCCATCATGTTATACATGTTTAATGTTCTCTAAAATGTAGTGAAAAGTTACTTCAAGGCAGATGCATATTTCTGTTTACTAATGGGCCACTTAATTTATATATATCTCTCACAAGAAATTGGAGCAGACTGTTTAGAAGACTTGACCATCTTTATAGAATAATATTCTCAAACTTGATGCAATGATTTTTAATAATCTTATTTAAAAAAGAGACTATTGTGATAACGAGACAGATTTCAGTGATGTCTAAAGAGTGAAACAAAGGCAACTATCCACTGAGTGAGACTGCACTAAATCATAAAATGTTTTTAACCTGAATTCAGGTATACTGAATAGGAACAAATATAACCATTAGGCCTTGTGATTCAGTTGCTAATACATATACGTGTGAAGGTGAGAATGGATAAGGCATTTTACCTACTTACACAGAACTCAGTAATTGTAACTCTGTGACTTCTGTCTGTTTCTCCCTTAAGGAAAGATTTCACAGTCTAGTTTGGTAATAATCTTGTCCTCTTAAGATCACTTACAACATAGACTTTTTTGACCTCCCAAGTTGAAAGAGAGTCAGCAACATATAAGTGATTTGTTGGGTCACTATCTGAAGTCTTGAATCATTTCTTCTCCACAAATCTGGCTTTTAGGTGCCAGAAGTAGCCTCTAAGCTTACTTCCCCATCTGTTGTTGCTGCAGATCCTTATTAGGTGCCTCACTGCTGGAAGGCTCTCTTCAATCAGCATTGGTAGATCTGGTCATTCAAAAGAGATTGTGTCTAACCTGGAAATGCATTAGTTTTTGCTTTTTTTGTTTTGCTCTGCTCTTTGATAGCATAGGATTGAAGTTAGTGGTAAAACTCACATTGACTTTAGGGAAGCCAGAATTTCATCCCATTACTTACAGTCAAGAATAATTTTGTTTGGCCCCAATACTACAATCCTTACTCAATGTGTTAAACCATGAAGGTTTTTCTTTTAGCCATTTTGTCCTAAATGTTCAAGATACTTACACTCTTCAAACTATAGTTTAAATTTCCCAAAAAGAATAAAAAGTAAGTAAAAATGAGGCATTTGATGTTGAAAAGTAGAATAAAGAACTAGGGTAGAATAAGTTTATTTCACTTTAAAAGTAATTCTCTGGCAAAGTTGTGTTGATGGAACCACTTCTACAGTGGAAAAGAAACAAAAGATACAGGAAAGGCAACTCTTTACTCATGAAATTCCAGGAGAGACAAGTATCCATCATTTATTCTATTGAAAAGCAAATTGATTGTCTCTGTGCTCTAACTGCCTAAGTATTTACCTTTGCTATTTGTATAGCACCAATCACTGTATTGATATTATACACTACAGAAAGCAGGTTACCTTGTTTGAAAGTGTGCAGAAGTACTGGGATGGTATGCAATTAATATTGGAATTAATGTGAATTCTCACAATGAAATTGTTTTGTAGCTGTAAACATTGCCCTTCGCAAGCAACTGTTCTTGGTGTACATTGAGCGTTGCTGAAGGCACAGTGGAGTTACTTGTAGTCTGTTGGCTGATATTTGCTTAAAATTAAGGATAAAGTTTTGTCTTCAGGAAATGGCTCCGAATTTGACTTCAGAACGGAGGGTTTTTTTGAGACACATAAAGTGAATATCAGAAAAGCATGAAAAGTACCTGCAGTTTCTGAAATATGTTCAACTAAGTGTAACACTAGAGCAAAAACCTTGCCTTCAGAATGAATTTGATGCAGTTCATTCTGGTTCCGTTAAGAGAAAGTGGCTTTGGCTATGAATGCAAACTTGTTCTTTAAAGTACCATTTATCCATTATATTTTGTCCATAGTATCACTAAATTTGTTTTTTTATTTTCTTTGCTACTGTAACCAACTACTGTACTTACATAGTATGGGATGAGTGCCAGTGACATCACTATAGAGCCAAATGTAGATCATACAAGTTAGCCATTGTTTTGTAGTGTACGCCAAAGGCTGAATAATGAAGGATTGCTCAGATGCACTATTGTGTTCCCTTTACGTTGTTATCCAACATAAAAAAAGAGAGAGAGAGAGAGTTTAATGTATTATAAGTGGCGGAGGTAGCAATGCCTACTTAAGGTTGTCTGACATGTCCCATTATAATACCCTGTTTTCAGTTGCTTATAACTTTACCAAACTTTAACCATTTAGGTTAAATTTTCCATGCCAGGTAAGTTTCAGGAAAAATTGTTCAGGCATTTCTGAGAACAAAGCTAGGAAAAAAAATACATTGTTTTGCCTGTGATTAAAATAATATTCTTACAACTATCCCTGAAATGGGGCATACAAGTCCCAGGCTGGCAAGGAGGGGTCTAATGAGGGCTTCTGGACCCAGTTAGCCCCACCCTGTTACACCTGCAACAGATATCTGGTATGGAGGGGGAAGTTAAGAGGAGAAGGCCCAGCTCAGTCTGGGAAGCCTGGTTTCAGCCAAGAGTTAGAGACAGCTTGCTCCAGGACCAACCTCCCAGTGGCTGGGCTCAGGGAGACTGACCAAAGTCTGGCTGCAAGAAGACAAGCCTTGAGTAGAAGGTCAGAAATGATTTTGTGTATTATCTATTTGCCAGCCTCACCCTGCCTCATAGTTTGAGCACAGTCACCACTGTTCTTAAGTAACATCTGTACATTGGAAATTGAAATCATGATCACTGAGTCCTTTGTTCTTTACAACTTGGCCAAAATACAGCAGTGAAATATGATATTTCTGCATGTTATTGGGTAGTATCATTGTGGTGTAGTGGACTATTGGGAACTTTCACTAACTATGGAAAAACAACGAGGAGTACAAGTTACAGACTAACACCGCTACCACTCTGAAACCTGTAACTATGGAAACTATCTCTAGCTGTTGTCAACTGACAAGTCATGGTGTACAAAAACTATGACATTTAATGTCTTCAGAAAAGCTAATGGCTGTCATCTGTGCATCTGCTACGCAGAAGATAATTAGCATTATTGCTCCAGTATACCTTGCCTGTGTTTTAGATCCCTATAGATGTGTGCTGCTTCTTTACCTGTTTTAACAACAAAGTGAAAGAAACGGGGGAGGATGCTCAGAAGATTTCCAGTAAATGGTAATATTGAAACACATGCAGAAAATATTCCAATCTTCACAGTTGAGTAAGTGTGAATATTGTGGGTGGGACTGTTGTCTTTTTGGTATTTACCTTCTATTACTCAAACCAGGAACAAGTTTTTATTTTTAAGAAGCATCATTCAGCATGTTAGTGTCTTGCAGGGAATATACATTTCCAGCTGACTTCAGCGAAATCTAGAGTCTGTTGCTTTAAATAGTTAATTGTTGCTTTTAAGCCTGCACTGAAGACAGATCAGAGGTGTCCAGACAATCTGACACACCCCATTTTAGTTATCCAAGTTTGTGCAAACCCCTGTTTTCCCAGATGATGGGCTGAACTGTCGGAGTGCCATTCCATCTGCCTCAACAGGTTGCTTTCCTTTTTGATGGTTTCTCCAACTTCTCCCTCTCCTTCCCACCCCAGTTTAGAAAGAATCTGTCTTTCCTAAATGGACATCAAGATAGGATCGATAAACTGGGGTTGGCCTGATGATTGCATTTTGACTTTCCTGTTTTGTATTTGATATTGTCTATATGACCCTTGTGCCAAAAATGAGTAATACATTTAAATATAGATTTTGACTCATTGTCTTACGATTGTATGGAAAGTTCTGCTTTTCTTCTTGCCTTATCTTTGGTATATTGATATGTGTGGGCGGGTAGCTAGGGTGAAGAGTAATCTCTGCATGTCTGAGGTAGTTTCAGTTACAGAACAAAATGCTATATTTACAGCAAGTCCAAACCTAGCCAATTTCAAGATTTTTAACTTTTAAAATAAAACTTCAATGTTTAACAAGTAAAGCATCAACTTCAATTATAGGAGATCATGCCGAGCTCTATAGTACCTGAAAAGACTGACCCACATCCTCACGGCTTATTTTTATTTTTTCCACAGTCTCCAAATCCTGCTCTGCCACCAGTTTCAAAGGAGATAACCTTAGAATATATATCTTGCCATGCAAGGACTTGGCTGAGTTACGATACTGAAGGCTAACTTTGTTCGGTTCATTTTTGCAAATAAAATTACCTGAACAATTTTGATAATGCCAGCCTGTGAATATACTTTAAAAAACACTTAATTAAAGGATAATGGCAGTTAGAAGTGTATATGAAAACCAGATTTGTTTTGGTTTGTGGGTATTATACAAATCATAAATACTGTTCACATTACACCAAGCTTCTGTCTGTTACTTCCATTCTTGTAAGGTGGCATCACAACAAAAGCTACAAGAATCCTTTGCTCTAGCACAAAACTCCCAAAGTAGGAATATGTAGCAAATCACATGAATGGAGCTGGCAGAGAGTGAAGAGCAGACTGTTCAAGAGCTATCTAATTTTGGACCTACCCATGTCCTTTTAAAGTACAGTTCCACTCCAAAAATTAACTTTATAAAAACGACATGGTTGTGCTCCATGTCTGTTGTCTCTCGATGACTCCAGATCAACTGTGCTCTCTTTCCTCATGGTTTCAATGAATAAGAGCATTTTTGAAGGAAAAAGTTTAGCTGAAAATATGTTGACCAGTTCCAATACATCGCAATGCTCATACTACTAACTACTATGTGGCTTTTAACAGTCATCCTGAAGGTGATACTGACCCACTTAAATGACATAGCAGGAATCGATGGCACAGCGTTACAATGGCTCCAGCCATGCCATTGGGTCCCACTCAATTTTTGCATGAAACCATTTGGAGCAGTGGAGAGACATTACAGGTTCCAAAGCCAACGATACAGTGATGGCACTTGTCTGTACATCTGATTCCTCACAGATACACCAAAGGCATCACAAGAATGGTAATTCATCTGTAGGTGGAAAAATTAATAAATATTTGTGGTTAGTGTCTCACTATTTGAAAATGTGTTTATATTGGTTCATAATGCATCCGATGAAGTGAGCTGTAGCTCACGAAAGCTTATTCTCAAATAAATTGGTTAGTCTCTAAGGTGCCACAAGTACTCCTTTTCTTTTTGTGAATACAGACTAACACGGCTGCTACTCTGAAAAGTGTTCTTTAGTAATCTATTTGTCATTTTCCCCTTAATTTGTATTTTCTTTTCTTTTACCTTGTTGACAGTATTTTCCAATGATTGTCTTTCTTCTCGGTAAAGATTAATCCAAAGAATATTTAAACAAACTTCAAAATGAAATACTTCTTTCATTGCTTTGGAAGGAATGGAGAACAAAGCAAATATAAAGTGTCTGCAAATGCATTGACTAATTGCACATCAACATTTAGGTGACTGCTTTGAAAAAGCAATTGTACGATTAGACAGTTACTATACTGTCAGGCCTGTTCTATTGTTTCTTTTCTCTTTAATATGCCCTATTAAGTGCCATCTACTGAAAACTGTAAAACAAGTATAATTGAATTCCTATTTAGAGTTGTAATTTTTTTTCACATGTGCAAAACAGACCTATTTTGTTGAAAATATTGTTCTGTATCAGTTGGTTTTTATTATACCATATTTTCGAGTAGCTCTGTAGCTAGCTAGATAATTTACAAAGCCCTTATCACTATAGGATTTATTTTGTAGAAAACACCTAATTATTATAACAGTTACTATTATTATTACAGAATGGGTCCCCTATTGTATTAAGCACTTTACAAACTCATAGGAGACAGTTCCTGCACCAAAGAGGTTATAACTAGTTTAACATAGAGACAACAAGCTAGTGTAAACAACGATTGCAGGGGTTGAGAGAGGGAGGGCATGGGTAAAGTTGATTGAACTGTGGTTCCGTAGAGTTGGTATGTATCAAATTAGCATGGCAAATGCTTTTTAAAGATAGAAATAAGAAATTAATTATTATACAATAATTATATAATGCACGTATTCAAGATACTAAATTATATTGTTTAAACACGAAGACTTTACTTTTGTCAAGTAGAAAGAGATGATAGGAGACTCCACAGAGAGCTTTGTTGACAACATGTCAGAGTCTCCAGATAAAAATCAGTGAGGTCACACTGGTGAAAATGATTTATGGTGAAGGGGCTTCAGTCTGGAATTATGGATCAATGCACAAATAGTCTAATTGCTTTTCAGCAAATGCTTTTTACAGTTGACAGACCCCTTCTCCATAAAAGTTCCACATATTTTTAATATGGGCAAAAATTGTTCAGCATTGTTTGATATGGTAAGTAATACTATATTATCTTTGAACATAACAACATAATCCCATAAATTTACCCAGTGCTTTACAAAGCTTTGTATGTTCTCTGCCCCAAAGAGTTTGCAATCTAAGTAGGACAAAGCACAAGGAGTTCATGAGAGGGAGCATGTAGGATTATTTATGAGGACAAAGAAGATAGAAGAGAGTGCTTGAATACTGAGCAGGCATATAGGTTAGCATGAGAAAAGATGCAAAGCCAAGAATGTGAGGAAGCATGGCAAGGGGCGTAATCACTAGGAGTATAGAGGAAGTAAGAGAAGAATGTATAAGTGAGGGTAGGATTTATGGTAGAGTCTTGCAGGTGAGGCTGTAGAGTTTGAGTACAATACAGTCTGGGAGGTCAGCGTGAAAGAGGTTATATTAATGAAGATGAGACAATCTGCTTATTGCAGATAGCACACACAGTAAGTCAAAACAATGCAAAAATATTGAAACTGGTGAAACAGAAATCCAGACTTAACAGGCTACTAGGGGATTGCACTTTTCTCAGTGGAATGGATTTTTACTTAGATTGCTGTAATCGATAAAGTAAAACTCTGTTAAAACTTGGATGTACAACTTTACTCGTGCAAGAGGTCCCATGGGACTACATGCCTTAGGTTGTGCTCACCAGAGTAAGATTTAAAGAACGACATTATGTAAAAGTTTGGGTAAGAATTTTGTCGGAGGTGCTCATTACTGATAGAATACATGCCATGAAAGCTAAAACGCCCTCTTCTAAAGCCAATATGGGAAAATGGAGAGAGCTCCATTTAGCAGATTCTGTAGACAGCTATGCATGCTACATTCAAATTTTAATATCACTCAGTCATTCTGCCTTTGCTTGCAGACCTACTCAAAGGTTTAGGAGGTCTCTTCAGAATACTGTGAACCTCTCTGAAAAATTCAGTCCTTGGGGTCTGCAATATTGGATGCTTTAAAGTTCGACAAAGTGTTAAGTAAAAACTATTTTAAAAATACATAGTATTTCAGATTAATATCGCAGCAACTAACGGTGGTGTTTCTTGGGAATCCCTGTCTTATTATATTAAAAACTAATGTTAATCAAACATAAATTTTCTATATGATCTGAAAATTTGGAGAATGCCTGATACTTGGGTCTGTTTTGGATACTCAGAGAAAGCATGTAAAATACTATGTTCTATACATTGTCCGGGTGTTCTAATCAGATGTGCTCTAAATTCTGTATAGGTACATGTAGAAATTAGCAGACTTGAGATCTTGCAATATAAGGTACAGGAGTTTTCCTGTTCAGAAAGACAGCATGACAATGCGAAAAGAAGTTTCGTTGAAAGAAGTAATATTGCTAGTGGGAATGGTGCTACTAATGGCAGTTTACATGATAAATTAAAGGAATCGGAAAGGAAAAAAATCTACTGGGAACTGTCTTTATATCCCAGGAAAACACATGGGAATAATACATGCATGTATGATTAATGCTGACTAAATATAAATTTAGCTGTCCTGCTGATAGTTGGGCTTTACGTCTGCATTAAGAGCAGCAGCCAGTGCTGAGATCTTTTTAAGATGAACTATTTTTCTCTTGGGTATTCATAGACCTTGTTTACAATGTAGATTTCCATCTACCTGATGCAAGAATTCAAGGGAAAAATCCAAACTAATCCAAATGGCTTCCTTTTTTTGATTGTTTGTTTTTACATTATTTTTATTTTGAGCTCAGTTCCTATCTTTTAGGAAACTCAGACAGTTTCTTCCAAGTGTAGTTGCTGATTCTGTTCATCCTTGATTAGGAAATGCAAGGCTGCTGCTGTCTTGTGAAATCAGAGACATTCTGCTCCACTAATTGGCAGCAGAGGTTGTTGCTGATATGGAGGATATGAGCACCCCTGTAGAACATAAACATATCACTTTCACGTTGCACCAAGTTCCTGTTAGCATGAAGAGCAAGAATCTTAAGGTCACCGTGAACCAAGCCATCAGACTAGTTTGCTCAGATATTATTCTGCTGCATTTTTTATCAAAATTGTCAAGCTATGTACTACTCTTCTCACTCCCCACCCCCTTACAGAGCCTCAGAGCCTGGGCTGCAGCCCAAGCCCGAACGTCTACCTTGCAGTTTTTAGCCCCATGAGCCCCAGTCAGCTTCTGTGGGCCAGACGCGGCCATGCTGCGGGTCTTTTATTGTTTTGCAGCATTTAAACAACCCTCATACTAATCTGACACAGAAGGACTCTGACTGCCAGTTACTGGGGAACAAAATAGTAAAATCTGGACAATACAGACAATTGCTTTGATTTTTTCCTAGAAGGGCAATACATTATGAATGGGAGCTAAAGTTCTGGAAGATAGAACAATATACATTAGATTTGGCCTCCATTCAATATGGTATCCCTTGATAATAACAAAAGCCCACTCTTTTAAGAAACTTCTCTTAGGGAACTTGTATAATTTAGTTTGAAATATACATTTAGAAAAATTAAGAGGGAAATTCCTTAGTAACTGTGAGTCAGTCCTTTGGAAAATGTATTCTCAGAGGCTAAATCCAATTCCACATGACTGTGTAAAAAGAGCCATTATTTGTGATGTTGGCCCCGGTTTACAGAGTATTCTCATGAGCCTGGAGTGTCAGCAGAACAGAAAGCAAAATGCTGCTTGTTTCATTTTTATAACTTCATTTTAAGCACTATTTAGATGTAAAAGGGAGTTGAATCTTCTTAATCCGTCTTTCTTTGCATTGTGTAATGTTTTATTTGCTGTCATTCTTACTTCATTTAGCTCTCTAAATGTTGGAATTAGTGCTGCAGTATTTTAAAGCCCATGAAGGGAAGCAGTGGGGGCAAAAGATCTATCTGGCTTTAAGATTAAACTCGATAAGTTTATGGAGGAGATGGTATGATGGGATAACATGATTTTGGTAATTAACTGATCTTTAAATATTCATGGTAAATAGGCCTAATGGCCTGTGATGGGATGTTAGATGGGGTGGGATCTGGGTTACTACAGAAAATTCTTTCCTGGGTATCTGGCTGGTGAATCTTGCCCATATGCTCAGGGTTTAGCTGATCACCATATTTGGGGTCGGGAAGGAATTTTCCTCCAGGGCAGATTGGAAGAGGGCCTGGAGGTTTTTCGCCTTCCTCTGTAGCACGGGGCACGGGTCACTTGCTGGAGGATACTCTGCTCGTTGAAGTCTTTAAACCACGATTTGAGGACTTCAATAGCTCAGACATAGGTGAGAGGTTTTTCGCAGGAGTGGGTGGGTGAGATTCTGTGGCCTGCGTTGTGCAGGAGGTCGGACTAGGTGATCATAATGGTCCCTTCCGACCTTAGTATCTATGAATCTATGATTACTTTATAATACAGTTTATCCTTATTCTTGGCCTGTTTGGTTTTTATTTATTTTATTTTCTCTATAGCTCATTTCCATTGAAAATACCTGGAAAGGTCATTTTTGTGACTTGAGCTGTAATGAAATATGCTATGCTTGCCATGAGAAGAATTCTTTCTGTTAGTAAAATTGAGTATCTTACAAGTAAGTAATCCCTCTCTCCCCACAAAAAACCAACCCTCCTCCAGAATATGATTTCTTGCACATTAGAGATTAGATTGATGTTTGGACCAAAAAGGAAGAAGCCTGGGGATTCCAGCCATCTCCCAGAAATTTGTATATGAATCAAATCCTGATGGAATGTATTATGAAATGGCAGTGAGTGATAGGCCTCTTAGAATGTCTTTCCAACCTGGTGGTGGGCCTTGCAAATCATAAGGCCTCCCTGGTGTCCAGAAGTTACTTGAGTCCCCAGTATTTCCTAGCAGTCTGTAGTTCTGCCTCACAGGTCCAGGCTGTTGAAAATAATGTTGTCCCTCTGGCTTGAACAGTTATTCCGTATTCGGGACCTTGCAGGGTTGTTTATGTTAGGAAGGGAAATTGATAATATGGGTCAGGTATGTTCTCGGTGTAATATTGTTTATTTACCAAAAATGTCACAAAGTCCAATGTCCCTGAACACAGTATAAAGAAACAGCAGGCAGTTTCCTTTGTCAGAAATCTAATCTATAAAAAGGGGAATAAAGGCCGGTCTCGCAGCAGCCCCAACCCTGGACTCCCACCTTAAGATGCAGCCTTAAACATTAAAAGTTCTCCTAGGCCACAACGGAACAACAGGAATTTGAGGGGCCTCTAGACATCAGGTATGATTTGTGAAGAATTTATGAAGTACATACAGAAGGTGGGATTTTGAAGGGCTCAGGCCCTTATTCATGCTGCACACTGGGTCACTTCCAAGAGGCTACTGGCTATAACCAGCCTTTATTAAATAGCTGACTGCCACTTTTAATCCTGTGGCTAAGCTACTGGATTGGCTTGCCTACATTACAGTGTGTCAATCAGAAATGAAATGTTGTCGGTTTTAGCAAGCTTCAAGACTTCACTTTGTACAATCATGATTCAATATTTAAACTAAACCATTGTTGTTGTTGCTTGCCAAAATGTGAAGTGATTGAAACAAAGAGTTTATAGAATTAGCAAGTATGTTACAGTACTCTGTGATACATATCTGTGAATAAAATACTTTTGTCATTTCAAATAGCCAAGCCATTAGATAAAAAGCAAAAGTTAATTTAAATAACTTTAAAAGTATTGCAGAAGCTTACCCCAAGGTCCCCATGTGCTATGAATTATTTTTAGTTAATTTATTTTGTGCAGTAGATATCATAAAATTCTGTTTAAAGTCAAGGGCAGGAAAACAACTTACCGTAGAAAAGGCTGTATTTAGAAAATAAAGGAGGAAAAGTTACACTTTGAGAGAGGGCAGAAAGTAGCAGAAACACTACTGTTTGCATTCATATGAAGTGTTCTTAATTATTTTATTACAAGTGCTTGTATTATGCAGATTTATACGGAGAATATATAAAAATGTAAGGGAAGTAAATATGTTTTTAAAATGTCTTTGCAGCAGGAGGCCCCATTATTTTCAGTGAGACTTTGGCTCCTAAGAGCTTCTGGCCTTGTGTACTCTTAAAAGAGTTTGTCAGTATATATGCTCTGGTAGAACTATACCAGCAAGCCCCACATCTTATACCAGCAAAACAATCATTTTAAAAAAAAGAAAAAGTTCAACCAAAAGAATTTGCTGAAATGACTTGAATTCACAAAATGTTTCAGTCAACCCAAATCTGCATGTTTTGGCCAAAAAAAATTTCACCCAGCTCTACTTCTAATTCACTTAGGCAGTTTTAAAAATGTTATCCCTGATCTCTTATCATGTCCCCTTTATCCTTACACTCCACCAGTTACACCAATCTCAATGGCATACTTTTCCTGTGACACTTGCAAACACTGACCTTTCTTCACCCCAGTGTTACTTTAGGTAAGAGGAGAATGAAATCAAGAAAATAAAACAAATACAAATTACCTCTGAAAGGTGCCTAAAGGAGTTAGGTACTCAAATCCCATTGAAATTCTATGAGATTTGGGTGCCTAACCCTCAGGCGCCTTTGGAATCACAGCCTAAATTCCTCAAGGCATGGATTATCTCTCTGCATGATAGGTTAGATTTCTGCTGTGCTGAAACCAGTGCGTATCATGCTGACTGATATTGTCTTACTGTTTTCCTTGTACTCCCCCATCTGTCTGTATCCATCTATTATCTCTTGTTTTATTATTAGAGTGTGTGCTCTTTGGGGAGGGACTGTCTTTTTGCTCTGTGTTTGTAAAGGGCCTGGCACCATGGGGCCCTGGTCCATGACTGGGGCTCCTAGCCACTATCATAATAAAAATAATCAATAATCATAAAATAGTGGTCTATACAGCTCAGCATTGCTGATGTTTAATAATAAAAATAATCCACAGCAGGTATAATTTTACACCTGCAGACTTGGTTTTTTTTTCAGAATATTTGTTGTGTGGCTGAAATCTTGCATTATATTTCTTGCTCTGGAGTCCCAGAATGCATATATCTTTTATAAATAGTCCTAGGAAAATTAATATTCATAAAAATCTGATTTGGATAAGACACTGAATAGCTTAGAGAAAAAACACAACAGAAAGTTTGATAAAATGTTGTTGCTCGCAGCACAGACAGTGATGTAGTTGTGCAAAGACCTGACTTCACATTTTGGTAAGATAAACAAATTTCAATTAATGCCTTTTTCATAGAATCATAGAATATCAGGGTTGGAAGGGACGTCAGGAGGTCATCTAGTCCAACCCCCTGCTCAAAGCAGGACCGATCCCCAACTAAATTATCCCAGCTAGGGCTTTGTCAAGCCTGACCTTAAAAACTTCCAAGGAAGGAGATTCCACCACCTACCTAGGTAACACATTCCAGTGCTTCACCATCCTTCTAGTGAAAAAGTTTTTCCTAATATCCAACCTAAACCTCCCCCACTGCAACTTGAGACCATTACTCCTCGTTCTGTCATCTGCTGCCACTGAGAACAGTCTAGATCCATCCTCTTTGGAACCCCCTTTCAGGTAGTTGAAAGCAGCTATCAAATCCCCCCTCATTCTTCTCTTCTGCAGACTAAACAATCCCAGTTCCCTCAGCCTCTCCTCATAAGTCATTTGTTCCAGTCCCCTAATCATTTTTGTTGCCCTCCGCTGGACGCTTTCCAATTTTTCCACATCCTTCTTGTAGTATGGGGCCCAAAACTGGACACAGTACTCCAGATGAGGCCTCACCAATGTCAAATAGAGGGGAACGATCATGTCCCTCGATGTACTGGCAATGCCCCTACTTATACATCCCAAAATGCCATTGGCCTGCAATGAGCACTGTAGACATTGACATTGCATGAGACAAGGCTGGCTAGTTAACTGAAAAAAAATCCACTCATTTCTTAATGGATTTTTTAAAAATTTATTTGCTCTTTTTTCTATCCCTCCCATAAAACGATGGGTATTGGAGGAGGGTCTAGTGGACTGATCAAGGAACTGGGACAACCTCCAAAGTTCTAATGCCTAACACTGTGACAAACTCACTCTGTGACCTCGGGCAACTCACTTATTCTCTGTCTGTTTCTCCATGTGTTAAAAGTGCAAAAATAGTTCCAAGGTGGTGTGAATTAATCAATGTTTGTTAAGCATTTGGAAGACATGAAGTGCTATATACAATGAATACTAAATGTTGTTAATGCTATTGTATAAAAGATGGCAGGATCATTTGAGTCACATTTGTTTAAATAACCTTGACAACAGGTTGGATTGGAGACCTTCATAAAACAATTCCATGATAACTGTAATCCAGTAATTCTCAACTGGTGGACCACTTGTGGCTCAATCAGTACACGGCTGCGGCCCATGTGACATCCTGAGGGTCATTCAGGTAGTATATATATTGTGTGAATGTGGCCCACATAACACACAGAGAGCTGCATGTGCAGCCCACAATGGTAAATATTTTGAGAACCACTGTTGTCATCCTATTTTTGGGATTTGAGTGTAAATCTTGTTTTCTGAGTCTTTTATAGTCATTTGGGGCAGGAACAGTCTTTATATTTTGGTTCTGTATGATGTTGAGCACAGGGTGGATTTGATTTAAATCACTAGTCAGGAAGACTCGATTTAATCATGGATTTCTACATAAATGCTGCTCAAACAGTTTCACTTTTGTTTCTACTACCTGTCTCTCCCTTCTCACATTTATCTCCAGACTTCTTCTCCTTGTCCAGATCTATTCTGCCCCTACCAATCTTCTGTTCATTGAAATTTTTGAAACTTTGCACTTTTAGAGAGAGGTAAGGGATTGACTCTGTGTACACAAATTTGCAGAGGGACAATAGGGTTGAGGTCTGTTATTTCTCACCTCTATATATTAGAATTTATTTATTTATTTAAAAACATTTTTGCTGTTAACAAGCATGTTATCTCTGGAGACACAAATCCACAGTTTGAGAATGGCAAAACTAAGCATCTGATGCTATCTTCTAGACTGAGCACTGAGTCCTATTTGGTAGATAGAAAGATTAACCTAAATAGTTTATACAAAAGCCCCTAGAACCCCATAAGATTGGGTCCATAGTCCATGGTGAGCACACACACCTAATATGGAATGGACATGAGCAACACACCTCGAAGAACATCAGTTACGGAAAAGGTAACTGTCTTTTATCTAACGAGTGCTGTTATGATAAGGTTCCACCATCTGAACTGCACCCACCATTGTATCCAATGAGTAAGACTATACAGACTATCCAAGAATGCAGGGCCAGCAGGATCTGCCACCAGAAATTGTTGGAAATTACCTGAAGGCTGGGGAGAAGTAAATGGCCTTGGCAAGATAAGGGTCCAGCAGTACCATGGACACTTTGATTTGTTGGGATCCCTTTGTTGTATTGGAACTGGACTCCAGTTAGGCTTAATTCAGCACTGGCCATGGCCCCATCCCACTGTGGCTATTTGCTTTAAGGCTTCTCTGAGGAAGTACATGCTACACTTGTTCTACAGAAGTAATTATGCTACTAGTGTTCCTACAGCTCCAGTGTTGCTGGGCCGGTGCCCTGGGGGCCCACCCAAAACATCTCAGACTCGTGGAGCCATAATTGAGCAATCTGTGAGGGAGTACTCCCACTCAGAACTAGCCAAACTGATCCATACTTTTCACATATCTTAGCAGTGTTGTGTTGGTTGAAGACAAAGAGCAGACTCGTGAGTCGCCCTCCTTTTTTCAGATAAGGCATCATAATTTTCAGGTGGGTGAAGCAGATTATCTGTTGTTGACAGAAGGACTGTACAGAGGACTTGTCCTAACAAGCAGTAATTGTGTAATTAGGGGCTTTTAATCTAGTAAAGGAATCCCATTTCATTCTTAGTCTTCAATTTGTTGACAGTTAATGTCATCCTCATTGAATGAAATCTATCAGTAATCCTTTGTTTTTCAAGCTATTTGCAAGTTGTGGTGGTGTACTGAAGCTCTATTGTTTGTATCTGTGAAATACAAGCTGTAAAGTCTGTAACAGGTCAGAAATTATCGTTCAAAAGAAAATGGAATGCCCATCTTCTGAATCCTTGTCTCAGCAAATAGCCAAGTTCCATCTTTTATTATCCTAGCTGTATTAATCTGAAATCGTTGGTTGTGTTTGAAGGGGACCAAGCTTTATTTTATTTTGCTTGGGACCGTGTCAAGTGTGACTTTTGGTCCCTGGCGGTGCTGGTGTTTGTGATCAAGCCTTGTGTTGTTTTCCACTCAAATGTTACGCCTAGTGTTGCTTACTGATTTGAATTCAGCATTAGTGATTTTAATGTACAGGAGGGGTAATTGTTTATGTGAAAATGTTGTTTCTGTGGATTGTTCTGTAACAACCTGTGCAAAAGAATCCTTCTTGTGTTGCAAGATGGATGATGATTGATTGAATTTAAAGGTTTTTCATGCTAAGCAGGGAGACCCTCTTCTCTTCCCCAGTTTGCGTCCTGCTTCTAACCAAGGAGGAAGACATCCTCAGTGGCTGCCGTTTTGATGAGCCTTTTCCCAGTGTGCTTGACACAGCACTGCCACAGACCACACAAAAAATTTAAAAACCTGTGTTGGCAGCACCTGACGATTGTGCATCTGATCTGAGAAGCCCTGGCTCACATCAGGAGGTGGCACAGGACCTTGGCTCTGGCAGTGGCAAAGTTAGCTCTACTGAACTGTATAAATGGGACTGTACAAAGTGGCTCATTTTCTGGCTCTTAAGTCCTTCTTGTAGAAGTAGGAAGCAGTGGAGGGAAAATCAGAAAAAGAGGATAGAAGATTCTTCCCTTTCAGAATATAGCTTGTGTCTGTGTGCCAGCTAGGAGACCTAAACTTTCTGCCCTTTCTTCTTTAGTGGAAGTAGAACTCATATGGTGCTTGCTATCCATCATTCTGATTACTCAGTTTGGATGACAGTTGATGTCCTTCCTCACACAGTGTGTCTTGTCTCTTTAGATTGGAAGCCATTTGTGGCACAAGCTGGTTTTAAGGTTTCTATCACCACCAGAATACAAATTACATATATGTAATAATTTACTTTTGCTCAAAGTTTACTTTCATCCATAGGGATTGCTGCATCTAATGCACAGAATAAAACAAGTAAGAAATTACTCTAATTACCCTTACTAGGATATTCTGTATTTTGAACTAAATATGAGATACAATAAAGCTTGTATAGTACTGAGTTAAAAGTTTGTTATGTCTAGTTTAATACTTGACCTTGCCTGAATAAAATAAAATATGTCTGATTAAAAAATAGTTTTGCTGTGGAGGGAAAGGAAGGGCAAATCTATAACAAATGAAATATAATTAATCGTTTGTATAAAAAAGAAATAAATACATGTATAAAACCATTACAGTTAAACATCTGCAATAAAGATAATTGAAAGCACAAATGACCGGCCCAAAAATCCAGATGCTTTCACTATGATTACACTGGAGAATTATTTTAGCTCTTTTGCCAAGAAATATTTTGTGTTGGAAAAAAGTTTAATTATACTGTAGTTTCAGCTTTTGCTGTACATTCATTATTGCAATAAATGAAATCTGACAGCATTTCTAAATGTTTGAAAATACCTATCCTCTGCCATAATTCCCATGTGATCATTTTTAGATTGTAACTGTCTTATGGTTGGTGGTGGTTGTGTTTCATTCTAATTGTTGTACTCTCGTGGGTTTCTGCCATGAAATCTTCCATTGAGAGCTGTGTGTAAGTATCTGGGGAAAAGAAAACTTAGAATTATATCTAAGTAATTTCAAGAAATTAGCAGTGTGAGAGACTGCAGTCTGAAAAGAGTATGTTATATACCTGTGTTTTATCAGCTCTTCTTTTTGCATAATAGGTATTAAGGCAAGCCCTAAAAATACACTAAACTTGGGTTTGTGGTGAAAAGTGAACTTGGAACATGCATAACTTTTAGCTAAAGAAGATGAAAGAAAGGAAGGATAAAGATTGATTTAGAGGGTTCTGCATTCCCATCTGCCTTTATAGAAGAAAGGGAAGGGAAGTTGAAAGTTGAGAGCAATTTACCAACAAAGGAAAAATAATGTGGTAAAACTGACAAACAAGTACATTTTTTGTGTGAGGAGATTGGTTTGAACCAATATTGATTTGGGGCTTTTTACATAAATTCATTTTAAACACTGAAGTTACTGAGTTTTTGTAAAAGCTTAAGTGTTAAGAAACAATGTGGAAAACAGCCCCAGAAACAAAACCATTATGAATCATTCAGAGAGGATGACTTCACACTCAGCTCTGATAAACACGGTGGCACTGAGAGGTGATAGAACTGCCATGGTGATAGAAATCTCTGGAACTGAGGAAGGAGTCAGAACCAACATGGAAGCCAGAACAAGAAATGGCAGTGGATCCAAAGACTGAGACATTGTCATATCTTATGCCACACTCAAGTCCATCTCCCTCACTATTGATGCTAAGTGCAGAACTAGTCTTAGTTTTGGGGCCACAGGACCCTTGTCTGAATCAAAAGGATCAGGCAGTTCTGTTGCCTAGGAACCAGCATTGCTAACAGTGGCTGTTTTGTCCTTATGCCTCTTTTTGGTGCTGTGACAATCAGCACCAGTGACACTAGTTCTGATGCAATTAAGTCCATCTTCCTAGATCTGGGAGTGGAGGTTGAAGCTGATCCCGGTCCTGCAAGTGTAGGAATTCTGCTGGGGTTGGAAAGCTGTGACATACGAGGTATGACACCATGAATGGGGCCGAACTGTTTCTCGACCTCTTCCTCTGTTTGGTCATGTGGTACCTCAGAGGCTTAGCTGGTGGAACTACAGTCTCCATGTGGGTGCAGGGGTCTGCCTGTGCAGTTGCAGGATTTTAAGAACATGTTATACATTTTTATAGTTAGTAAGACCATGATTTTTAAAACAATGAAAAACACCTTCATATATTGACAATTTAATTATAGTAGGTTCTAGGGCCTCCACAGGATGGGAGCTGTCCTGTTTGCTTCCTAAAGTGTATATGAAGGATGCTCCTCTGTACAAACTCCTAGGTGACACACTTGAAAAGGTTATGCATTCAACACATAATGCTTCTGTCTGAACTTTTCTGCCAGAATGTAAAGAATTGTGCGCATAACACTCAATGCTCTGAAGTTGGTTTCCAAGGCATAAACTCTTATATCCCAAAATATTTCTAATGTAGCATAATTATATTCAATCTACAGTTATGGCAGTGTCACCAGGTAGCATTGTTATTCGTAGTCCTTCCAGTTATTTTTTGTAGAGTGATAATATATAGTCTTAGGAAGACATGCTATGGTGGGGTTAATTTTCATTATACAAGGTTCTGTGCAGGAATTAGTGGTCCGTGGAGGGGGAATTGGGCAAGGAGCAGGAGGATTTTCGTTCTTCTGACTATAGTTCATTCTTGAGGCAGAGTTATTCTTTGGGAACTGGTCACCGGTTTTGGGCAGATATTCCTGAGAGAATGGATTGCCTGCATCCTGTTTGACCACCTCTGTTCCAGGACTGGTGGACATGTGTAAATAAAACAAATTACTCTTAGAATGTACCCACACTCTGTTACTGATTGCTCCTCTCCTCAGAAATTAACTACAAGGCCTTGAATCTTCTGTTTCTCTGGTGTCAAATCAGGACACTGGTGTCAGAAGAAGGGGCAACAATGCTGTATAATATTTCTCATCAAAATAAGAAGATCCCAGACTAAAACTTAATTCACTGAAAGTTAGCTGCGGGAGTAAATAATCAAACTTACATAGGTTTCATTGTTTTTCCTAAATATTAAAAATAAGAATGTGACCAGTCAAAATCATTTATATTAATAGTCTGTTATCCTTACAGTTTATAAATTCACAGATATGAAATTTTAACTTTCACATTCAAATAATGAACTTCATTCTGACCTATAAGGCAAAATTATGACGTTCTACATCACCAGTTGGGTGTGTGTGCACGTATAATACATTAGGTTCTGTAGCACTTTTGTATAAGTGTTAGATTACTTACTGTGGCAATGTTTGCTTTCAGTGAGTGAACTTTTTGTCTGGGATCAATTAATTACACCAAAACTAATCATTTTCATTGTGTAGGAGGTCCAGATTGCTGTAGCATGGGGAAATTTACTTTACAAAATGAAGTCATATAAATTAAATATTGTATTGCAGACAACTCAACATTCTTGTAAGCTTTCAGGCATTTGGAATTGGCTTCTCGTTCATAAAAGTACTCATGGAGTGGGGGAGAGTTCCCACAGCTCAACAAAATATGGCCAAAGCTGCATAACAAAGGGGCTTTAACTCTCTGCATAATGCTTTCTCTAGGCAACTTGGTAGGTCTGGCATAAGTAACAACTTTGAACAAGATTTTCATTTCTAATCTCTTTTCCTGTCTCAGTACTGAGCTATATGCAGTGCTTTCAAATCGTGCTTGCAACAGTGTGACATAGAGAAGCTGCCAAAGTCTACAGTCTGTAATCACAACATTGGATTGGTTATGAAGGGAAGCCATACTTTTGAGTTGACCTGGGCACAGTTGTGTATGAACTATTCAACTTGTGTGCTTTGTGGTAAACAATAAATCATGTATCTAATTTTTTGAAGTGAAATTGCCTTTTCAAGGTAAAGCATGTATTTCAAGCTGAATTTAAACCAAAGAACAATTAGCTGTTTTAAAATATGCTGTCTCCTTTTCATAAAAATGATAGTAAGACTCTCTTGGCCTTGTTCTTACTTGAAAAATGTTGATTGATAATCCTGGGGAAAGTGTGCAGGTGTGTTTATACGCACCCCACATGTATGGAATAGATATCCATGTGAGCGCTACATTTTATCATGAACATTTGATCACCTTACCTGTTTTCCACTACTGATCCACTGAGACGACATAAAACAATTACAATTCAATTATGAGCTGATATCCACAGGATTTAAATGTGGGGAGCCTGCACTAGACAACTAGTTATCCTCATTTATAAGCATTATCATTAATTTTGAGCTAGATTCTGGAACCGTTACTTTTTCGTGTTAGAATAATTGCCAGGGCAATTCAGCATAGATGACTATTTGGATTTGTACTGTGTTTTAACCAAACTGAAGGATGTGTGTCCAGTTGCTGTAATGCAATCTCACAAGGGGGCTTCCTAGTCTAGAAACATCTTAAACAGTGAGAAATAATATGCATTTTAAAATGAAAAATTTATGTTATTTAATTGCTCTTAAAAATAGTGATTTTTGAGTAACTTTATCTAGGCAATGTCTCCACAGAAAAACTAGAAGTGTAATTGTCAGGGAGACATAAAGGGGCCAGGGGAAACAGGAGATAGGAACAGATAAAGTGAGAGAGAAAGTTAAGGGAGGGCAGATTACCAAATGGCATGTTAATCACTCTTGTCAAACTGGTGCTGTTGCACTCTCCACAATCAGCATTTTTGATGGCTCAAGCTATGACCTATGAAATTCGCATAGAATCTATCCCCATTATGGGCCTGCTCTTACTCCTGTTGGAGTCAATGGCAAAGCTCCCATTGACCTCAGTAGGAGCTGGAGCTGGCCCCATGCCTCTCATTTTCATAAGCATGACATTGACTCACAGTTTTTTTGAAAGCAAAACAAAACCCCAAAGGATAAACAGTTTTGTAAATTGGCTCATATTAATTGTTTCCGAAAATTCAAAAATGGCACTTTTCCTCTAGGTAATTAGCAAATAGGCAAAGGCAGCTAGATTATGGCCAAAATGGAACGTCTGGATGTGATTTTTCTACTTTACACAAAGAATACTTAGAACAACAGAAACACTATACTGCTTTTTAAAACACTGTCTCTAGTTTCTAATACAGATTTAAATTACTGTATAATGTTTAGGTTTCTTGTTTTCTGTATATCCATGGGTAGGATCTTTTATTTAATTGACAAAATTTCAATTATTATGTTGAAATTAACTCTGCAAAACCAGTAAAACGACACAAACATTTTAGAACTGTTTGGTCATATTATTTTCTCTCTCTAGCAGGAATTCTATGGGATTTCATTCCTTATCATAAAAATGCACATTTCCCAGGGCTCTCCATGAAATAAATGAATACTTGTGGCACCTTAGAGACTAACTGTAGCTCACGAAAGCTTATGCTCAAATAAAGTTGTTAGTCTCTAAGGTGCCACAAGTACTCCTTTTCTTTTTGCGAATACAGACTAACACGGCTGCTACTCTGAACCATGAAATAAATGAAATTTACACGAAATAGGAGTCTTTGCCATAGATGCTGTATTTTTATATAGTAAGGTCCATCTGAGTATTTTCACATACTGTATGTTTGCAAATGTAGTGATAGTGACTATTGTTCCTCCATCCCAATCACTACTTTTACATGGTATTAAAAAGAGAAATTGTAAAAATATATTTAAACAGCTTATAGGCATGCAATCTCAGGCATCAAACCTAGTTTTTGGTCATTGGGCCTTTCTGATATGGATGTGGTGTTTCTTTTCTTTTTTTTGTTAATAAATACTGAATGTATGCCTAAGGCACTGGATGGATGGATTTTTTATTAAATCAAAATAAATAAACTCAAAATTTAACTTCCAAAAAATTCATTTTGAAATGCATCCTCATAAACTATTTTTCAGTATGTTAACCAAAGGGAGCACTGCAACATTGTTAAAATTCCAGTTCCTCATTCCAGTGACCTACTCATAAACATTAGGATATGTTGTCATGCTGTTTTTTTCATTTTCTTTCACAGTTCTTTTCAGCATGTGGGGTATTGACACTGACAGAAATCTGTTAAAACTCATTTTCTTGGGTTGGTTGTTGGTGACTTTCTCAGCTGAGAAATTGGCAAGAATGAAAATGCCTAACACCTTGTATTGCTGTTTACACCAAGTATATGTAAAGTACTCCCAAATCAGAATGGTAGCATTTTAGATTCACCCCTGGAGAATCAGACCCTCATCTGCTTCAAACAGAATTTCAGTAATTCATGTATAACTGTCCCTAATGGTACATATCAACGCTACTGACCCCAATGGTGCCTGCCAGTTGTTGATCAAACTGGACTGCTACGATCCTAACTAGCTTGCTATCTTAATAGGAACAACTTGTGATGAAGTTCCACTGGAGTTTGAGATAGATAGGAAATTTATTCAAACTGTTTCCAAAAACTTTGACCTGAGGGCAAGACCACCAAGCATGTAAATGAGTCCTCAGAAGAAGTTTAGATGTAAAAGTTTTCCTTGAGTTATTTTTAAAGCTCGTTTTACAACTATTCTTGCTTTATTTATTATTTTATTTCTTAAGGTGAAATGGAAACCAGTGCAAATGATGTTATGGTACTTGCTTCAGAGCTAAACATTATCCTACACAAAGATTGTTGCCAAAACACTAGGACACAATTGACTTGTTTCTTGCTTTTCTCGGGTTAGAAGAGTGGATTAAAATATTTCTTAATAAATACAGCTTTTTACTGCCACTATTGTAAATCAGTTTGCATTTGTAAATATTATTTTCTTGCATTAATGTAAGGGTAAAGAACAATCAGTTTCTTTGGGGTCCTTGTGGATTAACTTTTCAACTCCTCTGAATGCCTCTGCAGTTGCTTCTAAGTATCAGTTCCTAGAAAGACCAATAAAGAAGTGTAAGTACTGGAAATAAATTACGAAAGTGACCACTTTTCTGTATGTCTTCTCTCAGTGTGTCAGGTACCGATAGATGGAAAGGTCTGGCTGCTCTGAAGACTGAGATCAAAAGGAATAATAAACCTTCTTTAGTTTGATGGTACCTGAGATTTATGAATCCTGTCCTGTTCGTTTTGGTGTTGTCTGTTTTTTAAACCGTAATTCTAGATTTGGCAGGCTGTTTCCTCCACACAGGTCTGTCTGGTGAAGTATAACTTGGTTGGCAACAATAAAATCACATACTAGGAGGCCAACATGCAAATGGGATGTTTTTGTAAGTTCATTTCCATGGTAAAATATGTTGAATGAAAATTCTCTGGTAAAGAAATGCTAATTTAAAACAGGGATGCTTGACATTCAGCTGTGGCCTACAGAGTTATGATATGAAGCTTGTGGCCTCTGTAGTCTGTAACCGTATGTGCACCACTTCCTCCCATTGAATGGAAGGTTGACTTGAGCAAGTGTGATCATGTCAGCAGCTTGCGGCTTTCTGACAGAGGGTACAGGCCAGAAGAGATTCTTCTTTAGCTCTGAGTTTGAGAGCAGAAGTTACTGGACTCTTTCTCAACTGAAAACCATGAGTTCTCATGTGCAATCCATGCTATGTGAAATAGTTGATAGTTTTCAAGTCTGATTGTTACATTATCTTGTCATTGCAGATGCAGAGTTAGGACAAAGTTGGTGAACTCAAACATCTACTTATCATAGAATCATAGAATATCAGGGTTGGAAGGGACCTCAGGAGGTCATCTAGTCCAACCCCCTGCTCAAAGCAGGGCCAATCCCCAACTAAATCATCCCAGCCAGGGCTTTGTGAAGCCTGACCTTAAAAATATCTAAGGAAGGAGATTCCACTTATATTAATCTATGAAACAAGGTACAATTGTGAGCAGACAGTATGGTTGTGTGCATTTATTTTGGTAATATATGCATATGTGTAGCCCTCTTGGTAGGTTGCTAATGCAGGCTTCTGAGTCAGACCAATGGCCTGTTGTTTAGTGTAGTATCCCTCCTCCTTAGCAGGGGTATGCCATAAAGGGTCTGAGCCTTGAACTTCAGAATAATTCTATCCATTGGTTGCATTCATGAAGAGACAACCAGTTCTGTATGATTTTTTAATTACACCTTTAACTCAGTTTCCTGCTCCCTATGTATCTACTCTTGTGTATGACGAATAAATGTAGTAGAAGTTTAATATTTGATACATCCGTTTGTATCAAGTTGGTAGACTTAACAGGTTTTCCCATCTCTAATTCTAATGATCCTAGATCCTCTCTATAATACTAGTAGTACTGTGCTGTAGATATCTAAAATAACAGGACAGTGAAGTTTGTTTTTCATTGCTATGGAGGAAACCTGTGATCAATTTTTCAATCGTGTTTCTCAGGCCAGCAGGACCAGGTTATAATGTGTTGTGTGTTGCATGATTGTGTTGAATGGGACTAATTCATGCACTATTGGCAATATGGTTTTGTGTGATTAAGTTGTATCAAGTTCCAACATAATGCAAAGTTGGGCTTGCAGTATAAAGCATCTCCATCTCATAATCAGGATATTTCTGGATAAAACAGGACCAGCAGCAACCCTTAATCAGGAATTAGGAGTGGAATGGAGGCAGCATACTCACAAGTGTGGGCAGGAGGAGATACTTCCGTGTCTCAGTAGCAACACCATCACTTCTGCTCAGTTAGTAAGCAGATTTGATGGATTTTGAAGGGAGTCATGTTCAGCCTAAGCTTGCAAAGTTGGTGGATGGGTGGTATAAAGATGGAGAAAGGTAGGAGATGCTTAGGGGTTTCCTTAAGGGAGAACTGCTGCCATATCAGGATTTCATGTGATGTGTAGTACTGTGGTCCTGTTATTATGTTGCACTTGTAGAAGAACCAGTTAATGAAACCGCTTCACTATTGCTTCCTCTGTTAAGTGAAATATAGTCTTACTAATACTACACATAGGAGTGAATCCACTGCTGATGTAATTACTGAGATATCTCTTTGGTAATATTGCATCATTGTGATGTGTCCTGTCATTACACAATGGTGATCATGTGCTACCTAAGAAGTGAGTAACAGGGAAACTCCTGGCAGCTTTAAGAGGAGATAGGAGTTGTAGAGAAGAGACTCTGAGAAACAACAAATATTCTGTAAAGTTTAAATTTTATTTCTGATCCTTTGAATGCACCTTTCACTGTAGACATGGTTTTGGATTGTATTCCTTTTTCACACTATCTGAAATAGATTAACTCTGCCACTGTTCTTGCTATTGCAGTGATACCATGTGACTGACTGTCCATTGTGTGTTGCTGCCTGTGTATTTGGGCTCACATATCACAGGCTGAAATGATTTTTCTAATAGAAGGAAAGAAGAAACTTTGAGGGGCAGCATGGAAATAAAGAGGAAGGATGTGAGAGAAATAAGTATATAGAGTGAAAGGCACCAAGTGAAAGGTGGATGATGATAGGGGTATTATGAGATAGTCATGGGAGTGAGAATTGGATGAGGCAGAGGACACAGGTAGCAGGAAAGGGGTAGATGTAAAGTTGTTGAGGTCAGTGAGATGGTTGAAGGAAGTGAGGTTGATGGATGGGTAAGGTTAGGTTAGAGGGAAAGGGTAAATTTTGGGGACTAGAGAGCCTAAAGGTAGAAATAGTGAATAAATGAAAAAAGTGAGATTGTAAAGGAAAGCAACAATAAGTAGGTCAACAGGACAACTGTGGGAGGGATGGGTGGATTATATGGGAAGGATTAGGAACTGAGAGAAAAGATTTGGCTCAGGTGGAGGATCATAACGGGAAAAAGGAACAGAAAACAGTAGCTGAGCAGCGAAAAGGAGGGGTAATTAAGCCCAAGGAGGAGGAAGAATTTTAAAGGGCCAGAATGTAAACTGTTCCTAAAGCAAGCCTTTCTGGCACAAATCATACATTTTCATATATATGGCCTTCAGCCTGTCAAGGCCCAAACTTATGGGATCAGTGTGAAACAGGAAACTCAACAATAATAGTGTCAGAAGATGCGAGGAACTATGCTGGAATATTTTTAAAGTGTCTTTTTCTGTAATCTTGTTTTAATGATTTAAATAATTTAAAGTGTCTTTTTCTGTAATCTTGTTTTAATGATTTAAATAATTTATAATAAAAATGGGAGATTAAATTATATTTGCATAGAAGGGAGATAAACTTGGACCTTCGGTGTTGGGACAATTGAGTGATAGAGTAACATGCCTGTGACATTTTGTTGTGAATACTTGCCACAGAAGCACTATAGAACAGTCCTTTGTCTTCAGTGCTGTAGAACAGCAAATATAATATGGAAACAATGCATTGTGCATAATAAGTATGGTGTGATTAAAATAATGCCTATCCTTATTTTGAGGAAGAAAACTTTTAAAACCATCTTGTTTTTCTTAAAAAGAAAAGGAGTACTTGTGGCACCTTAGAGACTAACCAATTTATTTGAGCATGAGCTTTCGTGAGCTACAGCTCACTTCATCGGATGCAAGATGCATCCGATGAAGTGAGCTGTAGCTCACGAAAGCTCATGCTCAAATAAATTGGTTAGTCTCTAAGGTGCCACAAGTACTCCTTTTCTTTTTGCGAATACAGACTAACACGGCTGTTACTCTGAAACTTGTTTTTCTTAGTTCTCTTGTTGATAGCGAACATGGAAAAGTAACAGTTTGAGGGTGGTTTACTTAGCATTTGTGTTTTTCACAATGCAGACTTTAGTGTAGATTTCAGAAAGGTTGGGGATTATATTTTCAAATATCTCAAAAGAGTAAATGTTTTATGCAACTAAAATCACAAAGGGGTGTTGAATTGGGAGACAAAGATTTTTTGTGCAAAGCAAGCAATGAGTCGTCTTTTTTGAAAAGTTTCTCTCTTGAAGCTTTCTCTAGTCATTCCTTTTATTCAGTGTGGTTCTGTACCTTGCTCATTAGCTCTTGAAAATTTTTTCAAACTCGTAAACTGTCAGGAAAAAAAGAGTAAAACCTTTACTAATGACAAGGGATTAATTTTTGGAGAAGGATAAGGTTAAAATGATCCCATCCATGCGGCATGTATAATAGAAAATCTATAAAAGGGATTTTATGATCATCTTCAATATTTATTGCAGATAAGCAAAAGAGTGAGAAACCTTAGGAAAATCTGGTTATGTTTATCTATGTGATGGAGGGTGATTTTGGGTGGAAAAAGTAAAACCAACAATAAAAATGTGTAGATTAAAATTAAATCCATATGTTTTAGTCAGTAAAAACAGACAACTATAAATGACATCAGCATATCCTGTTACTTTTGTTGTTCTTTAAGATGACTTCATGTGAATTAGACTCAACGGTAGAATAATGAGATGTGTTGGAACATGTTGAAGGGTATTAGCTCTACACATGCATAAACATATTTATATCTGTGCATGTGTACTGTATAATGTATAGTATGTGCATAGGGAGCTGTCAGAGGGTGTCTATCAATTATGTTACATTTTAATCCTCCTTCATCCACCAGTCTTTTAATTTATAATTCAGATAGTCTGATACGTTCAAAAGATACTGATGTTTTATCTTTCTTTTCAATGGAAGAGGTAAAATTTGGATTCTGCTTGAAGATGATTTAGGCCTGGTCTGCACCGAAAATTTAGGTTGACCTAGCTATATCGCTCAGGGGTGTGAAGAATTCTGCCAGTCTAGCTACCACCTCTTTACTACAGTGATGAGAAAAACTCCTTCCATTGCTGTAGTGAGTGTCTATAGTATGGCAACACAGTAGCGTAGCTGCAGTGCTGCAGCTGTGTCACTATAGAGCTTGTAGTATAGATATAGTCTTAATACCTTTCATTAGGTGATTGTGCTAACAGTTCTCTTCTTTCATTAAGAAAATTACCTATATAATGATGTAAAAGGCTACTCTTTATTGCAAACAATGTTAGTTGTGATTTTCTCTTTTGGGGATTGACACTTGTGGGAAATCGATAAGCAGTAGATGACGGCGTGTTACTTATTAGAGATTTAAGCACCAAATTCTGCTCCTAAATGTACTCAATGGGATCTGTTTTCTCCCTGAGGGTTAAATTTGGATCTGTCTCTTTTGTATATTTTAAACCAGATGGAGGCAGAGTCTTTTGCTTCCTGTCTTACAGTGCTTGCACATTAGTAATGTCATAGAATCATAGACGTATAAGGATGGAAGGGACCTTAAGAAGTCATCAAGTCCAGCCCACTGCACTGAGGCAGGACCAACTAAGTCTAGTCTATTGCTAACGGGTGTTTGTCTAAATTGTTCTTTAAAACCTCCAATGACGGGGATTCCACAGCCTCCCCTGGAAGCTTATTCCAGAGTTGAACTACTCTTATAGTTAGAAAGTTTTTCCTAATATCTAACAAAAATCTCCCTTGCTATGGATTAAGCCCATTACTTTCTGTCATATGAACACGCTTAGAAGAGAATGCCAGATATTACATTAAGTACATGGAATTTTCTCGTAAGACACAAGTTCAATCCTAGAATCACAGTGTTGGGCCCTCTTGCACCACCGCTGAATGTGACTGATTTAAATCCATTGGGAACAGATCTTAATTTACAGGAATAATACTCTGCAATTCTGTAGTTTGCTCATGCACTTGTGGCCTGGAAAAGGTGCATCGACAGTTATAGTAGTAATCATTATTTAAAAAATCATAAACTATCTGACTATACACAAAAGTGAGATGAGATCCTAAAGCTTGTCTGTGAAAATCCCTGCTAAAACTTTTCTGTCTTTGAGCCCATCTTAAGGATTCTTACTAGGAGCCCGGAATTCCCCAATGGCAGCTTTGTCTACAGTTGCTGTACATTTTGTTTATTATGCTATTGATGTTTTTCTTCATATGGCTTCTCAGATCTCAAAATGGAAGTACTGGTTACTGTTCTGTTTTGATGTGATGTTCCTATTTTTTCACCTCCTTCAAGAAGGAGTCTGTTCCCTCGGCACAGGGAAACCCTACCCACAGAGGGATGAGGCTTCCAGTATCCCTGCCAAATATCCATGATTGCTGTCTTCCCTTATCCCTGTTTTCATATGCCCTGTTGTCTCCCCAACAACCTCTTGTGCCCCCTGTGACTCTGCACCCCATATTCTTCACAGTGATATTATTATTATATGATTATGACATAATTATAATGTATTTTATGTAAGATGGGTCATGTGAGATGTCATTGGAAAAGTTGTGATTTGCTGCATATGATTATCCTATTTGTATGCATGTATCATTTTTGTGTCTGAAGTTATGAATGTTGACTGTGTAACTGTGTTTCAAATGTAGTTACACCTGAGTAACACCCAGTAGATGAGATGCTTTCAGTCTAGATAGTGGGTGGGGAAGGGCCTATTCAGAGCAATGGGCCATTAGGAAAAAAACAATAGGCCTTAGGAGAAGCTTATCTCCCACCGGGTGAGCCTTCCTGTGAACGCTCCAAACAGCCTGTGAGTGAATGCTGTTATGACTCTACAAGGACATGTGATGAGGCCACATGTCTCTAGACTCCATCTTGGGAAGTCAGTATTTTTCCACAGACCAGTCTGGGAACCAAGCTTTGGGAACAAAGTGTTCCTGACATATGCAAAAGCTATATAAGGCAGGGAGTGACATCATCTGGCGTTCTTTGCTTCCCACACAAGAAGACTCCTGGAAACACCTGAGGAGCAAAGACTGAACTGGGGAAGTGCTGGACCCAGGCTAAAGGGATTTTAGCCTGTGAATGAAACACCTGGGGATTCCAAGCTGCAAAGCAAGTGCATCTTGCCCCTTAAGAATCTGCAGCCTGCTTGTATCATTTCTTATGGTGAGAATCTGCTATTCATATCCAATCTGTTTAGTATATTAAGCTTAGTTTGCATTTTTTGTTTTATTTGCTAGGTAATCTGTTTTGATCCGTTTGCTATCACTTATAATCACTTAAAATCTATCTTTTGTGGTTAATAAACTTGTTTTTGCTTTATCTAAACCAGTGAGCTGGAGTGAACTGTGTGGAAATCATAACTCAGGGACAAAAGGCTGTTGCATATTCTTCTCCACATTGAAGGAGGGGGAAAATTTTATAGGCTTATACTGTGTAGTTCCCTGTGCAGCACAAGACGGTATAATTTTGGGTTTATACTCCAGAGGAGGTGCGTGCCTGAGGAGCTGGGAGTTGCCTTCCCATGCAGGGGCTGGTCAGAGAGCCTGCTTGTAACTGCAGCTGGGTGTGTCCCTACCTGTATGTATGCTGGTGAAAGTGCAGGCTAGAGGGCTTTGTAGCTTGTCACAGCAGTACAGTGTGAGAGGAAGCCCAGGCTGGTGGGTCAGGGTGCTCAGTGGTACCCCAGTTCCAGGTGGCACCCTGGGGTGAACCCGTCACACCCCCTACTAGCTCTGTGCCGCCATGCTCAACACTACCATTGCCCTTGTACATAGTACCCACTCTGCTCCATTTTGAGTGGTTGATGGAGAAGTAAGGGAATTTGTTGTGGAGAGAGGAGTGGGTAAGAGCACTTGGGTGGCAAGGCCCAGGAATTAAGGTTTGTCTGGTTGCTTGTGATGCCTTAACTGGTGGTTTCCTAGATTTTTAGTGTTCATATTAAAAGGAGGGGAAAAAAACATGCACAGTCTAAACACCAAGTTTACAAAGTTGTTTCGGAGGATTTTATATGTGCATGTTTGTACAAATGCATATATATTGTATAGAGATACATGGAGGGTGTATCTATAATAAGCTTAAGTAAAATATATTTATCCTATTAGCAAGGGAAGACCAATATTTTTAATTATGGATATCTTTTCTGGCACACGACAGCAAGTTCAAGGGCTTGGATGATCAATCCTCTAAGATTTTGGAGTTAAAACTCTGTGTGAAGTTTCATGAATCTCTTTGCTATTTCATTCATTTTGGGGCATGTTTTCAAGCAGTGAATACTTGCATATTTTTCTCAGTTCTAACTAGTGTTTTACAGAATTAAATTTCTCTTTCACTGCCATTAACAGGGTTTTTCCAGATTTCTTTAGGATTTATCTGTAACTTGATGTGCTGTCCTTCTAATGAGTAACTTCAAATGGTAACTAAGAGTTGGCCCAGTTTTGTGTGTGTCTGTGTCTACAGTAATATACTGCACTTTGGGAGGTGCAATGGAGAGGATTGAACTCATTTCAGAGTTGGTGTGATCATGCTATTAGCCACACCAATTTGTCTACAAAGGCTCAAGTCATGATCTTTTCTAGCCTAGAGTTTTAACAGTACTGATTTTTCATGAATCCATTCTTCCTACCTTCTTGAGCCGTAGTAGTAAATAGCGGAGTAGTATGCAAGCTGAACATAGAAGTATAACTGCCTTAATTGCAGCATAATGTTCTGGCAGGATGAGACATAATCTCTTGATTAATGTGGCAAAAGTATACAGACTCTACTAAAAAGTCAGTATTCATTAATTGTTACTGTGCAGTGGCTACTGAAGAAGTAATATTTCAGATATCACTGGTAATGTTTGGTAAATGATGAGTTTTTAATCTATAAATTAAAACTCTCAATAGATAACTGGATTCCAATTACACTTAACAATATCATCAATAATGAAAGCAACACTTCCGAAAACTCTGCAGGTGCCATTAGGCCCTGTTTTTGATGACCTACCTGTGTGGCGTTGTGTGAGATAGTGGAATAACTCAACAAGAAAAAAAAATCAATTGTAATTAGCAAGGTCTTTGCTCAAGAGTTAATGTTTATGATAAAGTAAAATAAGTTAACGTTACTAGAATGTAAGTAGAAAAACTCTCCAGTGTGGAGTTCAGAGCCAGTCCTATAACATCTGGTGTGGAGCCAAACTTTCCTAAAACGTGGTGTTTTATCGTTTGGTCTCCTCAAACAGCCACTCCTTGTTAATCTACCCCTGAATACCTGTACACAGGATGTGGTGCAACAAACTGAAGTCAATCCGTTCTTCGTCTAGAACTTTTCAGTGTCCCTGCACCCAGTCACATTATTCTTGTCATCTTTTAGCCTTGAAGCAACTGACCCAGTGGTCCTTTGCCAGAAAGGACAAATTATGTCTTTAAATATACGTCATCATTAAGGCTCAGATTTTGTCATGGGTATTTTTTTATTAAAAGTCACGGACAGGACATGGGCAATAAACAGTAAAATCATGGAAATGTGATACAGTAATGCAATTTTCACTACATCAGTACAGAAGCTTTTAAATTGCCTATTAAACCTTATATGATTTTGACTACTAACAAGGTTAATGGTTAGAGCATAAAATAGTCATTTACTAACAGTTAGACCTTTCCATGATTCTGAAACACCATGTTGTACATCGCCAGGTTGTCATCTTTGATAGAGCATCTGTCATCTTGCAAGATATATTTGTAAGACAAAAATGAGCTCACAGTCTGCACTGTTAACCAGCACCAATAAACACCTCAGAGCTGTCACACTAGTCTTGGAAAGTGATCTTTTAAGTTGCATCAAAATTCCACAGTGTCAAGGCACTTCATTTTAGAAATTGCACTGCTGTAGATACAAAACTCGGCTTTTTCCAATTCATTGTCTTCAAACATGGGAATAGACTCAAATACATTTAATGATGCAAGGTCATGAAGTTTGGCCTGATTGGGATCAAACACATGGCAGGCTTTTAAAAAAACTGGTTGACAAAACCATTCAGAACCTGTTGTGTAGACTTTGATTTTATCGCTCTTTTTGGGAAGGACTTTGTTAGCTAACAGGTTGTCAGTCATGCCACTGAATGACTTTGCCCATCTGGCATGAACGGCCAAATCATTTGCCACCTTATGCGATCTGATTTCTGGTTTTTTGTAAGCAGTGAAAATTGCCATTATTCTTGATACAAACACTTCAATTGCTGCAACGTGACCGCACCTTCAACAGATGAACTCCAGCTTCACTCCCACTCCTCGTCAAACAAATCCACATAATCCTGCAAGTGGCTGGTATGAAAATGGACACCTTCAAGCCAGCTGTTCCACCACGTGATTACCAGGGAAGATGGAATTGCAGGCACTTTCCCATTTTCCTGCACCGATTGACGGAACCATGCTTTGCGGGCAGGGCAGACAGTGAATGCGTGTTTTATGGCATTGACAAGTTAATTTACTTTTTCAAATGTTTTTCTCCAATTATCACCCACTAAGTTGAGAAGATGTGCCGTGCATGTTGCATGCACTGCATTCAGAAAAAGTGCTTTGAGGCTTCGTTCCTAGGTTTTGTTCATATATGCAGTCAAAAAGCAGTGATTTTAACCGAAAGGAATTCTGTATTTCTGAACTGACTGCCCAAGCCTTGCCACCCGCAGCTGAAGTTGCAGAGGTTACGAAAAATCATGGAATCCATGACCAACTCTTAGCCTTAATCATCAATTTTATAAGTCTTGGCAGAAGCATGAAGGATCCTTCTCATAAGAACATAACATAAAAACAGCCATACTGGGTCAGACCAACGGTCCATCTAGCCCAGTATCATGTCTATGACAGTAACCAGAGCCAGATGCTTCAGAGGGAATGAACAGAACAGGGCAATTTATTGAGTGACCTATCCCCTGTCATCTAGTCCCAGCTTCTGGCAGTTGGAGACTTAGCGACACCCGAAGTTTAGGGTTGCATCCCTGACCATCTTGACAAATAGCCATTGATGGACCTATCCTCCACCTATACAGTGTCGTTGTAGCTGTGTCGGTCCCAGAGTATTAGACAAGGTGCGTGAGGTAATATCTTTTATTGGTCTGAAATGGAAACTCCATAACATGATGAAGAAGAAGGAAGCAAAATCAATCCTCCATGAACTTATCTAAATCTTTTTTTAAACTGTTATACCTTTGGCCTTCAGAGAATCACATGGCAACAAGTTCCACAGGTTGACAGTGCATTGTGTGAAGAAATACTTTCTTTTGTTTGTTTTAAACCTGCCTAATAATTTCATCAGGTGACCGCTAGTTCTTATGTTATGTGAAGGAGTATTAACTCTTTCGTATTCACATTCTCCACACCAATCATTATTTTATAGACCTTTGTCATAACCCCCACCCTTAATTGTCTCTTTTATAAGATGAACAGTCCTCAGTCTTTTTAATCGCTCCTCATATGGAAGCTGTTCCAGACCCCTAACTATTTTTATTGCCCTTCTCTTTGCTGTTTCCAATTCTAATATATATCTTTTTGAAGATGAGGTGACCAGAACTGCATGCAGTATTCAAGGTATGGGCATACCATGGATTTATATAATGGCATTATGATATTTCCTGTTCTATTATTTGCCCCTTACCTAATGGTTCCTAAAATTCTGTTAGCTTGTTGGACTGCTGCTGCATATTGAGCAGATGTTTTCAGAGAACTATCCACGATGACTCCAAGATCTCTTCCTTGGGTGCTAACAGCTAATTTAGATACCATCGTTTTATATGTATAGTTGAGATTATGTTGTCCAATGTGCATGACTTGGCATTTATCAACCTTGAATTTCATCTGCCATTTTGTTGCCGAGTCACCTAGTTTAGTGAGGTCCCTTCGTAATTCTTCATAGTTAGTTAAGTACAAAACTATCTTGAATAATTTTGTATCATCTGCAAATGTTGCCACCTCATTGTTTATCCCTTTTTCCAGATCATTTCTGGATATGTTGAACAGCACTGGTCTCAGTACAGATTCTTGGGGGACCACACTACTTACCTCTCTCCATTGTGAAAGCTGACCATTTATTCCTACCCTTTGTTTCATAGATTTAAGGCTAGAAGAGACCATCATGGTCATCTAGTCTGACTTCCTGCATATTGCAGATCACAGAACCTCACCCTCCTACTCCTGCAATAGTGCCATAACCTTTGGCTGAGTTACTGAAGTCCTCAAATCTTGATTTAAAGTCTAAAAGTTACAGAGAATCCAACATTTACTCTAGTCCAAACCAACAAGTGATCCATGCCCCACACTGCAGAAGAAGGCAAAAAAACCCTAGAGTCTCTGCCAATCTGACCTGGGGGAAAATTCCTTTCCAACTCCAAATATGGCAGTCAGGCTCTTAACATGTAGGTGAGACCCACCAGCCAGGCACCTCTCTTCTCCAACCATTGGAGATATTTGCTAACAGCAAACAGGAATGGGCCATATGCCATTATAGGCAATCTCATCATACCATCACTGCCATAAACTTATCAGGCTCAGTCCTAAAACAAGTTAGGTGGTTTTGCCCTGACTATTCCCCTAGAAAGGCTGTTCCAGAACTTCACTCCTCTGTTGCCTAGGAACTTTCATGTAATTCAAGCCTAAACTCCTTGATGGCCAGTTTATATCCATTTGTTCTTGTGCTATCATTGGCTCTTAACTTAAATCATGCCTCTCTCTTTCTGGTGTTTATCTCTCTAATGTAATTATAAAGAGCAATCATATCTCCCCATAGCCTTCATTTAGTCAGGCTAAACAAGCCAAGCTCCTTAAGTCTCCTCGCATAAGGCACGTTCTTCATTCCTCTGATCATCCTAGTAGCCTTTCTCTGCACCTATTCCAGTTTCAGTTAATCTTTCTTAAACATGGAAGACCAGAATTGCACACAGTATTCCAGATGGTGGGCTTGTCTTCACTATGGGGAGATCGACACTGCTGCAGTCGATTCAACAGGGATCAATTTAGCAGGTCTAGTGAAGACTTTGCTTAAGAGTCCTTTGTTGAGGGACCTTGTCAAAGGTTTTCTGAAAGTGGAAGTACACTATATCAGCTAGATCACCCTTGTCCACAGGCTTGTTGACTTCCCCAAAGAGTTCTAGTAGATCAGTGAGGCATGATTTCCCTCTACAAAAGCCATATTGACTCTTCCTCAGTATATCTTGTTAATTTACATGTGATCATTTTGTTCTATACTATAGTTTCAATCAGTTTACCTGGTAATGAAGGTAGGCTTACTGGCCTGTAATTGCCAGGAACACTTCCAGAGCCTTTTTAAAAATAGATGTTACATTTGCCATCCTCCATTCATGTGGTACAGAGGTTGATTCAAGTAATAGGTTCTGCAATTTCATGTGTGAGTTCCTTCAGAAGTCTTTGGTGAATACCATTTGGTGACTTTATTACTGTTTTAATTTACCAATTTGTCCTAAACCTCCCTTATTGACACCTCATTCTGGAACAGTTCCTCAGATCTGTCACCAAAAAAATTGGCTCTGATGTGGGGATCTCCCCCATATCCTCTGCAGTGAAGACCGATGCAAAGAGTTAATTTAGCTTCTCCACTATGTTCTTGTCTTTCTTGAATGCTACTTTAGCACGTTGGTCATCCAGTGACTCCACTGACTCTTTGGCAGGCTTTCTGGTTCTGATATACTTTTTTTTTTTCTGTTAATTTTTGTGTCCTTAGGTAGTTGCTTTTCAATTTTTTTTAAATATTAAGTGGTTGCTTATAGAGATGTAGTTCTTGAAACACTGACTAATGAAGATGCAGTAGGCTAAAATAATTTTGTAGCTAAAATTCAGAAAACATCCCAATTAAGTATAGTTGCATAACAGGAATAGAAATGTAGAGCAGTGTACGCCTCGCACACCAAAGCTCTGTGTACCTCTAGATGCATGTCTTTCCAGGGTTATGATGTCAGTTCCAAATGAACAGCATTAGAATGACAGTATGTATAACATACTTACATATGGATGCCCCTTTACAGGGATGTTTTCCATCCTAAGATAGTCAAGTGGCCGAGAAAAACATAGGGTTTTTTCCCCCCTGAAAAATGCTATTGTTTGCTATTCATAACTCTGTTTCCAACTGACATCAAATCTTTTCCACACTTCCACTGAACTTAGAAGGGATTTCTGATACTTTAACTCTTAACTCTTACAAATTAAAGACCGAATTCTGATTCCTTAGGTACATAAACTTCAATGGAAATTTTGCAGAAAATGAGGACTGCAGGATTTGGTTTAAGCAACGTGACAATAGATTTCACTTCTTTAAATGTCTGTAAAGATGAAAATTTGAAAGATAAAACAAATTTATCTATATTGGATATTTCTTGGGTGGCCATAGTATCAAGGTGCCATGTATTTATTAAAGGTAGGAGAATAAAATGGAAATATTCTACATGTGTGACATTGCACGGGAAAGTAAAACTTTCCCCAAATTCTAGTTACTGAGGCATTGTAAAGGACCCAATCTATGTTGTATGCAAAAGAGAGAACTGAAAATTGCCAAGGTTTTCTGCCCAGTGTTACATATTGCTGCATATTATGAGTCTAGGGACCCCTGAGCTATGTAGCAGGAGCCCCAGAATTATGAATCATTACCCTCCCTAGCCCTTCTCCATGTCACTTTATACCTCAAATTCAGTCTCACAGTCAGCACTTTGTCCCTTGTTTATTTTGATATTAAATTCAATTTATTTGACACTGCCTCCAAATTCTCAATTTTCATTGTGCTGCAAGGTTTTTTATTGAAAATACAATACATCGATACTTTTGGCTCTGGGAAAAGGAATGCACCTTTCCTTTCCCTTTCTCTTTTGGGCAGGCCTGCAGATGACTTTAAATTTTGGGAGATGGTTGAATTACTTATTTCTCCACTCCAGCATAATCTCAATCTCAGCTAGCCGCCCCACTGCACTGAATTCTAATAAATGCCACTTTGTCCAACAATGATGGATAAGTAATTTACATATAAAGTCATAAGCAGTGGAATACTTAACATTTAAAGTATTTTTATTATAATTCATTGCTAAGATCACATTGAGAACAGGTCAATTCACTCTTCCCTGAGCATTTGGCATACTCAGCTATCATCTCATCATTTTTATTTTGATGGTTATGTTCGCAAACAAAAGCCTACAGCTTAATTTTTTTTAAATGAAAGCTTGGATTTTGAAGAACAAGTGTGTCAAATTAAGCAGCCACATCAATCACTGTGCATATGATACATGGGGCCCTAATAGTAGCAATACCTAACATTATACCATACATTCTATGCAGTGTTTAATGGGATACTGTCTATCACTATTAAAATATTTTTTTAATGTATCCATTGTCTCCTCAAGGAAGTTTGAAAATTAAGGTCCTGATTCTACCATGTCTTAAACATTTTGTCTTCATTTATAATTGTGCAGAATTAGTATAAAACGAGTATTAAACATTACCAAATCGTAAACTTCCTTTGTTGCTAGCAGAGTTCTACACCATTTTTGCAAAGATATAAATGATGAGAGGGTGCCAGGCAGCAGAAAATCAGGCCTATGACACTTTTTATTTTCTCATCTTACACACTTATCTCCTTTGTTTCTGCTGGAACTTGAAATCAACATGGCATTTCTGTTTACTTTCTTGGGTGGCCTAGCAGTAAATTTCTGTTAGCATTTGTTAGTTGATTTATGCTCCCTCTGTGTTTTGCAAATGCAAGACACAAAATTTCATAGGTCTTACAAAAGCAATGGTTATTTTTTACATTTTTGCTGACAGATTAATTTCTTTTAAACAAATATATATATATATATAAAAATATATATGTATATATATATACACAGAGCCCAGAGGATGTTGCTCAGCGGATGATGATTTTAATGTAGGTCAAATTTTGGATGTAAACTTCAATTGTCCCTTTAAATATTTCCAGCTAAAATCTTTGTTAGTTTTGGTAAGCAGCTGCAGCACTGAGAGTGTTTTCTCACTACAGCTGGCAGGGGAGAAATGATGTTTAAGTGTAGGGGGCTAGCTGTTTATCTTAAAACAAGTATGGATGATTCTTGCTAAGCTAAAAAAACCCAAATTGTGTCTAGAAACATTTACAAATGTGTCTAGTGACAACAGATGGTATGCTTGGAAAAGTTAGTTAAACTGTAAGGTCGTCTTAATGCTCTGTACAGTTTGATTTAAAAACAGGGAACAGCGAACCATTTTATTAGGAACATAAAGAATTTACTTAAAATTTACTTTGTGTGAATTGAATTCACTAATAAGCATAACTCAACATTCAGAATGTTAAGAACTCATGAAAATATCAGCTGTGTGATGTTTTTGGTGTCCATTCTCGTTTCATAACGTTTTTGATTTATGATAGAGTTTGTCAGTACATCATGACAAACTTTGGCTTACCTTCTCTTTAGTGAACCACTAATGGTAATGATAAACTAATTCCAGTTTTTATTTAGAGTGTCATTTTTAGTAAATATGGGTGTGGGTTTGTGGAAAGAGAGGAGGGGATGGTATTTTGAAACTTGTGGTCTTTCATATAAATGCACTACAGTCTAAGTCCCTGGTAGCTATCTACATGATGTTTTGTTTCTAGCTGAATAAATATAAAAATACAAATAATCCCCCAGAATAATAGTGTTGTTTTATTTAAAACATACACACTTATTGTAATGTGTACTGGCATCATACTCTTGCAATGTGTACAAGCATCCTTCTGCCAAATATGTTAGATCATAAGTACAATATTTTCCTTGAGCTACAACAAACATTTTGCAATCAAAAGAAACAATTAGCTTTCTGAAATTTGGCAAGAAGAGGGGTGAGATCTGAATCATGTGTCAAGGAACTGGTCAGAAAGACAGTATTCCTTTTAACTGTAAATTATTATTATTATTTATTATTTAATTCACTTTGTTTGAATGACAGGTTTCGGCAGGTTTACTTTGCTGCCGTGGAGCAATGACTATAGTTGTTTTAGAGCATATGCATTATGTTGTTTGGAACTGTTTGACTGTATGTAAACAAGTGAATAAAAATATTCAAACAGAATGCAAGCACCAGAACTAGAGCTGTGATGACAGCTGGGCAGTTTGAGAAGTTTCATGTTTTCTCTTTTTATCTGTAAATTCTTATTCTTTTCTTTTACTTGTTTATTTTGTGTCCCCAAAAAACAAAGCCGAGAGCCATATTTTTCCTTTTTTTTTATTCTGAGTTGCAGGCATGAAAGGCAAAATATTATCTGCTGGCACTGAAGCAGTAATCCTGGTGCTGGGTAATTGTAAGAGCAATCGTGTGTGAATGGACCTGAGGGTACGTGTTGCTCTGAAGAGAGCCAATGGATATATAGGAGCAGGATACTGATAAAGGCTGAATCTTACAACCTCTCCACATATACCTTTCTCCTTCATAATTTTCAGTGGTCAGAGGGTCACATGGGAAAAAGGAACAGGTCTGAGTCAGATTAAGTGTTCATGCACTTGGGGAGCACCCGGACCTGACCATCTTTGCATTCCACTACAGATGAAGGATATCGTGCGCATTTCTGATGAATATGTGTTTTTAAATTGCTTTATATTAACATTTCAACCAGTTTGGGATACTAACGCAAGTCTTATTGATTTGTAATGTCTAGGATAACTGCTAGCACATTTTTAAGAGGGGGATACAACATTTTCTACTTTTGTATTTTTGTGATTCTAACTAAACGTTCCGTCTAGAAGGGTAGGCCTTTCCAACCTAAGTAATGACTTCTTGTAGGTGGAAGAAAATGAAAGGCACCCATCACACCATTTCAATATAAAGTTGAAGGTAGTTAGAAGAAAGTCAGATTTTGCTTTCAGCTTAGTCCAGTGTATCCCATCTGATAGAAGTGAGAATGCAAATGTACAGTGGTATTGTAGATAGAAAATCATGTGTAAAAACACTTTCCCAAGGAAATCCAGAAAAGCATGGTATCAGTGCAAGTCTGTCTATTGTTTTGAAAGGTAAATAGTAATTGTGGCAAGAGTGGCAATATCATGGACAAACCTTATGGAACTGAGATGAAAATTTATGGAATTAAATTAAACTTTATTGAATTAGGTTTAACTCCTTTGGGGTCCATTGAATTAAATATGCAATTGTGTATGCATGATTGTGGAATTGTATGTGTGAGGAGGGAGATGCTAATGTAATTCCTCTGGTTATCAGCCCTTTGAAGCCACCCCCTCAAAAGGTTGCCTATACTAGTTCAAACTGGATTCTCCAAAGGCCAACAGAGAAGGAAAAGATTTTTTGATAAGTAGACTGGTTTTAAACAGGTTCAGGGCCTTCTTCCTGATTCAGCAAATGGACAGGATCCCTGGTCCACAGAGGGCCCCAATCTTTAGGGAACGTTTGGAAGGACTAGGCCTGAGTCCCAATACTGCTTGTTCTGAACTGAAGCTGTATTGAACTTTGAAACCACAAGGAAACCCCTTAGGTGGTGTGCTGAAGGACTGCTCCTGTCAGACCCCATGTTAGGGTTGGAGTGATCTCTGGTAAGCTTATTAGAATGCATGTAGGTTCTCTTAGTGTTAAATAAGTTCTTTTCTCTGGAGTGCTTTTACCTTAAGAATAAAATAGGCTTGCATAAAAAGAGCTTCATTGTGTCTGTGCCCATGGGCAGTTGCACTATTAACGGTCTGAAGAGAAAGCAAGCAGGTCTGCTTGGGTGGCCTGTCTCTGCTGGGAATAATATAGTGAAGGCAGGGAATTGTTCAGCTTGGAGATACCCCAGTCAGAAGGGAGAGAGGCATGTGTCTTCACCCATGAGAGGTGACGGCCAGGGGAGCTGGAAGTCTGAGAGTGGGTGCCCTTGCTGGCCCACTGAGGGTAAATACTGGTACAGTTGCCCTGGATTGTAACAGTAATTGAGTGGCTTGATGGCTTAATTTTACTGTGATTGGGAATTGAGGCCAGATCTTCAGTCTGACATACAAAGATCACAATGATAATTAGGAAGAAAATTACCTACATCATTTTTTGGTGGTGATTAAATTAACATTGTTAGGTCTAAAATTTGTCATCTTTGCCTTGTGTGAATGTTGTCTGAGTGTCATGGAAGGCAGGAAGTCTCTTACCTAATCTTTTGTTGTAGCAGAAAAGCCCTGTAATTAACTTTTTATTACTCAAAACACAAACCTGGGATGCGTTCAGTTTCTTGTCATACTGTAACTCATCTGTCTTGGTTTGTTACAGCGCATGGCATGAAAATTCGCGTGCTGTGTGTGTATATTTAAATTTCCTGTTGCAACAAAGATTCAGAATAATATAGAAGCTTGAAGTCTTTCATGCAAGACCTTTTTGATGCCAATGTCAGTAGGGTAGATCATTTTATGAGTCCTTCTACAGTATTTTTTTAACTAAATGCACTTAGATCAGGAAATACAAATACTGAACAGCTCTTACAAGCACCAGAATAACTCTACTGAAGTCTATGGAGTTAGTCTGCATTTTCATTGGTCTAAATAAAAACAGACACATTCTCCTTTTAACTTTAAAAAGAGAGGCATACTTGTACAACATCTTGATGAAATTTTTTAACTTTACATTTTGCAGATACTGTACGTAAATCTGGCTTATGACTCTTTGAAGGGGCAGATGGAATAATCACGGAATAATCACATGGAATGAAATATGTAAGAAGTTCTCCTTGGAAATAAAGGGTATTAGAAGCAACAAAATTGAAATTAAAGTGCCTGAAAGGCCGCACTTGCTTCAACATTATAAAGCTGACACACCAGGGGCAGGGAAGCAGCTGGAGCATGTATGTGGATTTAAAATAAGTACATTTCACTGAATGCCTCCAGTACTTACATTAAATGGAGCTTTTCCTCAGCCAAGTGGGTGTTTTCCTACTTTGTCCTAAAAGGCAAATGTACAGTACAAATAGCAGTAAGGAGGTACATTACCACATTCTTCACCTCTCACCAAAATTAAAATTTCTGACATAAAGTAGAGAAAAGTGGAACCTAGTTCAAAAGATTAAACAGGATCATTTCCCTGTTCCAGTGTGACCTTTAAAGAACAAATTCCTTCTAACCATTGTTACTGGCAGGCTGGAAAGCTTTGCCACCCTGTAATTTTGTATATTTGCAAATAGAAAAACGTTGCTTAGTTTGAAATTTTGAATCCAGAAAATTGCTGCATGACATTCCTTTCTTCCTTGACTGATATTTCAGCAGCAGTTTTGAGCCAGAGTAGGTTATATTTCACTGGTCCAGCATGGCTGTCATTTTTTCATAGGGTGTTGGGTGAAGTGTGCCAGAATAACAAGTCCTAAAGGCATTATACCTCATTAGTTTTACAGCCTTTTGGGCAGTATTTGAAGTTTTTGAGGGGGAAGAACATGTTTGTTATAATGGAACTCTGTGCATGACTAAAATTTTTCAGCTGCTTTTGAAAGGTTACAAATTGCTGTTCCTCCACATTCAGATTAACAACGGCGACCTGTAGTCAACAGAGAAGACCCAAGTAAACATCATAACACAAATGTAGCTTTTATAGATCAATCACCTTATTTTTAAAAAGCTGCTTTTGTTGATCCCACTGCCTTTCTAATTCTGTCCTGTATCCTTCCAACCTCTTGAATTTGAAATCTCAGGAGGATTTTGTTGGTGCAGGACAGGACTTCCTGTGGCAGGTTACAACTGTTCATAGATGTTCCAATTCACCTAAATACGCAACATATGCTTAAGTCTATCCCTATTCAAGTGCTTAAGTGTTCTGCTATATAAGGATGGCTTCCTGAATCAGTGCCAAAGAGATTATCCATTGGCCTTCTGTTATATTAATCTATTGTATCTCATTTATCTATGGTATGGCCCCTGTTACTGTGGTATTGGAGCACTTCACAGTCTTTAGTGTATTTATCTTCAGCATACCCTTGTAAGATAGAGAAGTACTATTATTCCTGTTTTACAGATGGAGAAGTAAGGCACAGAGAGACACTAAATGATTTCCCCAAGGTTCCACATGTAGTCTGTGGCAGAGCAGAAAATTGGATCTGGGTCTATTGAGTCTCAGGTTAGCACCCCAGCCACAAAACAATCCTTCCTCTTTTTTGACTTTGCTTCAGCATTTATCTAGCAACAAGAAGGCCATTTTTGATGACAATATTTAATTCTAATGAGATTCTGTTTTAAATATAGCAAGATGTTTAAAGTAAATATTGTCTCCCCATTGGAAAAATATTGTCTTCCAATTTTTTTGTAATAAAATAGGAATTTTGGAGGAAATATGTATTAGAATATATAGATGTAGATAACAGAAAGAAAGCGATGTATTGGATGTTATGCCTCTGTGGGGGATTGTGTGTCTCTATACAGAACATATTGCACACAGAACAGTACTGGTTGTTGTTTTTTTACTCCCGGAAACAGGAAGCTTAAAAGTATGTATAGAGAAAGATTTTCTCTTTGTTGTTGACAGTCTGACCTTCACTAGCACTGAATTTATTATTACAGTTGCCCTGAGTCGCTGTGAGTATTACAGTTTCCAGGACTTTGCATTTGAGACTATAGTGACATTACTGATGAGCGATGCAAGGGGAAACTCTCATTTGTTTTTATAACGTCAAACTAGTAGAAAAGTGTCAGGTTAGAATTGTGATCCATAAAACAAGCCTTCTATCAGCAATGTATGCCTTCACTCATGCCTAGATGTGTTTTTAATGCATTCTTAACTGTAATGATTTCAAGAACATACAAATCACCTAACACTTGTTACTTCAGATTCACATTAGCTGTCTGCCTAAACTCAAGCCAATCACATGTTAAAAGAAAAGTAGCATTTACCTGACTCATGGACTTTATTGTATGTTAAATCTAAATTAATATTCATTGTACAGTATGGTACAACTACCATGAAAGTAAAATCTACTAACGTTTTTCCAACACCCAGACTGAGGTGTCAGTAGAGGAGGTATTAGATCAAATCGATAAATTAAACAGTACTAAATCACAAGGATCAGATGGTATTCACCCAAGACTTCTGAAGGGACTCAAATATGAAATGGCAGAACTACTAACTGTGGTATATAACCTATCGCATAAATCAGCCTCCGTGCCACATAACTGGAGGTTAGGAAATGTAATGCCTATTTTTTAAAAAAGACTCCAGAGGTGATCCTGGCAATTACAGGCCAGAAAGCCAAACTTCACTACCAGGCAAATTGATTGAAACTATAGTAAAGAACAAAATTATCAGACACGCAGATAAACACAGTATATGGGGTAGAGTCAACATGACTTTTGTAAAGGGAAATCATGTCTCACCAATGTATTAAAATTCTTTGAGCTGGTCAACAAGCATGTGGACTAGGGTGATTCAGCTGATATAGTGTACTTGGAATGTAAGAAAGCCTTTGATAAGGTCCCTCAACAAAGGCTCTTAAGCAAAATAAGCAGTCATGGGATGAGAGAGAAGGACCTCTCATGGATCAGTACCTGGTTAAAAGACAGGAAACAAAGGGTAGGAATACAGTAACTCCTCACTTAAAGTCATCCTGGTTAACGTTGTTTCATTGTTACGTTGCTGATCAATTAGAGAACATGTTGGTTTAAAGTTGCGCAATGCTCCCTTATAATGTTGTTTGGCCACCACCTGCTTTGTCCACTGCTTGCAGGAAGAGCAGCCCATTGGAACGAACTGGGGGGGCTTGGAACCAGGGTGGACTGGCAGCCCCCCATCAGCTCCCCGCTCCCCTAAGTTCCCTGTGCAGCTGCCATCCAGCAGGCTATCAATTGCTGTTCAGCTGTCCCTCCCCCACTGCCACGTGCTGCTCCTGCCTCTGCCTTGGAGCTGCTCCCGGGAGCCTCCTGCTTGCTTTGCAGGGAGCGGGGGAAGAGGGGTGCTAATGTCAGGGTGTCTCCCTTTCCCCCGCTTACCCCATCTCTATAGAGCTCGGGGGTTGGGGGGCGGGACACATGACAGGGCTCAGGATGGAGGGAGCTTGCTGGCAGCAGTTGCTGTCTCAATTTGCTGATCTACTTAAAAAAGCAATGTACTTAGAGTGGGGTCAGCGTACTTAAAGGGACAATGCACATTCTCTCTCTCTCTCTCCCACACACAGGGTGTGTGTGTCTGTCTCTCTCTGCCATGCTGTCTGCCCTCCCTCCGTTCCTGCTGCCTTGTAGAGTGTGAGGCTACATTAACAACAATATGTTAACCCTTGAGGGCTCAGTCAAGTGCTAGTTCATCATTTAGCAGTAAGGCATTCCCTGGTAAATATCCCACCGTCTTCCACTCTCTGACTTCACCACCTCAACTAAGCTTCACAATAATCACTGCTGTGTACAGTATTAAATTGTTTGTTTAAAACTTATACAGTGTGTGTATATATGTATCTCTCTCTCTGTGTATATATATAAAATATAGTCTTTCTGGTGAAAATTTTTTCCCTGGATCCTAACCCCCCATTTACATTAATTCTTATGGGGAAATTGGATTTGCTTAACACTGTTTCACTTAAAGTCGCATTTTTCAGGAACATAACTACAACGTTAAGTGAGGAGTTACTGTATATGGTCAGCTTTCATAATGGAGAGAGGTAAATAGCAGGGTCCCCCAAGCATCTGTACTGGGACCAGTGCTGTTCAACATATTCATAAATGATCTGGAAAAGAGGTAAACAGTGAGGTAGCGAAGTTTGCAGACAATATAAAATTACTCAAGATAGTTAAAAAGTTGAAGATAGTTGAAAGCTGACTGGAAAAGTTACTAAGAGATGTTACAAAACTGGGTGACTGGGCAACAAAATGACAGATGATATTCAATGTAATGCAAAGTAATGCACAATGGAGAACATAATCCCAACTGTATATACAAAATGATGGGGTCTAAATTAGCTGTTACCACTCAAGAAAGAGATCTTGGCGTCATCGTGGACAGTTCTCTGAAAACAATTGTTCAGTGTGCAGCTGCAATCAAAAAAGCTAACAATGTTAGAAACCATTGAGAAATTATATAGCCATAGAAAATAAGTCAGAAAATATCATAATGACATTGTATAAATCCATGGTATGCCGACACCTTGGACACTGCATGCAGTTCTGGTCACCCCATCTGAAAAAAGATATTGTAGAATTGGAAAAAGTACGGAGAAGGGCAACAAAAATGACTAGGGGCATTGAACAGCTTCCATATGAAGAGAGATTAAAAAGACTGGGACTGTTCAGCTCAGAAAAGAGAGGGCTAAAGGGGGATATGATAGAGGTCTCTAAAATCATGCATGGTGTGGACAAAGTAAATAAGGAAGTGTTATTCACCCCTTCTCATAACACAAGAAACAAGGGTCGCCAAATGAAATCAATCGGCAGCAAGTTTAAAAGAAATATAAAGATCTACTGCTTCTCGTAACGGACAATCAACCTGTGGTACTCATTGCCATGAAATCTTGTGAAGGCCAAAATTATAACTGGACTCAAGAAAGAATTTGATAAATTCATGTAGGATAGATCCATCAATGGCTATTAGCTAAGATGATCAGGGATACAGCCTTATGTTCTGGGTGTCCCTAAACCTCTGACTGCCAAAAGCTGGGACTGGATGACGAGGGATGGATCACTTGCTAATTGCCCTGTTCTGTTCATTCTCTCTGAAGCATCTGGCATTGGCCACTGTTGGAAGATGGGCTAGATAGACTATTGGTCTGACACAATATGGCCATTCTTATGTTCTTAAATAAAAATAATGAACTAGTTTGGTATCTCAGTGGAGTCAGCTCAGGGTGGGAGATATGCATTCAATATAATAACTGTTTAAAGAGATTATAGTTTAAATAGTCATTTACATGCCTTTTTGTATTTGAACAGCCCCAAGAATATTGCAGGTGCTTCTAGAAACAAATAATAATTACTTTATATATATACATAATTATCTTATATATGAGTTTCTAGTTTTATTTTTCCAGATAATCTATGGGAAGATCCTATCAAAATTCACGTTATTTTCCTCATTTCACCAAATGAGATTCAGTGGGTTGAAAGTAAGTTAGTTTCTAGCTAAATGTAACAAGGTAAGTCATAATTGCCCCAGATTGTAATGGAATAGCTTAAATTGTTATTTCTTTCCAAAAATATTGATAATAAAGTTTGCATAAAAGTTTGTGTTTTTACTTTTAGGAGAGGGAGCAGTACCAACAATGTCATAGCTTTCAGAACATGTCATTTAGAGATTTAAAGCCTCATTTAAATGGTAATCATTTTTTTTTAAGTAGGTTATGTGTGACAAACAAAGGTGTTTGTGTTGAATGACCCATGAAAGTTCTGAAGCTGTAAATCAGAAGGACTGCTTAGCAGATCCTTGCCAGCTGTTGCTCTGAGTCTAGTTGAGTTTGAATGCAACCCAAACTGCTGTTTTTTTCTAGTATTAAAATTAAATACAGGTCTACCGTATATTTTCCCTATTCTCCTCCTTCAGCTTTTTAAGGGAAATTGAAATAATAACATTTTCCCTTTTAAATCAATTATCTTCCATTTGACATCCACTGAAGCTTTTTCATTTGCGTTTCTGAAGGATTTGGAATTATTATTACAGCTCTTTTTGCTTACTTCCATGTTTGTGCAACATCATCACTGATGATATTAGCATGGTGTCAGTGTAGTGGTAGTTATCTGCATCATGTTGACCATATATATCATCTATGACAGAGTGAGGTAATGGTCCGATAGGAAAACACGTATGATTTGCACATGCACAGTATAATGTCTTAGAAACTTGTTCTCCAATTCTCTGGATGTTCCATCTGACTGCACTTGCTGTCATGCTCCATAGAGCCTACTGAAGCAGCCACATGGACCAGAACTTCTGGGCAGGACACAGGCAAAATAACATTTGCTTCTTTTCCCCGTTAAAATATGCTTGGCCTGTGGGAAGATGCAGTAGACTGAAAACCAGAGGACCAATTCAAGTCTCACTTCTTTGTTGACTGGAGTTAATAATTCTGCGTATTTCACTTAATGATATGAGGCACAGCTCAATAATCAGTATCCTACAGTGGAGGCAAGCATCCAGTCTCTCTATTTTACAGAAGGAGTAACTGCAGATGTTGTACAAGGTTATTTATGTTTAAACTGGGAATAGAATCTAAGCCTTTAATATGACAGCCCAAGTCTTAGCCATGTCGCTTCATACAAAGAACCTGCCAAAACTATATGCTTGTGTATCCTCCTCGAGAAAAACTCCAATGCCACCTGCCTCTGCTGTTCAAGGCTTTCCCAAGCAACCACATCTATCTTCTTCTTCTTGTTTCATTGTTTTGCACAGGATACTGATTTAGAGTCTGCAGCTGCTCCCGAAAACTACAAGCAGACTCAGGAATGCATTGCAACAGTAGTTCACATTTGGAGGGGCACATTTTTTTAAAATTAAATCTTACATTCTGCAGGGACTGATGGGCTCACTAAGCAAAGCTCCCTACTCACCACTGGGCGAGTAGTTTTATCAGCCCCTAGAGTGCAAGCACACTGTAAAGAATCTCATTTGATAAATACACACTTGCAGACATTGTAGTCCACAGATATCCATAAAGTTTAGACAAATGACATTTAACCCTTTCTTCATGTTGTTAAATTCTAATGATTGAATTTTAATGGCCTGTTTGATCAAATTGGAGTAGGAGGACCCTAAAACTAATGGTTATGAGCATCCTTTTGATGATCTCAAAGTATGGATATCTTCCTTCCTATCTCAGGATCTTAAGACTTCTGAAATGTTTTTTAACACACTCAATTGATGGGTGGATGGCAAATCATTCAAGCAGTGATAGGGAGCACCAAGTGCAAACAGGATTAAAGCAGGAACAAAGCCTGGTCATAGTATGTAGACTCAAGAGCTGATTTTATTGGAGGAGGTGGTGTCTTCCAACTTCTGTCCTGATGCTATGAGGATTTTTGTGGTGGAGTAAACAAATGTAAATAGCAGGATTCTTAACCAGGGTGCTGGGCAAATATTAGTGAATGAAGCTGCAAAGTTTAATCTTATGTGTAAACCTATCAACCTGTTACTTGGGAAGCTAATGCAGGCAAGTGTTAATAGGAGAGAAAAACCTTTTTATTCCTCTCAGCCCTGTGTTTTTGCAGAACTTTACAATTTAATGGACACTATTTTTATTTCCTGTACATTCACAGCATTGGTTGAGGACTTGGAAAAAAACTTCTGCTCGGTTGCAGAACAAATTACTGTAAGACATCAGAGCGTTCTTGGCATGTTATATATCACGCAGACACACATCCCTACCTTTCTTAAGGCGCTGATGTCTCCTTTCCCAACTTTTTAATAATAATTTTATGTATATTTCAGGGAAAACAATTTTAAACATAAACTGCAGAAGTATTGAGCTTTTCCCAGTTACATAAAATTATAGTGTCTGTTGTTGGGGGTGGGGGGGGGGAGTATTTGTCTTTTACATGAAACCTGCTGCTTTTTATTATTGTGAGCCAACTATGTCATTTAAAAAAATTTAAGTGACATTTGTTTTTATTTTCCATCTTTTCTTTGTTCTTGCAGTTATGATTTTGAAGTGATCATAGAATGTAAATTGAACTCCTTCAGGACACTGTAATGCACACAGTACTCTGGCATCCCCCAAAGACTTGTGATGTAATAGGAAGACATCAGGGAAAGATTAGAGTTAAAGGTTACTTTGATTTCCTAAAGAAAACATTCTACTGGTGAGGTTACTAGTCAAATACTCAGAATCTAGAGTCTCAGATCTGATCCTAATTTATTTATCTTCTGTAAATCCTAAAGGCCTTTGAGAGAAAATGAAATGTAATGCCATATATATTAAAATAAATTCAGCCAGGTTACATGAATGTTTAATGATTCTGCTGTGGATCTTTTGCATGAAATTTGCAAGTACTGTTTAGTTGGCCAATTCAGTTTCACAAGTGAATATGTCCAGAGTTCTAGTTGTATATTTGTCTGAAATATAAGCATTCAAGCCCAGGTCAGTTTTTTAAAATTATATGGTTTAACTTGGCTCTTATAGCCTGGCATGGGCTTCAGTGGTGCAAAAAGCCAATTTTCCATAGCCCCCAAAGCATTTACAGATGCCACATTGTGATCTTTTTCTTTAAACTGAATTAGGTCTGAGACGTGCAAATATTTATTTGCAGAAAACCAAACCTTTTCCCTTAACACTAGAAAATGAAAACATTGTTTAGTGGTATTTACTTTTCTTGTCTTCATCCCCTAAAGAACAGTTCACTGTTCTGTTAGTTTTGTTCTTGTTCAGGATAGGTAATATGCATCTATAGCTCTATCTGAAGACTTTGAAAGTTCCCTTACAATGAGCTAGAATTAATAAAAGGATCCTTTAGAGCTAAATTCAAGGAAGCGGGAATTCTGGGACATATAAAGCCTGTATGTACCTTGAGTGTGGCTAGCAGCTGTTCAGTTTGTGTTACCTTGCATTATAGTTTGTTTCTATTAGCATCAACTTAAAAAAAAAATTAAATCACTTCCCTTTAACATTTCCCGTTACCCTCCATGAATCACTCTAGTACTTCCTCTCTCTCCCCTGTTTCTATATTGCAACTGATGTAACAACACCAAAAATAATTTAAAATTCAGAACCAATTAAACACATTACTTATGATGTAAAGTGTTAACCTGACTCCACAGCCTAGTTAAAATACAGTCTGTTGACTTTATAATCTACAGAAGTTAACAAAGTCTGACATTTTCCCAAGCAGTGCAGGGGATTTAGGTATACGTCAGTTGATCATTCATTTTAGAGGAATATGTATGTCTAAGTCCCCTATGTTGCTTTTAATATCTCATCCTATTTGTATGAATATCTGTGTCAGGAACAGTCTATGTGGGACTGTCCCAGATTCAGTTGTCGGTAGAGGAGGTTTTGGAATAAATCGATAAATTAAACAGTAATAAGTCACCAGGACCATAGAATCATAGAATATTAGGGTTGAAAGAGACCTCAGGGGGTCATCTAGTCCAATCCCCTGCTCAAAGCAGGACCAACACCAACTAAATCATCCCAGCCAAGGTGCAAACGTTATTCGCCCAAAAGTTCTGAAGGAACTCAAATATGAAATGGCAGAACTACTAGCTGTGGTATATAAGCTATTGCTTAAATCATGACTGGAAGGTAGCAAATGTAACACCTATTTTTTTAAAAAGCTCCAGAGGTTATCCTGACAATTTCAGGCCAGTAAGCCAAACAGCAGTATCAGGCAAATTGGTTGAAACTATAGTAGAGAACAGAATTATCAGACACAATGTGTTGGGGAAGAGTCAACATAGCTTTTGTGAAGGAAAATCATGCATCACCAATCTATTAGAATTCTCTGGAATGGTCAACAAGCATTTGGACAAAGGTGATTCAGTTGATATAGTGTATTTGGAATGTAAGAAAGCCTTTGACAAGGTCTATCACCAAAGGCTCTTAAGCAAAATATGCAGTCATGGGCTAAGCGGAAGGACCTCTCATGGATCAGGACCTGGTTAAAAGACAGGAAACAAAGGGTAGGAATAAATGTTCAGTTTTAATATTGGAGAGAGATAAATAGCAGGGTCCCCCAAGATCTCTACTGGGACCAGTGCTGTTCAGTGTATTCATAAATGATCTGGAAAAGAGGTAAAGAGTGAGGTGGCAAAGTTTGCGGATAATATAAAATTATTCAAGATAGTTAAGTTTAAAACAGACTACAAAGAGTTACAAAGGGATGTTACAAAACTGGGTGACTGGGCAACAGAGTGAAATTCAGTGTTTATAATAGAAAAGTAATGCGCATTGGAAAACATCCCAACTATATATACAAAATGATGAAGTCTAAATTGGCTGTTCCCAATCAAGAAAAAGATCTTGGAGTCATTGTGGAGAGTTCTCTGAAAACATCTGTTTAATGTGTAGTAGCAATCAAAAAAGCTAACAATGTTAGGGCCTATTAGAAATGGGATACATAATAAAACAGTAAATATCATAGTACTACTATACATAGCCATGATACACTCACACTTTGAATACTGCCTGCAGTTGTGATTGCCCCATTTAAAAAAAAATCCTGGAAATGGAAAAGGTACAGAGGAGGGATTAGGGGTATGGAACAACTTCCATATGAGGAGAGATTAAAAAGACTGGAACTGTTCAGCTCAGAAAAGAGAGAGCTATAGGGGGATATGATAGTGGTCTGTAAAATCATGCATGGTGTGGAGAAAGTGAGTAAGGAAGTGTTATTTACCCTTTCACATAACACAAGAACAAGGGGTCGCCCAATGAAATTAATAGGCAGCATGTTTAAAACAAACATGATGATGTACATGTTCACGCAACACACAATCAACCCCTGGAACTCATTGCCATGGGATGTTGAGAAGGCCAGAAGTACAGATGGATTAAAAAACGAATTAGAAAAGTTCATGGAAGATAGGTCCATCAATGTCTTTTCGCCAAGGTGGTCAGGGACATAACCCCACTCTCTGGATGTCCGTAAACCTTTGATTGCCAGATGCTGGAACTGGATGACAGGGGATGGATCACTCGCTAATTGCCCTGTTTTGGTCATTCTCTCTGAAGAACCTGGAATTGGCCACTGTCAGAAGACAGGATATTGGTCTGACTCAGTATGGGCATTCTTAAGTTCTTTTGTGTTAATTTCCACAGTGTACTGCCAGATATATTCAAGAGGTTATGTATTTGCCAAATGAGGGACAGTTAGGGTTAATATTATTATGATATTTTTTGTTGACCTTTATAACTATTTTATCAGTATTAAAATTCATGAACTTCCCATACTAGTTTTAACAAAACTTATTCAAAACCTGTATTTGTTAGCTTTAAAATAACCATTTGTGTTTGGTCAACATCTTATTACTATCTTTATTATGTGTGATTAAATGGCTTTACTGAGCAGCACAATTAATGGTCTCATAAAATGATAGTTATTTCAAAATGGTCAAAATTAGCTGTGTACTCTGGAAAATAATAATTTGGCCAGATTCTGATCTCTCATACTTTGGTCTAAATAGAACGAATCTCAGACCTACAGTAATGTAATAAAGACCAGAATATGCCCCAGGTCTATTTTTGTGTTGGGGTGTTGTTTATTTTATTTCACATGGAAAGCAACTTGTATTCTGTCTCGTGGGTTTTCATTGTAACAGGCAGGTTTTGGAACATGGTACAGTTGAGTACTCCATGAAATACATAAATGGTGGCATCCACTTTTAACATCATAGTGATCCCAGTTCATGGCTTTATTACTCCTAGAGCGATGAAATTGTGTGAGCTGAAGGATGCAGAAGGGTGGGAAAACAATCACCCTTGATAGCACGTAGTACTCTGATTAATAAAGTCCTTAGCTAATGGCAGCAAATTGTTCTCTAGAGTCTTTACTCTGGGCTGCAAGCTAAATATCGCTGAGGGGGAAAACAATGTAATATTTATTATTAAATACTTTAAATTACTTTCTTTTTTTTTTCTGTGGCCAGATGGCAAATGCTAGAAAGGAATAGGAGACTAAGGAGGAGATTTTCTTTGTTTTTGTTGCATGACTACACCTTTAAAATAACAGGACAGCCTGACCACAAAAATGAACACATGCAGAAGTTGGCAACATGCGCTTAATTTTCATGTGGCATAAACAGGCTTCAGAAGGGAGTTGAGGGGAGACCAGAATAAATGAGGAAAGATTTTCATAAGTGTTTGATCTAGGCCTGATTATGGAAGCTGCACTGTGGGAAGGACTTTATATAAATATATACACACATTATAAAAAAGAGTGACAGATATGAAAGGAATAATAAAGGGAAATCCAAGAAAGAAGGTAAGCAAACTCCTATGAAAGCTTCCCCTTACCATTAAAACCACTGAGCTCCTTTCTTAATTGTCAAGCTTATTAGCCCTTAACATTAATCTAAAGTACCAAATAGTTGTCCTCGTTTACTCTTGTTTTAATTATCTTAATCTTTTTCTATCTACTCCTTTCAGCAGTAAGATAACTTACAATCTAAGTAGTGCTTTCTTTGGGGGCAGGGACAGTCTTTTTATGCTCTGTTATACATCACCTAGCACAATGGGGATGTGGTCCATGACTAGGGCTCTTATGTGCTGTGATAATACGAATAGTTAACAATAATAGGAAATACACAGTTGGGAATAGAAAAGGAGTACTTGTGGCACCTTAGAGACTAACAAATGTATTTGAGCATAAGCTTTCGTGAGCTATAGCTCACTTCATCAGATACCGATGAAGTGAGCTGTAGCTCACGAAAGCTTATGAAGTGAGCTGTAGCTCACGAAAGCTTATGCTTAAATAAATTTGTTAGTCTCTAAGGTGCCACAAGTACTCCTTTTCTTTTTACAGATACAGACTAACATGGCTGCTACTCTGAAACAGTTGGGAATGACCCTGCACTAGCCAAAGATGTCCCACATGACCAAGTAGGTTTCTTGTTTGCTAAATTCTACTCCTTTCCCTTCTTTATCCATCTTCATTGAAGATTCCCCACTCCTTCTCATCAGAGAAGCTCTAAACCTCACATAGTAACATAGGAATTACTTTGCTGGATCAGGCCAATGGTCCAATTAATCCAGGATCTTGTCGCAATAGTGGGTGGTACTGGCTGCTTTAGAGGACAATACAAGAAAAACCTGCAATAAGCAGTTAGGGGAGAACCAGTCCCCAAGGACATTTTTAATGTACCCCTCTAGTTAAAGGTTGGCATATGCCTTTACGCATGACGGTGGTTATATCCTTTCCAAAACACTTACTGTAGAAAGAATACTGTAACAACTCTGGATATTTTTATTATTGATGTAGATATTTAAGCCTTTTCTGAATCTTACTAAGCTCTTGACCTCAATCATATCTCATAGCAGTGAGTTCCACAGACCAATTGTGGATTATGTGAAAAAGTATTTCTTTTTATCAGTGCTGAATTTTGTCACCTTCCGGTGTCATTGAATGTCCCACAGTTCGTGTATTATGAGACTGAGAACTTCTACTCACCCTACTTGCCATCTTTATATCATTCACTATTTTGAAACTTTCATCATGTTATAGATCCATAGCATTTAAGCCTGAAGGGACCATTAGATCATCTAATCTGAACTCATGTATATCAGAGGGCATTAAATTTCATCCAGTTACCCCTGTACTGAGCCTGATAACTTGTGTTTGACTAAAGCATATCTTCCAGAAGGACTTCAGGTCTTGATTTGAAGACATCAAGAGATGGAGAATCCACCACTTTCCTTGATATTTTGTTCCAATGGTTAGTCACCCACACTGTTAAAAACTTGCGCCTTATTTCTAACTTTGATTAATTTCTAATTTGGTAAATTTTATTCATCTCCTCTCTAGGGTAAAAAGTCCCAGTCTTTCAGACTATCTTCATATAAAAGTTTTTTCATGCCTGTAATTCTGGTTGCCTGTCTCTGAATCCTCTGTTTCTGCTAAATCCTTTTTGAAGTGGAGTTACCAGAACTGAATGCAATATTTTGATGTTATGCTTTTGATGTATATAGGGGTAATATGTTGTTTGCAGTGCTGTTGTAGTCGTGTTGGTCCCAGGATATTAGAGAGACTCTCTAATAAGGGTAATACAACATTTTCCATATTATTTGCCATTCTTTCCTATACATCTTTACATTTCCTTTCCTTTTTAACCACTTATGCACACTTAGCAGAGGTCTTCATTGAGCTGTCTCAATGGATGCCCAGAACTTTTTTCTGTTGATACAATTAGGCCTGATCTACGCTAAATGGTTATACAGATGCAAGGCAGCTTACTTCAAGCTAGCTGTGGATGTGTCTTTACTTAAATTTGGCTCCCACAGATGTAAGTGCCCCACTATGCCAAATTAATAACACCACCTCCCCAAGCGGTGTAGAGTCATGGTCAATGTGTTTAGGTTGACACAGTAATAATGTAGACACTGCATAACTTACATCGACTGTTACTGGCCTCCAGGAGCTGTCTGCTCCACACTGCCCCACACTGACTGCTCTGATCAATATTGTGAACTCCATTGCCCAGGGGTCAGGTAGACAGGAAGCCATCCCTCCCCTTTAAAACCCCTCAAATTTTTGAAATTCCTTTTCCTAGTTGCACAGCTTGGCGAGCACACCTAGCAGCTCTCCATTGTTGAATATAACGGCCCAGCTGACTGTGCCAGCTACACGTGGCCGACGTGCTCCTGCCTGGAGTACACAGGACGTATTGGATCTCCTTTGCCTGTGGGAAGAAGAGATTGTGCAGGCACAGTTCCGATCCAGCTGTAGAAATGTAGACATCTACCAGCGGATTGTTCAGGGGATGTAGGAGAAGAGCCACAACAGGGACCACTAGCAGTGCTGCATGAAAGACAAGGAACTGCAACGGGCAAAAGGCCAGGGAGGCCAACAATCGATCTGCTGCCAAGCCACAGACCTGCCACTTTTATAAAGAGCTGCAAGCCATCTTCGGCGGAGACCTCACCACCACCCCCAAGAGTACCATAGATATTTCTGTGGAGCTTGAGTCACAGGCCCCTGCCGTGAACAGCAAGGAGGAGTAGTAAGGGGGACAGGCGACCAGGGAATCCAGCTGCATAGTGAGCCAGGACATGTTTCTGATTCCACCGCAGTCCAGCCAGTCCCAACAGTCAAGCACAGGCAGCCTGATGCAGGGGAAGGAACCTCTGGTAAATATGTAGTTTGCTTTGAAATTACAGGGATGGAACCCCCAAGTAGCAGGACGCATGTATTTTAGTTACTCTTTTTTACCTGTGCTAGCAGAGGTAGTGGAACAACAAGAGAGGTAGAGTTGCTATCTGCTTTTCATTCCCATCTAGAGTTAGGCAAAGGGGGCCACGCAGAGCCGCTTGTTCATATGCACCAGGATGTCCCATCTGTAGAGATGTTGATGAAACTTTCATGGAGGTACTCTGCAATACTCTGCTGAAGATTTCTGAGGAGAGCTGCCTTATTTCTTACTCTGAAGTAGGACATTTTCCCACACCCCAGCAGTTACTTTGGCTGGCACCATTGCAGTACACAGGCTAGCAGCATATGGGCACAGGCAGCACCTGGACACCAGCAGCAGTTGTGCTCTCTGCCTCTGTTACCCTCCGGAGTGAGATATCAGCTACAGTCACCATTGCCTGTGGAAAACTCTGCCTGTATTCAGTTCCATTGCCATATACGCCTATAATCATGCCAGCGAGCTATTCCCCCCTCTCATTTCCCCAACCCCCGAGAGGGCCATACTCACCACGGCTGGTGCTGTGACTGGCACCGTGCTCTATCAATCCCAAGAAGAAGTGAGAATGTAATGCTTACAACTTTTGGGGAGTAAGGGGAGTGAGTTCAATATCTTAAGTTTCAATTTCCATCATGAATACACTGACAGTGGTACTTCTGTGTGTTGTATCTGAAGCTGCTGCTATTGTGGCCTTCAGGGTCTCCCCCTCCACACAAGTGGAATGCCTGAGCCAGATAAGGAGGAGAAAGAAAAGGACTCGGGAGGACACGTTCCAGGAGATCCTGCAAGCCAGTGCTGCATCAGAGAACGAGCACAGGGCTTGGAGGACCACCCTTATAGAGAACATGGAGAAGGGTAGAGCGAAGAGGAGACAGACGCAGGACAAGGAGAGGAACATGTAGCAGGAAATGCTTGCACTTCTCAGACAGCAAACAGACATACTGCAGACTCTGATAGAGCCTGCAGATTCAGCGATCCCATGCTTACCTACCTCTGCAGCTCATAAAGAACTCAATATCGGGACCTCCTTATACCGCCCCCTCAACATTCTAAGTGGCATCAGGGGTCGGTGCACTATCCTTACCGCTCCAGTGGGAGTGGGGGGTGGGGAGACATTAAAGACAATCACAGCTTCACATGACTGACCTGTGAAAGCCACAGTTGGTGTCTGTATACCTGAAATGGAAATGACTGTTCTTTCTCCTCCATAAGAGCAGTTCCCTTAATTTATAAAAGTTTTAAATGTTTTTTTTAAATTGCCTGGTTCATGTTACAGAATAAAATTCTATTTTTTGGAACAAAATTTATTAGTTCAGAACATATGCTGTCTAATGCTGACCAGGTCTGACGCCCTGTTACTGTTCTGTCACTTCACTTCATCACAGAATCCATAATATCATTCACAGACAATATTAACAGGTGCATTGAGAATGTTATATTTGCTACCTACACAGCAATCACTACAAGATTCATTCAAAAGATTCATGCAAAAGAGCAAGGCCAAGTAGATCACAGTATCGGAATACACACTACTCTGGCTCACCATTAAAATGGTTTTTCAAAGCCTTCCTGAGCCGGATAGCTCCACGTTGAACTCTTCTAATAGCCTTTGTATCTGGCTGTTTAAATTCAGTGGACAGCCATTCCAACTCCACCCTCACCCCAGCAGAAACTTTTCCCTCTTTGCTTCACAGATATTCTGCAGGACACAGCAGACAGCTATAACCACTGGGAAAATTTTCTCAGATCCAATTTGGTAAGTAAACCATGCCAGCAACCCTTCAAATGACCAAATGCACATTCAACTGTCATTCTGCATCTGCTGAGCCTGTAGTTGAAGTGCTCATTTGTGCTGTCGAGCTGGCCAGTGTATGGCTTCGTGATCTGTGGGGGTAGGGGATAGGCTGGGTCTCCGAGCATTACTCTTGGCATTTCAATATTCCCAGTGGTAGTGTGCAGATTGTGAAAGTAAGTCCCTGCTTGCAGCTTTCTGACCGGTCAGGTATCATGCATATTTCCTGATCAGCCCACACTGATGTCAGTAAAGCGTCCCTGGCGATCCACCAACTCTTGCATTACCATAGAAAAGTAGCCCCTTCTGTTGATGTACTCTGTGGCAACATGGTCTGGTGCTAAAATAGCAATATTCATGCCATCTGTCGTGCCACTGAAGTTTGAGAACCATATTGCTGCAGAATCATCCACTATGTCCTGCACATTGGCCAGAGTTGCATCCTGCTATGCAGGATGCGATTAATGGCCTTGCAGACTTTCATAACAACAGTCCGTGCTGAGGATTTCCTTACTCCAAATCACTGCTGGTCAGTCAGGAATCAGTCTGGCACTGCAAGTTTCTACAGTGTAATTGCCATTTGCTTCTTAACTGTCAGTACAGATCTCATTTTGGTGTCCCTGCACTGGAGGCCTAGGGTGAGTTTGGCACACAGAATCCAGAAACGTGGCCTTGTGTAAAGGCCCAGAGACTAGAACCCAGGTCTGCAGAACCTGGGGCAGCTGATATTTCTACACTGCCACCAGGAGGCTATACAGTGGCACACCCAGGGAGCACTGTGTAGAGTAGGCACCGCAGGAAGTACCACCCACCAGACCCTGAGTGACAGTATCTTGTGGCCCTCTGATTGGCTAAGTGCCCCTAGTAAACCCCAGGGCTAGCCCCAGGAAGTTATCTGGGCTACTACATAGACCTTGGCCTGCTGCGATGCCAGACTTCACCTCAATTCCTGATCTCTGGTCTCTGACTCCAGCCTGACTTTGTCCCCGATTTCTGCCTCTCAATTTTCACCTGGTACTGCCTCTGATCTCCAGTCTCCGACCCTGGCCTGACTCTTGCGGTTTCTGTAACTCCAACCAAGCAGCTCCCATCCCTGGTGGGTAAACTTCAGCCCAGCTGTGACCGCTGGCAAGAGCACCTATGCCCTGGTCCATTACACATTCCTCACCTGAAAGTTCTGCAGTCACTGCTCATCATCCCAAACCTTCACGACAGTGCAATCCTACCAGCCAGTGCTTGTTTCTGGGGCCAAGTACTCGCATTCCACCATCTCCAGCTGCTCCATGAATGCCAACAACAACCTTAAATTGTTTCTTTCTCTGTACCACAGCAATCTAGCCCCCAAAGAATCGTCATGTTCCCTGTGGCTCCTCTTGTGGCTCTACATATACTTAAGGATCACGTGCCTTGTGCTTTCAACACTCACGACAATAGTGAAGAGCTGTGCAAGCTCCATGCTTCTGTCAAAGATGGCAGACAGTGAGGAGGGATGTGTAGATTTATGGGGATTTTGAAAGAAGGCGCAAAATATTATTGGATGTATATGAAATTATGGATGAGGAACACTGCATTATGGGAAGTTGACCCTATGCTCCCAGTTGCTCCTGCGCAACTTGTTTTGGCCGCATTAGGCATTGCAAAAACTTCCCAAAACACCCTGCACTGGATGGTGATGAGTTTCACAGTGGGATACTAATCCACAATGCACTGCACTCTGCATCAATACGAGTGCTTCTAGTGAAGATGTGCATCGCCAACACAAGGAGCCAAGTGTTCACATGCACAGGTGATATAATAACTGTGGTGGCTGTATGCCAACATAACTTAAGTCAACATAATTTTGTAGTGTAGAGGTGGCCTTAGTTTAGAACCCAGTGTATGTGTAATTCAGGTTATTCTCTCCAATGTACATTAGTTTGCACTTGTCAGCAATGAATTTCATCTGCCATTGTGTTACCAATTCACCGTTATTTTTAATTAGTTCCAGCCCCTCTTTCCTTGACACTTTTGTCACATCAATTACTTTTAGTTCCTCATTTATATCACTAGAAAATAAAAGCCCTAAGGTAGATATCTCTTCACCATCCTCTGTGGTGATGACAGATGCAGAGTAATTGTTTAGCTTCTCAGTCATGTCTTTCTCTTCCTTAATTGCTCCCTGTGCCCCCTGGTGATTCAGCAAACCTACCATTTATCTCAGTCTTTGTTTTTCATATAGTTAAAGGCTTTCTTATTTATTTTTATACCCTTAGCTATTTGTTCTCCAAATTTCATCTTAGCCCTCCTAAATTCCTTCATATATGTTGCCTTCTGTAGCTTGTGCTTATTTTAGGGTTGGATTTCCATTTTCTGAAGGGTCTCTTTTGTGGCTTGAGTAAATTTTTGAACCTTGCAAGTTAGTTTACTTCTTGCCTACCTGCTTCTCTTTGTGTTGAGAAGTATGCATTACTTCTGAGATGGTTACTGTTTTCTTAAGCAGTATCCATGCCACAGCTAAGGATTTTTATTTCTTTGCTTTATATATTAGGGCCTTTTTGACTAGCTTCCTTTCTCTCTCTCTCTGTCTCTCAACTTCCCCACCACCATCTCACTCAAAAAAAAAATCTCCTTTTCTATAGCTTAGTGTTATCATGCTAGTTTCTGGTACTTTTCCTTCCCCAAGGATGTTGAGTTTAATTATATTGTGATCACTTACAAGTGGTGCAACTGAAGTTACTTCTTGAACCAACTCTTGTGCGTTAGCTAGGACTAAGTTGAGTATATTCTCTTTTCTTGTGTACTGTAGAACTAGCTGTTCCAATAAGCAGTCATTTAAAGCAATTGTTTTCAACTTTTTCCCTCACTACCCCTTCAGAGTGTCACCTAATCCTGTCAATTATCCCTCTAAAATAGCACGAAAATCAGTCCTTTCTTATCTATATATTTCTGCACTGATCATCTCATGCCTTTAGTACTGTGACTTCCTCCTTTGTCTTCCTGCTTTTTGATTTGCTCTTCTCCAGTCTTGGTAAAAACTGCAGCTAAACTTATATTCCACTCCTGGCACTCTGACTGTGTCCCCTTCCCTCTTTAAAGCCCATCACTTGCTTCCACTCTCCATCACATCAAATTCAAGCTTCTTGTCCTCAACTTCAAGGCAGTATGTAACTGCTTCTGCCTATATATCTGCTTTTAATTCCTCCTGCTCCCCTCTTGATAGATGTGCTGTTGTTCTTATTGGTATTATGTCCATGCTTACTGCCAACAGGACTCAGCTGAGATCAGGAACCCATTGGCTTTGCAGTATACAAACACATACACTAGTATAAGTACACTGATGACACTTTGTGCAGTTAGCAGTAACTATCAGTTATTCTAGAGCAGGGACTGTGTCATACAAAACCGTACTACCATTCCTTTTGTTTCCTACTGCCTCTTGCCATCTTCTATAACATCACCCTCCTCTTGGAATGTACTTTTTTGCTCACCAGACAGTCTCCCTGTCCACATTCAAATCTTTCCTTAAAACACCTTCTTCCATGAGGCCTTTCAGTGGTTTCCCACCTAGTTCTGAATCATGGCGTTCCACATTTTATCTTCTGCATCATGTGTGCTTTATGTAAGACTGTTGAAAGGGGAGCAAGCTATTAAGTTAAAAAATCACACTTCTGTTTGGAAATGTTTTACTTATTATAGTTACAGTCGACACCAAAGATAAATGAAAGAGTATTTTTCCCTGTTCTTCCATTTTACTCAGTTAATGTGACAGCACTTTAACTTGTCAGTTTCATTGTTTCTCCCCACAGTCATTCAGTTTCCACTGCTGATTGTGTGGGTCTTTCACACAGCAGCAGGAGAGAGAGAGAGATTTTTAAGAAATTGGATACTGTGATTATACAACCCAGAAATTAACAGGATGAACTGAAGGAGAGGTATGGTACCTTTAAATGACTGACTTTAAGATTGATATAGTCCCTTTTAAAATGTCTATACAGAGTTTTATTTGGACTCTGGCATCTGTGGTGTGATTGCAGCATGTGTAGAGATACCCAAGTTTGCTTTGATTTAGCTAGCTTGAGTAACAATAGCAGTGAGGCCATGGCAACACAGGATAGCTGGTCAAGTACGTACCCAGAATCCTAGGCAGGGTTGGACAGCTCGTGCTGCTACAGCTTCACTACTATTGTTACGCGAGGTAGGTGGATCAAGCGGCAATCTCTGATTGCAATGTAGACATACCATGTGTCTGATACGAATTGTATGCTCCTTGAGAGGGACTGTGCTTTTCCCCCCCAGTGTTTTGTACAGGACTGGCCTTACAATAGTACACTATTACATAAATAATAAATATCTGACAGTACGATTCACTCTAGGAACATCCGAGCTTGTATGCTATGAAAGGGGATAGCATGCATGTACTAGTCTGTATGTAACAGGATAAGTATGAAGCTGTGGGGTTGGGGTTTTTTATAAATTAGCACAGCTTCAAGCATAACAGTAGTTTAAAGAAAAACATATGGCTGTAACCTCAAAATAAGAGTGACTAAGTTAAGGCATCTGTAAATTGTAAAGGTCAACCGAAGTGCTACATCCTACAGCAGTTAGGTCCAATAGCATATAAAACGTGACTGAAAAAACAACATATAAATCTATCCATTAACAAAGAAAATTTAGTTTATCTTGTTCTTATAGGCAGATTTTGTTCCAGTATGGATACAAATGTCACTCGTCTAGGCCAAGCTAGGTCAGCTGCTGTGTATGTGGAAAGATATGGATTGTGGAGAAAAGACTATCTATAGAAAAATCTTATCTAGTTATATGCAAAGAGTCAAGGTTAATAATGTTGTTTTTAAATCCCTGCGGCACTGACAATTCTTTGGATCATGTCTTTCTTTCATCTACACTAAGATTGGTGTTCGTGGCTTGAGATGGGACTTTCATCTGATATCTTGTAGTATGTAGTGGTGGTGCAGCCATGTCGGTCCCAGGATGTTAGACAAGGTGGGTGAGGTAACATCTTTTATTGGATCAACTTCTGTTGGTGAGAGAGAAGCTTTCAACCCTTCACGGAGCTCTTCTTCAGGTCTGGGAAACTTACAACGTCACAGCTAAATACAACTGTGAGACTCTGAGTAAGTTTCACAGACCTGAAGAAGAGCTCTGTCTGTGTAGTTCGAAAGTTTGTCTCTCACTAACATAAGTGGTCCAATAAAATATGTTATCTTACCCCCACTTATCTTTCTTGTAGACTACTTCATAATGTGATGCAGGGAAGATAAAGTATAAGCACTTTGAGACATGGAATGTCTTTTCATTATATGTGTGTGCAGTAACTGGGACAATGGGGCACTGATTTCTGCTTGGGGTTCTAGGTCTTACTGCAATATAAATAATAAACAATAATATGTCCTTCAGTATAATGAGTTATGTTAACTGTGCATTTCCCTCTTTCTAGGAAAGAAGCACAATGCTTAAAAAAATCTTTAAAAAGCAGTGCATTAAGGAAGAATTGTTGGTGTTTGTGTGGGGGGGGTGCTTTTGTGGTCTCAGAGAATCAAGAATTTTGGAGCATTTCTGAGGAGTTAAAGCCAATGCTCTAATCCAGTGGTCTCCAGAGTTTTTTGATCGCGCACCCCCCACAGTACTGCCAAAGAAAGGAGAGTGGAAGACTTGCCGCAGGTGGGCCGCCGAAGAAAGAAGACAGGAAGACCTGCCGCAAGCGTGCAGAGCTGCCGCGGAAGAAAAAAAACCTCGGAGTGCCGTCCGGCGGCGCCCCTCCTACCGCGCATCCCGTGTGATCCTTTGGCGCACCCCCTGGGGTGCACGCACCCCACTTTGGAGGCCACTGCAGGAAAAGGACAAAAGCAATACCGCATTTTGTTAGCCTGTAGGTGCTACAATGTAGTTCAACTGAATATGAAAATACTAGCTTCTTCTGGCTGCAATATATTGCAATAATATGTTGCAATAACATAGCTGGTATGGCACCTATCCAGAGTTCACTGCTTACCATGCTGACTTCTCCATCAAGGGATGGATATTTTTAAGTCCTATCAGATTTTTTATGTTCCATACATAATAAAACATAAGGCCATTGCCAAGGTTCATATCCAGACCTCAGTGCTACCACATACTATTGATTTTGTTCAGCAATCCAAAGGATGTATTTTTTCCCCGTTGTCCCATCAGACAATGTGTTCCATCACATAAATTATATAGGAGAATTTTGTTCTGAGAACTACCTTTAACTTCCGTTAGTGAAACTATATGTTTTATATCAGTGCATTATATTTTAGGTGACAGTGTGAGATTTTTCTTGTCTTCACCTTCATTTGAAGATTTTAAAAAATGATTGTGAAATTCCTGTGATTGTGTTTGAGCTATATCTTTGACACATGTTAAAGGTCTGGCATACAGGAAGTAGGGATGGATAATTTACTGAAGAACCCCAAAAATGTCAACCATAAGAGATGGAAAACATTTTGTTTTCCAGTTAGATACATTTAAATTTCAATCAGGAATGTGTTGATGCCAATAAAATACAGAATTGTCAAGGTGCAGTATAGGTGCCTTTGTGGAAGGAATGGGCCTTCTGAATCACATTGTGCTGAAGCATATAAATTCATGGATTGCTACAATGAATCTTCAGCTGTAAATCTAGAACATGTAGAAACACTCAAAAGAAATGGAATGGGCCAGCACAGATTTAACTTAATGCATCTTGGCTTAACTTGGAGCTGTTTGAAGTCAAGTGTGTGATTTCAGAACTTGGATGTATTTGTCTTTACAGTTCCTCATGAAACTTGCATTTGACTGTGGAGTTCTCTATGAAGAAGCACAAAACAAATTTAAACGAAGTTAATTACATACTTCTAGCACAGGCACAGCATTTAAGTGAAATTAAATTGTAAATGTGTAAATATTTGCCTTTGATTTTGACTTCTCTTTTGTAACTTCAAGAGGCGATGACTAAATCTCACAATTGGAGAACATGCTTCCCGGTATTTCAGGCCCATGGTAAATAGGTTAAGATAGGTGAAATGGGAATGTTCATATTGAAATTTCATTTTTGAATATGTTTTAGAGCTCTGTTTAAAAACAAAGCAATTTCTTGAAGTGGCAATCATAGAACGGTCCCCAAGGTGGTCAACTTGTGCATGAATCATCTGATTTCTGTAGCCCACAGCATGTGATTGATTAAAAGTTTTTGTCCTTCTGTAACTGCACACTTTAATTTTTTGGGTGTCTGAGAGGCTTCTCATTTTTAAAATGCTCCCAGCTCATAAAACCAGTGTTGATAAAATATCTTTTTACCTTGCCAGAGGTGGATAGTGTTGTGTTCACAGCATCCACACAGAAAATTTAGACAAACACATAAAATACGCTTTTTGGAAGGTTCACTACATTGTTTCTTAGAATCCAGAACCCTAATAGGCAAGAACCAAATACAGAGAGAGAGAAAGCAGTCTGCTCCCTAAGGCAGCGATACACAACTCAGCCCACCTTGCTGATTTGCAGAGTGACTCAGATGATTTCATACTTCCTACAGATCCTCCTCCCTGCAAATTAGGCCAGTAAACCCCTTATTCTTAAAGTGATAACTTGTAATTTTAACAGTACACCACAGAAGGTGGTTTTCCCCCTTCTGGCTGAACTGTTTATTTTTTTCTTCCCCAAGCCTAGCTTTTAAATAAAAGTTCACACTAGTCCTAGCATTAGTAGAAGCACATCTCCAAAGCTAGATGAATGGCAGAAGTGAACCTGTGAGTCAGCCAGGAAAAGAGCCCTCCTCTGTATTAGAATTTCTCATTATCAGCCCCTCCACAACTTCACATGTATTTGGCAGATTGCTGTATAGGGAAATGAGACGCTTCTGTCAAATTTGGTAGACTTCAGTCAATGAATCAGACTCAGTAGTACATATGGTATTGATGGGAGGACCAGAGTCTTCAGTGATGACTGTTAGTTATACATTCCAAAGGAGGAATAACAGATGAGTGTCAGACTAAGTGACTCTCAAAGGGTGAAATACCTCTTGTAAATGCTGTTGGTAGTTCCAGATGGTAGAGAAAATATGTGTATTGTGACTCAGTCACTGGGGAGAAAGCCTGTAGTGTTCTGAGCATGGAATCATAGAATCATAGAATATCAGGGTTGGAAGGGACCTCAGGAGGTCATCTAGTCCAACCCCCCACTCAAAGCAGGACCAATCCCCAATCAAATCATCCCAGCCAGGGCTTTGTCAAGCCTGACCTTAAAAACTTCCAAGGAAGGAGATTCTGCCACCTCCCTAGGTAACGCATTCCAGTGTTTCACCACCCTCCTAGTGAAAAAGTTTTTCCTAATATCCAACCTAAACCTCCCCCACTGCAACTTGAGACCATTACTCCTTGTCCTGTCCTCTTCTACCACTGAGAATAGTCTAGAACCATCCTCTCTGGAACCACCTCTCAGGTAGTTGAAAGCAGCTATCAAATCCCCCCTCATTCTTCTCTTCTGCAGACTAAACAATCCCAGTTCCCTCAGCCTCTCCTCATAAGTCATGTGTTCCAGACCCCTAATCATTTTTGTTGCCCTTCACTGGACTCTCTCCAATTTATCCACATCCTTCTTGTAGTGTGGGGCCCAAAACTGGACACAGTACTCCAGATGAGGCCTCACCAATGTCGAATAGAGGGGAACAATCATGTCCCTCGATCTGCTCGCTATGCCCCTACTTATACATCCCAAAATGCCATTGGCCTTCTTGGCAACAAGGAAACACTGCTGACTCATATCCAGCTTCTCGTCCACTGTAACCCCTAGGTCCTTTTCCGCAGAACTGCTGCCTAGCCATTCGGTCCCTAGTCTGTAGCTGTGCATTGGGTTCTTCCGTCCTAAGTGTAGGACCCTGCACTTATCCTTATTGAACCTCATCAGGTTTCTTTTGGCCCAATCCTCCAATTTGTCTAGGTCCCTCTGTATCCTATCCCTGCCCTCCAGCATATCTACCACTCCTCCCAGTTTAGTATCATCCGCAAATTTGCTGAGAGTGCAATCCACACCATCCTCCAGATCATTTATGAAGATATTGAACAAAACCGGCCCCAGGACCAACCCCTGGGGCACTCAACTTGACACCGGCTGCCAGCTAGACATGGAGCCATTGATCACTACCCGTTGAGCCCGACAATCTAGCCACCTTTTATCCACCTTATAGTGCATTCATCCAGCCCATACTTCTTTAACTTGCTGACAAGAATACTGTGGGAGACTGTGTCAAAAGCTTTGCTAAAGTCAAGAAACAATACATCCACTGCTTTCCCTTTATCCACAGAATCAGTAATCTCATCATAGAAGGCGATTAGATTAGTCAGGCATGACCTACCCTTGGTGAATCCATGCTGACTGTTCCTGATCACTTTCCTCTCGCGTAAGTGCTTCAGGATTGATTCCTTGAGGACCTGCTCCATGATTTTTCCAGGGACTGAGGTGAGGCTGACTGGCCTGTAGTTCCCAGGATCCTCCTCCTTCCCTTTTTTTAAAGATTGGCACTACATTAGCCTTTTTCCAGATTGGAGATTAAGCTTAACATATATTCATTAAATTCTGACTGATTTGAGAAAGATTATATGTTGTTCCTTTTTTACTATTCAAATCACATCATGTTGATCTGTTAAAAACCTATTGGTAATAGATGGCTTTTTTGTTTGCACAGTTTTTGAACCCCTGCTACGTTTCAGTTAGGAGAAACATGTATTATGGATTTTTCAAACCTTCATATTATCATCATTATTTGTATTGAGGTAATGCCTCGAAGCTCCATTAATGGACCAACTTCATTGTGCTGGGTGTTATGCAAATACAGAACGTGACAAACTGGGCCAAAGGTTCAAATCCAAGCCTTTCAATCCTATACAGTAAATAAATTAAGTTCCATGTGGAATACAGGAGGATGGGGTTTTATGAGAATCTTTTATATTGAATAAATTACCAAAAGCCAGGCTCTGGCTCACAAATCCGAAATGAGGAAATACTCATAAGTATTTAAATTCAAAATATGTAAAACTTTATTAAATATTTAATAAATAAAATGAATACCTACCAAGTAACAAATATAGCTGATGTTTCAAAACAAGTGTCCTCTTCAGAGATATACTACCTGGGGGGAAAATAATTCAAAAGCTTTTAGGTCACAAAATGAAACAGCTTAATCATTGACACCTCCTTAAAAATTAATCCTTACCTGCCTGGTATGAACATTAAAGACCCCATCAGTCTTTTGATAGGAGTTGAGTTTTGTTCTAGTGCTTCTGTGTTGTTGAGGGGCTGGGGTTTTGTTCTTTGTTGGTTTTGGGTTTTTTGTAAAGCTCTTCAGAATGAACGATACTATGTAAATGTAAAATACGATATAGCAACAAGCTCTCCTTTCAGCTTCACTTACTTTCTCCTGATCAGTGTCAGAAGGATTATCTTAAACTGTGCATGACTTGTCCTCAAGAAGTCTCACATTAGAAACATTGTTGCCTGCCATTTATGTGTATACACCTATACACCTGGGACATCATTTTTAGAAGATCATCTTTACCTTTCCTTTTCTACCTTCTGGGTTTCTCAGCATTTTTATCACACCCTAAAGCATTTTCCACTCTCCCTTGAGTTTCACTAACTTTAGAGACCTCCCTTCTGTCCTGTGTTGTAGCTACCATTTTTCTACAAGAAGAGGTTGTTACAGTTGCTCTTTAGTCAGCCTAAGTTTATAGAGGTCAGTAAACAGGGGGTCATTGTTTGAGCAAGAACTGAAGCACTGACAGTGTCTATTTTATTGTTGTATGCTGCTAGCCAAATTGACCACTTCAGATAGGACAGACAACCGAAGCAGCTCATGAGTTATTATGAACCTATTGTGGCAGATTTCAAAAATATTGCAGATTCAATATATGAAACTCAGACCTAGCAAGATCTTGCTATTGTTATTCCCATGAAGGTTCTGTCAGCAGGGGAATCATAAGCTTTGAACTATGCTAATAAAATCTACAGATTCTGTAAATTCTAACAGAGATTTGTTTTGTTGTGGGCTCCATAAAGGGAAAGTTACTATATGTCGTTATACAGCTTTGCGGTCTGAAAGCTACTTAATGTGTTGCATGTGATGTCATAAAAGTGGGTGTTCTTGCAAAGAATAGGATTTATTTTAGGGTAAATAAAAAACAGACTGAGCTTTCTAATCATGTGCGGACAGGAAATTTATTTTGTACCAGTTGGCTGTTTTGCTTATTTTTTATTTTGCTGGCATTTGAACTATTCAAGGAGTCATAGCTTCCTTTCACAAGAGGTCAGTTACTTTTTGTGAAAAGACTGGAATAAGATTTATCCATGAACATAGAGAATAAAAATGAAGCTATACAATAATTGATCTGAAATCTATTGTTATCCATCCTTATCAGCAATGTTATTCCATCTGAGGATATTTTGAGTCCCGTTGGTGCAACTCTCCTCAGGGTGTGTAGAGTCTAGCTGAAAGGCCGATGTAATTTGGCAAAAAGAGAGAGGAGAAAGATAGACAACCAATTCTAGTCCCCAGCCAACCATGCTATCAAGGTTGAACCTGCCAGAGACTTGCTCCTGGTGGAAGTATAGAGGTTTTGTATTTGTTTTTCATACTTTTTATTTCTGTCTCTGTTTTTGCAGTACTGTCTCTAACTTTATCTTGGATTGACCAGGATTAGAGAGTCAGTAAAAAGCTACCTACAGTGACCTCCAGTCTCAGTTTTGGTTGGTCACTATCATTTTGTTTTTTAAAGGTATTACGGTTACATAATTCTTAAGTGTAAAAATTCAGCAAAATATATGTGATTTTTTTTTAGTATTTATGACGCATTAAATGCAAATAGTACTGCAGTCACACTAAGACTATAAAAAACTTCTGAATACAAATTATATAAATTAAAGCAGAATGACCAAAGTTGGCAAATATTGCTTTGCTTGCCTTGCAAATAAATGCTCAAGAAATATATTATGAGTTTCATATGTAAAGGGTTCCTCGTGCTTTTACAGATTAACATCAGTAACTGGAAACACTGATTAAGACCAAAATATAAAATACTGTTTTTTCCTCAGATACAGTCTCTCAGATCATGTGTGATAATTGCTTTTTTCTAGATATCACCTCCTCTCAGTTTCTACTTGTTTAGCAGTGTTCAATGAGCATCTTAATTCTAATCTTTCAAATGTACCCTTATATGTTGGGTGGTTACTCAGAACTCTCAGAAAATTAAAATATGGAGAGAAATGGTGACTTAAAAATCAGTGATTTTTCTTCACTATCTGTTTTCTGTATATTTGAATGTTATGAAACCTTTTCCTGGCATAACCAGCCAATAAAAATACTTTTGATCAGTATAAATGCAGGTTACCCAATTTATTAGGTTATGCTTAGGTTGCCACCGAAAAATCATCATTTGCCAATCTGAAATTGCCAGTTGTTATGCTTAGCCCTGCATCAGTGATGGCAGTTTATTTTGAATTATATCGCAGTTTTGCTACACTAAAAAGTTGTCTTTTTTTAGGTTATTGCAGGATAACTAATATAGATATTTATCATTGTGCATAGCCTTGAACATTAGAATCTCTTTTACAGACAGAAGGATTGTGTACCAGGAATCCTGAGTTCTCTCTTATTCTTTCTAGACAAGATATCAAAGGATCTTTAACTTTAATGTAAACAGTCACCAAAGATGGAAAAGGAGGAATCTTGGTTTCAGATATCTTTGAAAGACAACACTTCAATGAATTATTATAATAGAAGATCCTGAGACAATTTGGCCCAGAGATGAAAGTGCTACCAAATAATCTACATTGACACTTATTCCAGTGAAAAGTGTGTTGATTTGAGGTGGGCTGGAGAAATTTAAGCATTTTCCTTTTCATGAAACAGTTTTTAAAAATACTAACTTTCCACTGTAAAATGAGTTATTTTAACTTGAATCTCAGAGTGGGAGATGAATCCCTTTGTTTCCTGAAGTTCCTTGGTCTCTGGGTTATATCTTGGGACACTGAAGTAGTCTGTTAACTAGTTATGTATTGTTCAGTTCAGATGAAAATATGAACCTGGCCACATACTGGATCTGCAAGGTCTTTGAAAATCCCTTCATTACATAAAATTCCCATCAGCCTTGTGTATTACACTTAGTGGTGGATATTCAAATTTCTGATACATCAGTATATAGTTTTGCTTCTTTTATTGAGACATATAGGAAGGGATTACAATGATTTAGGAGTGCAAGCAAATATATGTGGAAGTGATAGCAAAGCTGTGACTGAACTCCTTCAGAATTTGCTATAATTTACTTTTAAATAGCTTATTTTTAAAAATTTGAGTGACTTTTCTTTCTTTCCTCTTTGATGTACTGCAAATAAATCACGATATTTTTTCTGTATAAGCTGGTGCAGGTGAAAGAAATGTATTGTCTCTTCCAAGCCATTTGAATGGCCTCAGCTCTTGGAAGTTATCTAACGTTGTCACTGCAACTATGCTATCTATACATGAAAGGTTGAGCTCTTTGCAAAATTGTGTTCTTGAGAGGCCTGGCGTTTGAAGAAATCACATGTAAAACAGAGAACAGTTAATATGTCATTGGCTCTGAAGGGCTTAACAAAACAACCCTTTGTTTAGAAATTCCTTCTTTCCTGTCATTCAATATATACCATAAACAAATAAGAGATAGGCGGGGTTCATATGTTCTCGGACTCCAAAGTTTAGTTGCAATTTGATTATTTCTCTAAAAATCAGAATATAAATGACAGGAATATGCTAACTGTTTATTACTTGATCAGACAGGAATATGATGTATTAAATATAACTGCTAGGTTTGACCTATGCGTATTTATTTTCTTTTACTGGTTGTTTTTATACTTTGTGTTACTTTTTGTTTGTCCCTGTTGGCCTGTGTACGGATATGGGGGAGCTAGAATTTTAACACTAAAAATTTGATGCAAAATAAATTGAAAAAGCGTTTTAAAAGTTACTTAAAAATAAAATACATTGCTCAATAATGTGGTTTCAAGGCAGCAGCATTCAAAGACTTATACCGTTCCTTTAAATAAATCCTAGTTATATGTAGAAATGTATCAACTACATTAGCACATGTAGGCTGGCATCTTACTCCGTTGCAGTGCAAAACAAACTTCCCTTTTAACTACTGGATGCTATCCTTCCCCCCATGGCTTATTTAAGCCCACAAGATGGACAATATCCTGGACAAATTTCAGTGAATTCAATTAAACCTTATTGAATTAAGTTTAACATCTTTGGAGTTCATTGTATTAAAAATGCAACTGGTTATATACTGTTGTGGGATTGCAAGGATCTTCAAAGGACCTTTTGAAACAATGTGAACTTTTAAGATTAAGGGGGTTTCTCTAGTTAGGAGGAGGGGGTAAATGCTACTTTAATTCCTCTGGTTCTCAATCGTGTGAAGCCATCGCCTGGAGAGGTGCACAAATACTAGTCCAAGGGTTCCCAAACTTCATTGCACTGCGACCACCTTCTGACAATAAAATTACTATATGACCCCAGGAGCGGGGACCAAAGCCTGAGCCCACAGGAACCCTGCCACCGTAGACAGCGGGGGAGGGGGACAAAGCCCAAGCCCCACCGCCCTGGGTGTGAGGTGGCAAAGCCAAGCCAAGCCTAAGGACTACAGCCCTGTCACAGGAGGCCTGTAGTCTGAGCCCCACTCCCCAGAGCTGAAGCCCTTGGGGTTTGGCTCCGCATGGTGTGGCTCGGGCTTCGGCTTTGGCCCGGGGACCCAGCAAGTCTAACACCCCACTTTGGGGTCCCGACTCACAGTTTGAGAACCGCTGTACTAGTCCAAACTGGATTCTCCATGGACCAGCAGACAAAGAAAAGATTTTTGGATAAATAGCCTGGTTTTAAATTGGCTTGTTGCCTTTTTCCTTCTCCAGCAAATGGACAGGAGCCAGTCCATGTTTACTGATGTCCCATAAGATTAAGTGCTTGTTCTGAGCTGAAGCTGTGATGAACTTGTAACCACAAAGAATCCCTCTTGGGTGGGGGGTTTGAAGGACTGCTCCTGCCAGAGCACATGTTAATTTGGGGTTAATTCTGGTAAGCTTATTAGCATGCGTCTAGGTTCTTGTATTGATTTTAATATATTTTCTCTGTAGTGCTTTTACCTTAAGAATAAAATAGGCTTCCATAAAAAGAGCTGTGCGGTAATTTATAACTGTTGACAATCACTCTGTTATCAGTCTCTGAAGAGAAAGCAAGCAGGTGTGCTTGGGCAGCCTGCCTCTGCTGGGAATGACACAATGAAGGCAGGGAACTGTGCCGCCTGGAAAAATCCCATTCAGAAGGGAGAGAGATGTGGGTCTCGCTCAGAAAGGCAATGGCAGGAGAGCTGGAAGCCTGAGAGTGAGTGGCCTTGCTGGACCTTTGAGGGGAAATACAGGTGCGGTTGCCCTGCACTGTGGCACTCCTTAGCACCACCTGTTGAGAAACTAAGTATGTGAAAGTCAGTTGCCTGTCCAATTGCCATTTTTACACAACCTTTCATCAGAGGTGCATCCTTGTGTAAATCTAACTCTATGTGATCTACAATAGCTTGAGATTACTTGCTATTTCAGTTATGAAAAGGATTCTGTCTGTCTATCTTTCATCATGCTAAGGTTGTAAATAACTATGTGGCTCTGTTGCATAAAATGAAAGCAAGTCAAATATTAAGCCCATTCTTAAAGATTTATTACATAAACATTGGTCTTTGTGATGTCTTGACACAAAGGTTTTGTTCTCCTTTACAGTTTGTTAATATGACTTTAAACAGGTTCTTTCCTTTCCCTTCTGAGGCACAAGACCAGCATAAACCGCAAAACTTCTAGAAGTTGTGTAGATAACCTTTAGGTACTGAGTATTTCATTTTACTGGATGGAATAATTCCTGTTTTATAAACACTTGACTTGTTAAGCACTGGAACCTTTCCAAGCATTGGAGAAGCTTGTTGAGGCACGAATGCTAAAAGATGACTTTTTAACAGTTTATTCAGGAAAATAACAGGGTGCCAGACCTGTGATAACTTCCTGAAACTATATACACAATTCCTTTTGCTAGCTGAGATTCTCTTAATTTCAGCACTAAGCAGAAGGTTAATATGTTATCATCATTAGAAGCTGGCTTTATTAGGGAAAGAGGAGGGGGAAGGAAAGGCATCTGCTGTTAGGTCATACTATGAACATGCAACTAATTATTTGGATAGTCCACAATAATTTATTTCCCTAAATTAGTCATACCATTCCACACACTGTGACCTAAATTTTGGGGTTTGATATCCAACTTTTATACTGGATGGAAACTTCTATTTATGTAATATTTCATATTTAAGAATCATCATACAAAGGACCGCAGTGTTTGCTGTCCTTAAAATTGGTGTCCTTGGTTGGCAGGTAATAAACAGTGAGGGACAAGAGAGTTTGTTACACCAACTGATACAAGCAAATCTCTCTCTCCTTTACCCTCCTACCAATTCCTCTAGTCACTTACAATGGGAAGTGTGGGGACGGTGGGGGTGGAGAGAGGCAGGGATTTATGTGAACGATTCATGCAACATGTCCCTCAAGGCAGTTGGGTTAGATATACTTAAGAGTGTTAAAAATGTACTTTAAAAAATTAGTGATAATTTTTCTTTTTAAACTTATAGTTTAATCTGCACATCAAGATAAAATAAAAACCAACGATCAGCTTTTTATGTCACTATATTTACTGCTAAGATTAACCAAAGTTACTGTATATGCTTGCAGAAGAAGTCCGTGCATGAAATGTAATAAATTCACCACTGCTTGCAAATTCCTATGTGCTGTTGTAAATAGTATCTAACTGGGATTGTAACCAACTTGAGGCAGCGACCCTGTCTTTTGTTTATTCATGGACATCTATGGCACTCTGTAAATAATCAGTGATGACGATGATATTTTGTCCAATGCAGTGATATCATATGGCTGAACCTGTGAATCATTAAAGTTTTGTTTTATAGAATACCTTTTATACCTATCCCCAAGTACTTTACAAAGAAATGCCAAAATACAGTGACTTTGTAGGCAAAAACATCAGCTGTAAAATTCTCAGCTATAGCTCACATACAGCTTTGGACATTCAAACCTATTTTACTGACAAGGGGAAAATTGTCTAGAACAACGGTTCTCAAACTGTGAGTTATGACCCCATTTTAATTGAGTCACCAGGGCTGGTGGGGCTCAGGTAACAGCCCCCCCACCTGGGGCTGAAGCCCTTAGGTTTTGGCTTTGGCCCCCCTGCCAGGGCAGTGGGGCTCGGGCAGGCTCAGACTTCATTCCCACCTCTTGGGGTCATGTAGTAATTTTTGTTGTTAGAAAGGGGTCGTGGTGCAATGAAGTTTGAGAACTCCTGGTCTAGAACATCACTTATCACTGACACAGTGCTATGGGATCTTTTAACTTTAATCTGGACAAACACCAACAACGGCCAGCAGGAGGACACCCCTCTATCTATGCCAAGCACTGGCAATAAGCCCTATTACTAGGGTCACAGGATGGTACAGGTATAGGTTGCCTTGACTCACTTTTCCATTTAGTAGCAAAAGTAATAAAGACAAAAACAGGAGGAGCACATGAGCATGCTGCATCTTTAAACTGCATGACATGACATGGTGGAGAAGAGAAATTTGTGTCACTAGAAAATCAAAATGGGCTTATGAAAAATATCCTGGGTCGTGGTAAATTTTGTGCAACTCAGGTTAAACAGCATCCAAACTATTACCTGAAGCATGGGATTCACATATGATCTTAGTAAGGATAAAGAATTTGGCTGCACCTTTCTGCATATGCCAAAGCTTATGTAGAGACTCATCTGGGAAAACATTAGAATAGTGTTACACTAACTAGGGGGAAGACTGCAGTCTCAGCATCAGGCTGAGGCTACTGTGTCACAGTGTTGTTCCTAATATAGCAGAAGCCTTCACAACCTTACTGGTTTTCTGTTCAGAAGTAGGATTGCCAACCCTCCAGGATTGGCCTGGAGTCTCCCGGAATCAGCATCAATCTGCTGGTGACTACTGAAAGAAATCCTGGAGATTTTAATAGGATATTTTAAGAAAATGACATTATGTCACGTTGGGGAAAAAAAATATCTCCCGGAATAGCTTCAGTCAGAGTTGGGAACCCTATTCTAGATGCTACCAAAGAAAGCTGCCCATAAAGGAGGAGTGCTCAGTTTCTGAGAAATTCAGCATAAAAAACATGGTGCTATCTCGTTCTCAACATCAGTAACTTGAAGCAACCGAATCAAATGAACTGAAGAGGCATCAGTGAGTAGTGACAGAAGGAGCTTTGTTCCATAAACATTTTTGCATAGCAATGTGAACTTACTCAATAGACTGATGCATACTGCACAGTGTCACTGAATAAAGACACCCACGCAAGTCTTTTAGAGACACGAGGCAATTTATCCATTTAGTTAAGAATGCTCTGAAACACCCTGTCAGTTGGCATTTTGTCTCCACAGCTTTTGGAAATCAAGCTGATGTGACTGACTAAAAAGCCACAGATTGCTAAAAGTATGACTTAAGCTTCCCTAAGGCAAGCCAGAAAATGAAGAATAAATTCATTATCTCATTTGAGAAGCCAGATCTGCACTTACAGCTTAATTTTTGAACCATTTCATGATGAGGTTTTACCAGTTTGTCCAGTAAACTGCAAATCTTGGCATTAATATGTATATATGATCCTCTTCTCATCCCATGATCACCAAACAAAGAGAGTTCCCACCGATCCAGAGTTTGGCTGTAGAAATAGAAATATATTATTGGCTGGGTGGTTGTTGTCATGTGAAGTCATTCATCTTCACTTAAAGTAGAAAAACACTACTTCAGCAAGGAAAAAGAAAGCAGCTTACTTAGGACTGATAAGTGTCTTGGTTATGGGGCTAACTGCATCTTTGTCCCCTGTCTGGTTTCCCATCTCAGGTGTTTGGCCTCTTGTTCTTACCTGTTTCAGGCTGGAATCTCAATTCTTCCACTCTTAGACTAGGACCCAGGTATGCTATTCTGTAGTCAGTGCTTATCAAACTGCAATTCTGACTGGGGTTCAGGAAGCTGTGACCAGTGATATTGGCCATTAGCCTCCTTAAAACAAAGGATTTTTATTTAGGAGTTGGAAGTAAGCATTAGAAAAAAGGAGATTTTAAAACAAACATCCTACTTGCACATTTAATCTTATCTTATCTTGTGCTTCACTACAAGCTAAGTTAGATGTGCTTTCTTCTTAAGTTGCAGGAACAGAAAAGAAACCAACTTAAATTCTTCTAGCAAGCCCAGATCTTCCTGTATCTGAGGGTCTCTCAGTCTGACTCACCCTCTTCAAACTGGTTTCAGTGCTCTCCATGGAGAGGGGGCTTGATTCACAAAGGGTGTGCCTATACTGCAGTTGGGAGCATGCCTCTCAGCCTGGGTAGATAGGCACATGTTAACTCCGCTTGTGCTAGTGCACTAAAAATAGCAGTGTCGACATTGTGGCAAGGATGGCAGCAAGGGCTGTATGGCCCCAGGAGTTCAGGCAGGCTTGTACTTGGGCAGCTATGATCCCACTCTCCTCTTCTGGCCTCTCTGGAGTGGCTAGTGCATCAGGGAGTAGTGCCTGCCTTGGGAGAGGATGGGGACTGCTATTATGGCTGGCCTCTGTCTCTGAGTTGCAGGAGGGTAGGGGGAGTTGCTTACGAATTGATAATCGTTTGCTTTGATTTAATTGAAATACCTGGAACTTGGGAGTATTCACACACAGCATGTGAACGGGAAATGTTCAACAGGAACTAGCTATTAAAGTCTATGATAAGATGCTTATTTGCTTATATTGGAGAAAAGGACTGGCACACCTGTATGCTGAGTGAAAACTGGATCTGTGCATTTGCTGTTGAGTAAGAAATACTACAGGTCTTGGCATGGTGACTATACTGGAGTGTTCAAGATAATAAGCTTTATACAATGATAAATTAAAACACTGGTTTTACTGAAGGTAAAACTGATGACTGGCAAGTGATTTTCAAAAGCTTGTTTTAATAAACAAAACTAAAAGCAAGTTATATCTTGTATGAAACCACACAAAAAACTTTTCAAGTTATCACCTTGACAACACAGTGCACAATAAATCTACTGCTAAAGTTGGGCACTGCTGGCAAGATACTAAATGCCTTTGTTGGGGTACTGAGAACCATCAACTCCTGATTAAGTCAGTCCACAGTTGGTGAAGAAGTCAGTGTGAGTGGTCAGTCTTCAGGATCTGGCCCAAATTGGTTTCTGGAAGGTGTGGAGTGCTCTTAACTTTCACTGGCTTCTGTGTCTCTCAGGACAGGAACCATCTTTTTGCTGTCTTCTCTTGAATTTTTGTATTAATTTTGCTGACTTTGCCTGTAATAGATCTATCTTATTTATCTTTCACTATCTCATGGTAAATCACTTAATTTTCTAGTGTCTAAAAGAAAGAATTTTCCCCTCAAAATTGTTTTCAGGTGCACATAGTCTTGAGACTGAAGGATTAGTAGTGCTGACTTGAATCAAACCTGTATCAGGTAGTTGTTATATGCAGTACAAGCAACAGCTTTCCATATACATTTCAGCAGGCCTTGTTTCTGAGCTTCACCCCCTGCTGTTCCAGTCTGGGGCTTTTCTGGAACAGGGCTTAACAGTCAAGGTGAAGCAAGCATTGGTTTGGTGATACTGACAAATGTCTGTGAGGGAATAGGAATGGGCAAAATCAGTTCAGATACCATAAGAACCAACTCAGGCCTTATTCTGCACAAGCCAAATCAAACTGGAATCAATTTTTAGGTTTTTAAAGCTTCAGTGAACTGTGTTGTGGTTTTGTTTAATAAATCTTTGTTCTCCTCCTTACTTCAGGGCAGGATGATGATGCCAAATATACACACATGTGGGTCTGATTCCTAACACGAACACCAGAAGTGAAAGGCTAGTACGCTCACAAGCTGGAGTAGTGCCTTAACCTCTTAAAGTATCAGAGAAGATCACTTTATTTTGTCTAAACCTATTTATTTTTCACAAATGCTGGATGGCAGGTAGAGTTGCTGACTCAATATCTTACTCATGTGAACTTGTGAACTATCCTCCTGTTTCCTGTTTTGCTCTTGCATGAGAGAATATGATAAAGTATCCCACCAGCTGCATTTATCCATTTGCCACCTATGTGTTGGATTCTGATCCACTGGGTAAGCAGATAATCCTTTCCTTGAAGACCACTGTAAACAGATGAACATCACTCAGAGTACATGAATTTGTTTCTCGTCAGACGCTGACATCACCTGAAGCACGTGCCTCTGTGGGCCTAAAATCACATGTGATTTTATTCGCAATGTTAATGTAATTAAAAATATTATATGACCTACATCCTCAATCTGGTTTTGAGGAGTAAAACAATTTATGATATTTTCAGCCCTTGTTCCTAACATTTTCTTTTGGAATTTAGAGTGATTCCACTAAGAATAATCAGTGAGCACAGATCTGATTAAACTAAACCCAGAGACTTACCGCCAAGAACAAAACCTGTTGACGATACAAGATTGTTAGGTGTAGATGGTTTAACAGATTACTTCATTAAATTGTGAAGATTGCTGTACAGTTATGTCATTTTCTGTTTGGAACTTTATGTAACTGGATTACAATTTGATTATGACAATGGTGCATGCAGAATCTTGATGATATTGTTTAGTTATAGTTATTGATAGTTTAGTTATTGATAGTTAGATGATATTGTTTAGTTATAGTTATTGATAGTTTAGTTATTGATAGTTAACCTGTACTATTGTTTTTAACAAATTATTGTTTTCTTTTGGCCTGTTTATAATTAGCTAATTCTCAGAGCTCATAATACATTCTAAATAACAGCAACTTTAGCTGACATAGAGTATAAACATGACAAGACTTTTGACAATGTTTGTGATGGAACACAAAGGCCCTGCTTGCTTTCCTGTAAGCAGGGAATTAACTCCTTATGTAGACCTCACCCAGATGTGCAGGGTCCATTAGGGAGGCAGGACTGGGAACTGAGAGAATACAGGAAATTATAAAACAGCTGTTTGGTAAGCAGAAGTAGGCAGGTCTCTGAGAAAACCAAACCTAGTTATAATATAGCTGTGCTGTAACCAGACTGACCAAGTCTCCCAGTATACCAGGGAGACTCCTGTTTACAACCAAAAAACGCTCACCTCCTGTGTTTGTAATTGTTATATACTGGCAGAGGTAGCACCAAATCCCCTGTCTCTCACGAGTCCCAACCCCCTGTCAACCCATCCAGTCCCTTTTCCCTTGAGCCCTGTCCCTTTCTTCCCTACACACAGGTGCTCCTGTATTATCATTGTGTTTGACGGCAGCACTGGCACTTGGTGTGCGCGGCGCTTCTGGGCCTCTGATGCTAGTACCTGCATTCCTGATACCACAGGAGTGGCAGAAGCACAGTAACCCTGGACAGTCAGTGCTGAGCAAATTCTCCCTGCCATCAGGGTCTTTGCGAGCAATCAGTCCCACAGGAGACTCTACCTGTGTTTTCTCCACTGCAAGAAGCAGCGGGGAGGGATGCCAGGCTGTGGCAGCTGCTCAGCATGTAATGCCCAGGGGAAACAGTCAGGAGAGACACCCCGGAAGGAGGCACAGTAGCAAGTGGCATGAGACCTGTTGGGTGGCGGGTGTGTAAGGAGTGGGGGAACAGAGCCAAGTAGGAGACTGCTCCTGGAGAGGGTGCAATGCGGCAGCCTTGGGTCGGGATCAAGGGGAGGTCACAAATCTCTCTGACATTAATTGTATAATGTGTTGGTTAGTATGGCTGTACTGCAGACTGTGGAGATTTCTTATTGGTTAACATTCTGGGTATGGTGAGACTGTCTTGTTTGTTTCTCTGGTTGCAACCACTGCAGTCTAAAAAAAAACCCCAACAACAATTCAGCAATAAAACCTGGACCAGGTAACTTACAGAATTTTTTATTGCAGACCCTATTAACCCATTCTACCAAATTTGCAGTGTTTCAGCAAATATGTACAATGATGGGGGATATGAAAAATAGTTTGGAAAAAATCCAGAGCAGGCCAAACAAAGGCTCTCACATCTGTCTGAACAAAATCATAACCCAGTGTTCCAATGCTGCAGAAGATGTATATGTGAATGGGTAGGTCTTTAACTGCACATGGTGGGATTTCGTGATAGATTTTATTTCCTGAAGCAAGCTCAGCTTTCAAAACTTTGGGAAACACTGCCAGAACCATTGCAATGGTCAGTGGGGGCCTGGTCCATAACTAGGGCTTGCAGGGGCTACTGTAATAATAATAAGTGCTACTGTGCTTTAAAAGGCTTTTTTCCCACTCAACTCTCCTTCCCATGATTGCCAGTACTTGTAGTCTGAATGTTCTGTCACTGCTACTTAAAGAGCTCTCTCATCCCTTCTCCTCTTCCTTGATGTGGTGAAGCACTGAAATGGGTTACCTAGGGAGGTGGTGGAATCTTCATCCTTAGAGATTTTAAAGGCCCGGCTTGACAAAGCCCTGGCTGGGATGATTTAGTTGAGGTTGGTCCTGCTGTGATAAAGGGGTTGGACTAGATGACCTCCTGAGGTTTCTTCCAACCCTAATCTTCTATGATTTCCAGCCAATGTCCCTTTCTCTCCCATGGTCCTCTTCTTGAAGGAAATCCTTAGCCTGAAGTCAGATGTCACAGTCTTATTACTTGCTCTGAGTCTGAGTAACTGGCAAAATTCCTGACCAACTCTAATTCTAGAGCATTGCTTAGTTTGGGAAGGACTTTAGCGTGTGGAATTGGTTTATGGGGTCATGGCAGGGAAAGCAAAAATATTGTTTTCAAAAAACATCTTAAAAAATCAGGATTAAACTTAAAACGCCCAACATTTGAAAATATGGAAATTCCAAGATAAAGTACCCAACCTACTTTCAGTTGCCCTCCAAGGAGACAGTAGCTTCCTATATCGTCCCTTCTTTATCGGTGTATCATTAAAAATGTGCATCTGCAAGCCCTGGTTTTATAATTGATTCCATAGCTACATGTCTCTGATTCAAAGTAGGATGCTTTGCAGCCAATCTAACCTTTGTGTGCTGTAATATATCATCTGGACCTAATAATATTTAGCTCTTACATAGTACTATACACCCAAAGATCTGAAAGTACTTTACAAAGGAGTTGTGTTATCTCCATTTTACAGATCGATAAACTGAGGCACAGGGAGGGAAGTGACTTTGGCCAAAGTCACCCAGTGGCAGAGTTGGGAATTGAACCCATATCTCTTGAGTCTCACTCCAGTGCCCTATTCACTAGACAATGGTACTTTCCTTACCTATGAGGGTTGTGCATACTATCCCTAGCTAATGCAGCTGGCTCACACAGAGAATCATAGATTCTGATTTTGCAAGGTACTGAGTATTTTTTAATTAACAAGTACACATCCATGAGTGGAGGGGTTTACCTTACCTATGTAAAATTTTGATCTAGAACTACCAAGGTCATTTTTTGTCACTGTTCTTTCCATTTGTTATATATCATCCTGATAAAGTTCCTGTGGGGGACAGGCAAGCATCTGAATAGTTTTCATATTTTTCTTATATATGGCAATAGTATGTTCTAAAAACATTGCATTGAAATGTGTGCCCTTCAACTTGCTAGACATTTGTTCCATCATAGAGCTAGACTTTCCTAAATGGCACCATATGGAACCAAAAGTGGCCTTGTCTGATTTCAGTGAGTGATTTGATTTTGTTTGTTAGTTTTGGATTTCTTTTTAAAAGCGTCAATCAGAAGTGATGTGATCCTGGTAATAACATGTTGTAAATTACAATACATCCATTCTGTTGCATATCATGTCTTTTGTTTGAAATTGCTACACTATAATTTTAGGAGTTTGAGAAACAAAATATTTCAGTCTGTTTGGTTTGATGACAGGTATTCAGCTTCTAGCTTTTAAAAGCACTGGAACAGAATGTTTTGGGTTGTGGGAGACTTTTATTGCTTCATATTGTGGTAATGTTTTTGTTTGTTTGTTTATATCATTTGTATCTATAACTTTTAGCAGTTAAACTAACTCTAATTTCATCAAGCTGATTATATATCTGTCAAAATCTATTCTACTACATGGAGCTACTAACTGTGGTCTGTAACCTATCATTTTAATCAGCTTCTGTACAAGATGACTGGATGTGATGCCACTTAAAAAAAAAGGCTCCAGAGGTGATCCTGGCAACTACAGGACGGTAGGCCTAACTTCCATACAGGGCAAATTGGTTGAAACTATAGTAAAGAACAGAATTATCAGACACATAGATGAACATCATTTGTTGGGGAAGAGACAACATGGGTTTTGTAAAGGGAAATCATGCCTCACCAATCCACTAGAATTCTTTGAGAAGGTCAACAAGCATGTGCACAAGGGTGATCCAATGGATATAGTGTACTTAGATTTTCAAAAAGCCTTTGACAGGGTTCCTCACCAAAGGCTCTTAAGCAAAATAGGTGTCTTGAGATAAGAGGGAAGGTTCTCTTGTGGATCAGTAACTGGTTAAAAGATAGAAAACAAAGGGTAGGAACAAATGGTCAGTTTTCAGAATGGTGAGAGGTAAATAGTGGTGTCCCTCAGAGTTCTGTACTTGGACCAGTACTGTTCAACGTATTCATAAATGATCTGGGAAAAGGGGTAAACGGTGAGGTGGCAAAATTTGCAGATGATACAAAACTACTCAAGATAGTTAAGTGCAAAGCAGAATGCGAAGAGTTACAAAGGGACCTCACAAAACTGGGTGAGCGGGCAGTCAAATGGCAGATGAAATTCAACATTGATAAATGCAAAGTAATGCACATTGCAAAAACATAATCCCAACTATACATATAAAATGATGGAGCCTAAATTAGCTGTTACCACTCAAGAAAGAGATCTTGGCGTCATTGTCGATAGTTCTCTGAAAACATCCACCCAATGAGTAGCAGCAGTCCAAAAAGCTAAGGGAATAATGGGCATCATTAAGAAAGGGATAGATAATAAGATAGAAAATATAATATTGCCTCTGTATAAATTCATGGTACTCCCACATCTTGAATACTGCATGCAGATGTGATCGCTCCATCTCAAAAAAGATACACTGGAGTTGGATAAGTTACAGAAAAGGGCAACAAAAATAATTAGGAATATGGAATAGTTGCCATACGAGGAGAGATTAATAAGACTGGGAATTTTCAGCTTAGAAAATAAATGACTAAAGAGGGATATGATAGAGGTCTATAAAATCATGACTGGTGTGGAGAAAGTAAATAAGGAAGTGTTATTTGCTCCTCATAACAGAAGAACTAGGGGTCACCTAATGAAATTAATAGGCAGCAGGTTTAAAACAAACAAAAGGAAGTATTTCTTCGCACAACACACAGTCAACCTGTAGAACTCTTTGCCAGAGGACGTTGTGAAGGCCAAGACTATAACATCGTTCAAAAAAGAACTAAATAAGTTCATGGAAAATAGGTCCATCAATGGCTATTAGCCAGGATGGGCAGGGATGGTATCACTAGCCTCTGTTTGACAGAAGCTGGGAATGGGTGAAAAGGGATAGATCACCTGTTCTGCTCATTCCCTCTGGGGCACCTGGCATTGGCCACTCTCGGAAGACAGGATACTGGGCTAGCTGGACCTTTGGTCTGACCCACTATGGCCGTTCTTATGGAGCAACGATGCAGAGAATTAAAAAACTAAGAACAAAAAATAGTTATTCATCAGTAACTGTACAGCTTCCTTGCAGTGATTGTCTGGGACAATTTCCTTCAGGATAATAAATAATAAAGTTCTTTGTCTCCTTTTCCATAGTCATCATCCAACTCACTCCCCATTGTTTTCACCATGAATAACTTTACTGGCATGACCAGGTGTTGCTCAAGTTAATACATCTATCATTAGATTAATTTTAGCCCTGTTCTCAACCTAACCATGTAAAAATTATTTGCATCTCCAAAGAAATATACAGAACATTGGTTTATCCTTAAAATGTTGCTTGAATACCCATGTAAACTGACAGTACTGTACTTTTACAGGTCAGTGTATATAAATTGCATAAAAACATCTGCATTACTGTGCATATGTGAGAACAAATCCTTATAAGAGATGCAAAGAACATTTTCATGCTCTGTCCATACACATAAATGATTTGTTTTGGCTGATAAATAAGGCTGAGAGTCTGTCACGGAGGTCACAGAAATCACAAATTCCATGACCTTCCAGGACTTCTGCAGCAGCCACCTGAGGAGCTGGCGCGGCCCGGGGCCAGCCACACTGGCTGCTCCTGGGGCAGTCTCAAGCCTCCATGCCTCCCTCCCCCAGCAGCAGCAGGAGTTTCGACGTGGAAGGGAGCTCAGAGCTGGGGCAGGGAGTTGGGGCACAGGAGGGGGTGAGGGCTCCGGGTGGCGCTAACCTCAGGGGGCTCCCCGGAAGCAGCAACATGTGCCTCGGCCCCCAAATGAAGGTGCGGTCAGGCAGCTCTGCGCAGTGCCTCCGCCTGCAGGCGCCACTCCCATAGCTCCCATTGGCCATGGTTCCTGGCCAATGGGTGCTGCGGAGCCAGCGCTTGGGGCGTGGAGAGTGCGCAGTGCCCCCTGGCCGCACCTCCACCTAGGATCCAAGGGAAATATTGCTGTTTCTGGGGAGCCCCGTGGAAGCAGGTAGGAAACCTGTCAGCAGCAACTCCCCCCCCCCGCAGAAGCAGGGGTCCCCCCACAGAGCACCCCCAGGCCACCCCCCTCCAGAGCACCCGCGGTGCCTCTGGGCTGCCCCTGCCCCAGAGCACCCAAGATTTAATTGGGGTATATAGGATAAGTCATGGGCTGTGAATTTTTGTTTACTGCCCGTGACCTGTCCATTACCTTTAGTAAAAATACCCATGACTAAAACATAGCCTTACTTATAACCAGTCTCATTAGGTGTTCTATATGTTGTGATGAAATAAAGGTTGTCCAGAATATCAGCATTGACCCTTAGGAGAATGTTCTCTTTACAGAGCATTTAAGTATCTGATTAGTCTCATTGGAGTTAATTAGACTATTTGCATTGCTTAAAGTTAAGCACATGCTTAAGTGCTCTGTTGAATCAGGGCCTTAGTGAGCAAGTGGCTTTTCCAGTCTCCTTCACCTTCAAATACATTTAGCATACCCCAAACAGGCTTAGGACTTGTCCCCCTTCTGGAATTTTGCTTTAATGATAAAGAAGTTTCCACTCAGTTGCAGTCCAACGTTTCTTCCTAAGCTTTTTTCATCCTACGGTTCCACCTTGGGCACTCCCACTTCCTTGGTATCTATGGTGGAGCTAATAAGTACTTGCAATAGTGAGTCAGCTGATCAACACCTGCTAATTCGTTGCCAGGCTCAGCATCTCCCATCAAAATCAACATCTGCCAGCAGGTTGTTTCACTGGAAAATACTGGCAGCATATTACACTTTTATACATATAAGCCATGATTTTCCAACTTAGGTGCCTAAATCCATATTTAAGCACCTAAATAAAAGTGGTCTGATTTTTCAGAGGTGCTGAGTGCCCTTCAGCTCCCGATGTCTTCACTGGGAGTGTCTGGTATTTTGCCCCTCTGAAAGGCAGGCCATTTCTGTTTAGTGATGGGATATTCAAATATGCTTCAGTGACTTAGCAGCACAAGTCTCAGCACAGGACTATTGACTTAGGACTGGTCTTCACTACAGGGAGATGGATGCTGCTGCAGTTGATGCAGCAGGGGTCGATTTAGCAGGTCTAGTGAAAACCCACTAAATCGATGGCAGAGCACTCTCCGGTCGACCCAGGATTTCACCTCTCTGAGAAGAAAGGGAAGTTGACCGGAGAGTGTCTCCCGTCGACGCAGCGCAGTGAAGACACCTGGGTAAGTCAAGCTAAGCTAGGTTGACTCCAGCTACGTTATTCACATAGCTGGAGTAGTGTAACTTAGGTCAAGTTACCCCAGTAGTGAAGACAAGCCCTTATAGTGGGACTTGTGTTACAGAGTCACTTAGATGTTTTTGAAAATGCCATCCCTAGGTGCCTCAATATGGAATTAAATTTAAAAGATTTGAATCTGTGGGCCTAAAGTTAAGATCCTAAATCCCTATTTATCCATCTAAAAAGAAAAGTGGCCTGAGGAACTGAGCAACCCCAGCTCATATGGTAATTAATGAGAGCAACAGATATCTAACTGTGGATTCAGAAGGCTAAATTTATGCAACCAAGTTGGAGAATTTTAGCTGTAGAGTAATATTAATTATTGCATCTATAGTATACTTTGAAATGATCTTCTGGAAACGAATATATTTTCATTAGTGATTGAAACTGGCATTAAATTTGTTTATTTTTCTGTTTCCATAAACCTGCTTGTACAAATAACTTTCTTTGGAGCTGGACACAATATGCCTTTTTAACATCAGATTTCTGTTTGACAAGTTCAGTCTCCTGGTTTGCTAGATATTTTTCCTTGTAATAAAAGTGATAATTTGTTTATCTGACATAATCCGGATATTCTGGTTTATTTCATAGTTGGGTTTATGGCATGTTTGTTTAAGGCAGCAAAGGTTGACTATGTACAGTTCCTTGCTAGTTCCTAGTTGGTGCTACTCATTGAAGCTGTGAGCATTCAAAAATTTAAAATTAATAACTATATTCATGTTGTCTATCAAATCATATGTTTCTTTCCAAGACTTTTAGTTTAACCAGGTAGCATTAAGTACTGTATACATATTGTTCTGGTTTAAAATCAAGCTGTACTTCACTTTCCCCAATTTTCCACAGAAAATCATAGAAGATAGATCAAAGTTTGTAATTTTGTGCTTTCTGAAAGCACACTGGACACAGACTTACCATTATATATGTACTTTCATTATTAAGATTAGTATTTTTAGTAAAACTAGTAGAATTTCAGTTGTGGTAGTTCTCTCAAAACTTGAATTATAGTTTCAAGATTTTTGGATTTGTTGTAAAACTTGCTATTACCAATAGGAACAGTCACAGTGCTACAGTATATGAAGTAGGAAATACTAGATTTAATTTCTTAGGCCATGATTCTGCAAAGACTTGTGCAGGTGCTGAACTTTAAGTACATGAGTAGTCTCAGTGAATTTAATGGGGCTTCTGATGTGTTTTAAGTCCAAGATAAGCCTAAGTCTTTGCAGGACAAGGGCATAAGTTAATAAATGAAAATAAACTTTATTATCAAAGAGTATATCTGTTAGGACTATTCTTCCTTTTCACTAAGGTTTCACTTTTTTCCCTAGGTGTTTACCTCCCATGGACCCACTGTGATCATGCCTACCTGGTTCTGCTCCCGAGAATGGTTTTGTCACGTGGGCAAATTTAATGAGGGTGGGAAGGTAAGTGCTACTGATAGAAACAAAATTGATACTCCATTCTTGATTCCATTTTGTTAAGAATTGTGTGTTAGCAGGACAATTGGTAGTGTTATTCTCTCAAGAGGTCTTTTCCTATTGCTATTAAATGGGCCACAGAATGTTAGTTCATGTGTGGATAACTAAACTCAAATACTACAGGGTTTAAAACTGAGGAAAAGCATTTCCTCTTCTGGCTTGCAAATTTCAGAAAAGACTTCAGTTCATCAACAAACACTCCTCCAGCTTTTTGGTATGTTTCTAGAGTTAAGGCTTTGGCGCACAGCGCTGAAACAACATTGGTTACGTCTATGCATCAGCTATGGGGTGTGATTCCCAGCTCGGATAGACATACATGCACTAACTGTGCTTGAAGTAGGGCCTAAAAATAGTGTGGCCACAGTGGCACAGGGAGCAGCTCAGGCTAGCCACCTGAGTATAATCCTGCCCAACCTCCTTGGTACAACTTGGGCAGTTAACCTGAGCTGCTGCCTGTGCCACTGCGAACTCACTGGTAGTTTTATGTGTTAGCTCAAACAGAGCTTGCAATGTACGTATAACTGAGCTGGGAGTCTCACCTCCTAGCTGCTATGTATACATATCCTGTGTGATGGAAGGACATTCTGATAATTAGCAAGCACACTTATATTCTACTTTGTTTCTGAATACTTGTATGTAATACTGCCAGACATAGCATTGCAGTACTGCTGAAGGTAATTCCTACTCTAATTTATGTACTACTTATTACAATACTAGATTATTATCATTGCTGTTATTAGATTTACAGTACCACCTACTGACCCCAGCTGACAGTGAGGCCCCGTTGTGCTAGGCACTGTAAAAATATATGGTGAGAGAGAATCGCTATCCCAAAGAGTTTACAGTCCAAATAGAAAAGATGGAGAAGGGTGGGAGGGGAAACAAAGTCCAAGTGGTGAAATGTTTTGCCTAAGATCACACAGCAGGTCAGTGGCAGAGCTTGGAATAGGACCCAGGTCTCCTGAGTCAATCCAATGCCCTATCCAGTAGACAGACCATATGACTTTTTTCTCTCTCTCTCTCTCTCTTGCTTTACCCTGGGGTTGACTTTCCATTATCTGAAGAATACCCATTTGACTTAAATCACCTCTTGAGCCTTGCCCTGTAACCATGCTGATATGGTTTGGATTTTTTGCCTTCCTACTTTTTTAATTTTATTTTACAGCATATGTGCCTCCTGTGAGTAAAAGTGATCAGCTTAAATGGCCGCAATGCCAAGTCTAAGGGTTTTTGGATTTATGATATAGGTAATGCACACATAATAGTTACCTGCCAGTCAATAATAATAAAAAAAAAATCCTTAAATTTAGCCTCATTTCCCACAGTCTACTCCCTCCCCGAACACCTGGTGGGACAAGAGTAGCTTTGTTGGGGTGTCCAGGAGGTCAACAAATCCAGGCTCTGGCAGACAGACGGGATTGAGTTCTGGAGACCAGGGACCTTCAAAGAAAATGCCCTGCTAATAGCCCCCTCATCTCTAAACCCAGGAGTCTCTTGTTCAAATGCTTCCACTGCCCACAACTGCAGGATTGTGACAAGGGAGGAAAGCAGCAATTTCCCAAGTCATCTCATCCTTAACCATTGAGGTGGGATTTTCAGAAGTGCACAGCGTTGGCCTAGCTCTTCCCTTTGGAATAAATGGGAGATTTGCCATACACAACAATGGGAACAGAGTTACTGGTCAACACTGGGTTGTCTTTGTTTGTGTATATGCTGACTTGACTCATCATCTGACTTGTTAATCACATCTCTCCACCTTCTTGAGTTAGTATTAATTATGCAATCTACAGGTGTCAGGTTGCTGCCAGTAAACAGAGAAATAGATCAAGAAATCGCTAGATTCTAGTCTTTCCATTTGCAAAACTGTTTCCATACCAAAAAGCTGCATTTCTCACTTGGAATTAAATCTGAACACCTGTTCTTCATATGTCAAATGTTGGAGAGGTTGTGATTTGAAGAACTAAGTAAACAAAGCACGTGGAATAATCAAATGTTAACCAATGTCTAAATCCTTCTTATTAGTAAAGTATATCTAATTTTCCCAATGCTTCATGGGAGATTTAAAGCATTTGCTTACAAAGACTCCATTTTATTAACAAACTTTCTCTCCTTCAAGACGTTCATTCACTACAAAGACATATTTTCTCTGCATTAGCATTATTGCAATATCCAAACAGAAGTATAAATGACTTCTTCTGAAATGGTGCTTGTCTACTTGTGACTAAAAATCTTGACTGTACATCAAAGGGCAGAATTACAAATATACTTTGTGCGCTATCCAAGTACAATGATAAAAATCCTATTACACAATGTAAATAAGGAGAGTGGAATGGCTATCACTGTTATATGTATTTAATTATGTTTGTTCAGTTCCATTATATGTAAGTGAGGAGAATATTTAGTTATTTAATCATAAGAGCCAGGGTTGAAATATTTTGAAGTAGAGAAAGCAAGTTATCCAGTAAAGCTGACTGACTGACTATACTAACTTTCATATAATTGCCTTGCAAGTAACTGATTTTAATATGTGTTCATGGTATGCTGAGTAATATGGAATACCACTGAAATCTAGGCAAGAATATAAAGATTTTAATGACAACCACTTTATTTAGGATAGTGTCCCCTCTACAGTACATCCAGAGGTAGGAGGATGGTGATATAATGAATGTATTTTTGAGGAACTTTATCAGAAAACTGAAGAGAGAGACTTCCTGGAGTGCATCCATCCCACACAAATTAAATTTAGTGACCTCTGTTATTGGAACGAGTGGCAAGATTTTATTTACAATTTTTGAGCTTAGTATGTGAAAGTTTTCTCTTTGGGAAACTTCTGTGTGTGACGCCATCTAATTTATTTGATCAAGTGTGTGGCACGTTGCTTGTAAATTTATTCCAACACATAGAAATGTTATTAAAAAGCCATCACTGCCTTCACATATGTGTCACAAAGAGAATGAAGGGTTCCAGCCTTATGTACAGTTTCCTTGTATCATTAAATGACTGGTACATTTCAAAACTTGATTGCCCATGAGAGTCGGGGACTGATAACCTTGGCCAGGAACAGATATAGTGGAGGCTGGTGCTCTGTGAAGTTTCCACTATATATCTTTATCAGAGCACCTCAACCTTTGGCCAACAACATCTTTTGCTATTCTAGTTATGGGTCTGCACATAGCTCTGCCTAAACATATCCTCCCTCCTTCAGTCATTAGACTACAGAGCTTTGCCCTGTCTCTTGTGGACATCCAAGTAAAAGTTAAAGATCCCATGGTGCTTTTGGAAAAGACAAATAACCTGCATCCTGGCCAACATTTTCTTAATTCTCATGTCTTGTGTGAACTATTTGTAAGTGTGTAATTGCTACACAATTACTACACTACGATACCCTAACTTACTGCTTGGTAAATACTTTTGAGAAACTTAAAGCACATAAGACATAGGTAACCCCAAAATCTTTTCTGGCCTGCCTAACTAGCAAACTCCTCTTCTTCAAACTTCTGCTGAACAAAGGAGAATCAAAAATGGCAGTTTGCATAATTGTGCTTTTATATGGACAAACTTCACCATGAGATTAGAGTGAGAAATACCACAATTATTTTATCCCTGATACCCAGGGCAGATCAGTGTAAAATATTTTCTTCTCTAACTAAATTCTCTATCCTGCCCCCCTAACCCCACCCCCAACTTTAACATTCCTTTTTAAGTGTATCCAGACTAGAATTTTACGTAAATCTTGCCCCTTTTTAAAACTTATCTAAAAGTGCAAACAGAGGGAAATTATTTTTAATGAGCCCCAGGTGTAATCATGTAGCGTGAGCAGCTAGCATTTCTGAATACAAACTGCAGTTCAGAATGCAATGGCTCGCTCTCAGCTCTGATCTGTTCCTGTGATAAAGGGTCATGGAAAGGAGGAACTGAGGTGGGGTTGAAATACATCTTGGTGCACAGGAGAATGCAGTGAATACTCCAAATGTCTAAAGGAGCTGTATAGCCTTTGAGGGGCTCGCTAGTACCTTTCTCCATTTCTCTGGGCCAGAAGAGAGCTGTCAGAATTCCCTCAAGAAACCAAGCATTTATAATAAGCCCTGGAAGCTGAAAGGTTAAGGAGAAATTTGTGGGGTTTTGGAACATGAATTAGAATATTGTCAGACTGTCAAATGACCTGTCAAGGTGCTCTGGGGGAAAAATGAGGACAAAACACAGGCTCTGATATTCTTGGCATGGTACAGTTAAAGCTGAACAGAGATCAGTATTTGAGTAGTATCCAGGAAGAAAAGAAAGTGCTGGAGCCAATGATAAATTATACTTACAGAGTATTTGAAAACCCACCTCCTCCCCCCACTTCTGAAGACATTTCTTGCTAGTGTATTATTAAGCTCACTTTAGAATTCACCCCACCCTGACCCTTTGGCTTTCACCTTTTCCTTGTTTAATTTAATTGCTATTTGCCAGTAGAGCAGAAATGTTTCTCTTTTAGAAGAAAGAAAATGTGCAGAATCTCTAGTAACCCTTTAACTTTATTTCGCAAACACTGAAGCAAATATAACATTGTCACAGATTTCCTGTTTTATAATCAGGGCAAAATGATTTAAAGGCCTTATCAGGGTATGAGCAAAGGGACAGAGTCACAGATCTAAAGAAAGATTAAGAGGCTTAAGGGTGTTTTGGATAATTCTGAAGAGAAGCCAATTCAAATATTACTCAGTGCAATAATTTAAGAGAAAAGGAGTACTTGTGGCACCTTAGAGACTAACCAATTTATTTGAGCATAAGCTTTCGTGAGCTACAGCTCACTTCATCGGATGCATACTGTGGAAAGTACACAAGATCTTTTTATACACACAAAGCATGAAAAAATGGGTGTTTACCACTACAAAAGGTTTTCTCTCCCCCACCCCACTCTCCTGCTGGTAATAGCTTATCTAAAGTGATCACTCTCCTTACAATGTGTATGATAATCAAGTTGGGCCATTTCCAGCACAAATCCAGGTCCCCCCACACACACACACACACAAACCCACTCTCCTGTTGGTAATAGCTTATCTAAAGTGATCACTCTCCTTACAATGTGTATGATAATCAAGGCGGGCCATATCCAGCACAAATCCAGGGTTTAACAAGAACGCCGGGGGGGGGGGGTCCCCCTCAGACGTTCTTGTTAAACCCTGGATTTGTGCTGGAAATGGCCCACCTTGATTATCATACACATTGTAAGGAGAGTGATCACTTTAGATAAGCCATTACCAACAGGAGAGTGGGTTTGTGTGTGTGTGTGTGGGGGGGGGGGGACCTGGATTTGTGCTGGAAATGGCCCAACTTGATTATCATACACATTGTAAGGAGAGTGATCACTTTAGATAAGCTATTACCAGCAGGAGAGTGGGGTGGGGGGAGAGAAAACCTTTTGTAGTGGTAAACACCCATTTTTTCATGCTTTGTGTGTATAAAAAGATCTTGTGTACTTTCCATACTTTCCACAGTATGCATCCGATGAAGTGAGCTGTAGCTCACGAAAGCTTATGCTCAAATAAATTGGTTAGTCTCTAAGGTGCCACAAGTACTCCTTTTCTTTTTGCGAATACAGACTAACACGGCTGTTACTCTGAAACCTGTCATAATTTAAGAGGTGACTTCTAATGGGTCCTCCATCCTATTTCTGATGACTGTCCTAATGGAAGTCAAACTAATAACAGTTTCATGAAATAAAGTTAACAAGATTTTCTTAAAACAGAAAAATTTCATGTAACATATGCAAAGATAGAGTACCAAGCCTATAAGATCCTGGAGATTTTGGATTATGTTCTGTCAGTCAATGCTCAGCATTGGAAAAAAAATTCAGTGCATACCCACAAATCTAGCTTGCTTGAAACATCTAAGGCTATGTCTACCCTGCAAAGTTAAGATGCGATTACATCATGGGTAGGCGTACTTGTGTTAGCTTTAGTGTAGACATGGTGGCATGGGCTTCAGCACAGGCTAGCAACCAGACTGGTGTAGCCCATACTGAATCCCATGATACCACATCTACAATGCTATTGTGTCTATTGTGTTACCTGTGCTAGCTAGATTAAGCTAAAATGGATCTGCCTACCCATGTTACAATCACACCTTCACTTTGCAGTGTAGACATACCATAAGAAGCTACACCAAGGTGTGCAAGATGGAATTACCCCAGATGGCCTGGGAATAACAGATGGCAGTCTGCCACAGTGCACGTGGTGCCAGCTGCTAGGCCCACCAGTCATATTGTGGTATTCAGTGTCACTGTAGATCCATGATTAGCTACAAATGGGACATAATTCCATAGATTCTAAAGCCAGAAAGGATCCGTGTGATTATCTAGACTGACCTGCTGTATACCCCAGATCATAGACTGTCACTGAATAATTTCTGCCTCAAGGCCATATTTAGTGGTTGAGCTAGATCTTATATTTTAGAAAGACAGGCAATCTTGATTTGAAGACTTCAAGTGATGGGGAATCCATCACATCCCTTGGTAAATTGTTCCAATTATTAATTACCCTAACATCTACATTTAGGCAAGGTGCAATTTTTTATCTAGCTTCAACTTCCAGCGATTGGACAGCAGTTCACAAGCACATGTGCTCTCATCAGCAGTAAACTCTAGGGCAGTGGTTCTCAACCAGGGGTATGCGTACTCCTGGGAATACGCAGAGGTCTTCCAGGGGGTACAGCAACTCATCTAGATATTTGCACAGTTTTAAAACAGGCTACATAAAAAGCACTAACGAAGTCAGTACAAACTAAAATTTCATACAGACAACTTGTTTATACTGCTTTATATACTGTACACTGAAATGTAAGTACGATATTTATATTCCAGTTGATTTACCTTATAGTTATATAGTAAAATGAGAAAATAAGCAATTTTCCAGTAATACTGTGCTGTGACATTTTTGTATTTTTATGTCTGATTTTGTAAGCAAGTAGTTTTTAAGTGAGGTGTAGAGGGTACACAAGACCAATCAGACTCCTGACAGAGGTACAGTAGTCTGGAAAGGTTGCGAGGCACTGCTCTAGAAGGCAGCAGTTTTAGCAAGCATGTTCCTGTTCCTGAGATGAGCCTTAAAAAGTCCCCTTCAGTACAGTGTGTTGGCCTGAAGTGAGTGAACTTTCTTTGAGACAGGATGTCTCTTGTGCCAGATGTATATCCAGCAACATGCTGCTAACACCACAGCACATGCTGCTGCTGTAATTTTAAAATTTAGCTCTTGGGTCTTTCTAGGAATAAGTATTTTGATCAATAAGAATTTGGAAGTTCATTCTATAACTGTTTTGTACTATGTTATTTCCATTTAATCAGTTGAATGGCTTTTAGTGCAACTCCAATGTAATATTACTACTGCAGTGTTTTGGGGTTGTTTTTTTTAAATGCATGGCCTACGGTACAAGGTATGGAATGAATAGGCTTTAAAACTTTGGCAGCAGAATCCTGCTAAAATACTTCATTAATCAGGTAAGTATGGAGACAAAAGTTATTTCCTCTTCTACTCACTCTTTCTCTCAGCACTTTGAGATTC